>NW_011494664.1:2989518-3002050 GCF_000754665.1 Bison bison bison | reverse complement strand
TGAAGTGGTGGGACCGGATGCCATGATCTTCATTTTCTGAATGTTGAGCTTTAAGCCAACTTTTTCACTCTTCACTTTCACTTTCATCAAGAGGCTTTTGAGTTCCTCTTCACTTTCTGCCATAAGGGTGGTGTCATCTGCATATCTGAGGTTATGGGTATTTCTCCCGGCAGTCTTGATTCCAGCTTGTGTTTCTTCCAACCCAGCGTTTCTCATGATGTACTCTGCATAGAAGTTAAATAAACAGGGTGACAATATACAGCCTTGATGTACCCCTTTTCCTATTTGGAACCAGTCTGTTGTTCCATGTCCAGTTCTAACTGTTGCTTCCTGACCTGCATACAGATTTCTCAAGAGGCAAGTCAGGTGGTCTGGTATTCCCATCTCTTTCAGAATTTTCCACAGTTTATTGTGATCCACACAGTCAAAGGCTTTGGCATAGTCAAGAAAGCAGAAATAGATGTTTTTCTGGAACTCTCTTGCTTTTTCCATGATCCAGCAGATGTTGGCAATTTGATCTCTGGTTCCTCTGCCTTTTCTAAAACCAGCTTGAACATCAGGAAGTTCACGGTTCACGTATTGCTGAAGCCTGGCTTGGAGAATTTTGAGCATTACTTTACTAGCATATGAGATGAGTGCAATTGTGCGGTAGTTTGAGCATTCTTTGGCATTGCCTTTCTTTGGGATTGGAATGAAAACTGACCTTTTCCAGTCCTGTGGCCACTGCTGAGTTTTCCAAATTTGCTGGCATATTGAGTGCAGCACTTTCACAGCATCACCTTTCAGGATTTGAAATAGCTCAGCTGGAATTCCATTACTTCCACTAACTTTGTTATTAGTGACTAAGGCCCACTTGACTTCACATTCCAGGATGTCTGGCTCTAGATGTGTGATCACACCATTGTGATTATCTTGGTCATGAAGATCTTTTTTGTACAGTTCTTCTGTGTATTCTTGCCAGCTCTTCTTGATATCTTTTGCTTCTGTTAGGTCCATACCATTTCTGTCCTTTATTGAGCCCATCTTTGCATGAAATGTTCCCTTGGTATCTCTAATTTTCTTGAAGAGATCTCTCATCTTTCCCATTCTGTTGTTTTCCTCTACTTCTTTGCATTGATCGCTGAGGAAGGCTTTCTTATCTCTGTGTATACCTATGGCCAATTCATATTGATGTATGGCAAAAGCCATCACAATATTGTAAAATAATTATCCTCCAATTAAAATAAATAAATTTTAAAAATTAAAAAATAGAGCATGGAGTGGTGTAAAGCTGAACTGGCTTGTCCCCTGCAAAGTACCAAACATGTTAATTAAATGACTCTTCTTAAAAGAAGAAGAAATGAAAAGACAAGTGAATTAAATGGATAAATCATATGGGATATAAATTATATCTTCATAAAACTCCAGTAATCTTGCCTGGAAAATACCATGGACAGAGGAGCCTGGTAGGCTACAGTCCGTGGGGTCGCGAAGTGTCGGACACGACTGAGCAACTTCACTTTCACTTTTCACTTTCATGCATTGGAGAAGGAAATAGCAACCCACTCCAGTGTTCTTGCCTGAAGAATCCCAGGGATGGGGGAGCCTGGTGGGCTGCCATCTTTGGGGTTGCACAGAGTCAGACAAGACTGAAGTGACAGCAGCAGCAGCAGCAGCAGCAGCAGCAAAGCTTATAAAAACCGATGGGAAACTGAAAGACCCAGGAATGCTACAATTAAGGGCAGTTTTTGCTTTTAAATCGGTTATCAAATATTCAGAAAAAAGAATCTAGTGTTTTGTTTGGCTTGTTTGTTTTTTCACTTGAAATTGCTTTATTTAAAACCATTTCCAACTCCTGAATCCTGATATACTCAGTTCTTGGTCATTAAGCAATGAACCCTTTTGATGTTAGGCCACATGTAATGTAACATGATTACATTAGTAAAACTGAAATGCTCAGCAAAGAATTTTATTTAAAAAGTATAACTGCCAAAAGAAGATGGAATGGGATGGGGAGGGAGGTGGGAGAGGGTTTTAGGATGGGGAACACATGTAGACCCATGGCTGACTCATGTCAATGTATGGCAAAAACCACTACAATATTGTAAAGTAATTAGCCTCCAATTAAAAAAAAAGAAGATGGAATTTGAAAGCATTTCTACCTAATCGCTGAGAATTGTATTCTCAGTAATATCTGAGTTAAAGTTCCCACAACTACAATCTCTCTGTACCAGCATTTTAAATGAAGCAAACAGCATTCTGTTACTACACAGAAGATAATTGTTAAGAGCAATCAGTCATTATAAATAAGTTGATTCAAGTCTATGGAATATTATCAGAATTACAGCCAAGACGGGGACTCCAGATCAAGCCAGTGTGGTGTCTTTGTTTGTTGCCTCCTGATCATATGAAAAAGTGATCTAGTTCTCAGGTAGCAGCAAGAAGGAGTAGGGCGAGAGTCTTCGGGAAAGAGGTGGTAGGAAGGGAAAACCTCTACTTGCTCTCATTGGAGCCCCTGATTTCTCCCTTTGCCATTCTGTCTTGAACATTCCTTGCCACTGATGCTCTATCCTTTTATCTCAAGGCCCTAGAGCTATCCAGATGCCATTAATACCTTGTTCTTCTATAGTCAGTCAAGGACAAATACAGATTTTAACTGAAGTAAGCTTTGTAACAAATAGAGGCACATTCATTTTTTGCCCTGTATACCTAATTTAAACCTTAGAAAAACCTATTTAGTTTCCACTTTATCTGACTCATCTCCAGCAAAAGCTAGTCCTTGATATTTCTGAAAAAGCATGTACAGGGACATTAAGATTTTTTTCTATATGGTTAAATAATTAGTACTTCCTCATATGTCTGAGTATCATGGACATTATCTTTTAAAATATAGTGATGTTTTTCAAACAGACTTTTTTGGCCACTTTATTTATTTTTTAATTGAAGGATAATTGCTTTACAGAATTTTGTTGTTTTCTGTCAAACATCAACAAGAATCATCCATAGGTACATCCATGTCCCCTCCCTCCCAAACCTCCCTCCCATCTCCTTCCCCATCCCACCCTTCTAGATTGTTGCAGAGCCCCTATTTGAGTTCCCTGACTTAAACAGCAAATTCCCACTGGCTATCTGTTTTATATATGGTGTTGTAAGTGTCCATGTTACTCTCTGCATACATCTCACCCTCGGCCTCCCCTGCTCCCTCCATGTCCAGAAGTCTGTTCTCTATGTCTGTGTCTCCATTGCTGCCTTGCAAATAAATTCATCAGTACTCTTTCTTGATTGTATATATATGTATCAGTATATGACATTTATATTTCTCTTTCTGACTTACTTCACTCTGTATAATAGGCCCTAGGTTTGTATACCTTCAAACAGACTTTAAAGTAACCTTTAAGTGGAGTGTTTCAGTATAGAATTTTCATCATTTTATTTAAATATTGGCATTCATAATATTTATCTATTATAATACAGATTGATATTTATTGAGCATTTCTAAAAATCTCACATTTAAATCTCATAACACCCTTATGAAGTCAGTAAGTTTAATATCCTTATAGATGCAAAAAGTTGAGGTTTAAAGTGAACTGATTTGCCCATGATCATATGAGGGAATGCCTGAACCAGGACTGGGAACCCCATCTGGATCTTGATTCTTCAAAGCCCCTGATGTTGATTCTTCTAAAACCGCTGATCTTGATTCTTCATTCTGCTTTTGGCTATTGTTGTCATAATTTTGGAAAGCAATATGTGCTTTCATTTTCTGTGTTTATTTGCTTTATGTTAATTGCAAGCATTATAATAACTGAAGGAGCAGGCATTATGCATGCATAAATGTTTCTCAAGAATTTATAACTATGTTGGGTACATTCCACATTTTATTCATAGCATTTTTTAATGAAACTCAAGGGGCATATTTTAGCAAGACAAAAAACAAGCATGAGTTTAAATTTTCAAAGCTTGCAGAGTTATATCTACAATTCTATAACTGTCTGCCAGTTAATAACATTTCACATTTGTATATTCAAATAGCAGAAAACTTGGCATTTTCCTTGTCTGAGTATTTGTTACATCTTCACTCTGGTTCAGCTCTTCCAAGACAGCCTGTCATATGTGTCCCTTTCATAATGCGTGGTGATGCTTAAGAGCACACTCTCACAGAGTGATGCTGACATTCTTTAGGAATCAGAAATCTGTTGAAAGGGGCCAAAATTATCCTTTCATCTCTGTGTCTTTTAGTCATAGACTCATATTTGTTTTTAGCAAAATATATGCTCCAACTGGAAAAGTTTTAACTCCTGGTACATTTTTTGTGTGATTTCATGGCCAAGGAAATAATTTAGAACCCATCTCAAATTTTTTAACCTACAGTTTATTCTTATTCTTATATATTCCTTAAATGTTTTCTCACCACCCAATGTCCTCATTAGGGATTTTGACCTGTAAACTCTAGATAGGAACTGGTTGGTACACCACTAATCCTAGAATAATTATGTAAGGGAAAGGCTCTCTTCCCCTCCCCTGACCAAAGAGACGAAAAACAATGCCTCACTAATTATGCCATTGCTTTCCTAGAATCAGCTGGAGATTATAGCCACATAATAATAGTAGCTAGAGAGGTAAAATTGAGACAATCTTGGTTTATTTATATGTGGTCCTTTAAGTCATACTTGTTTTTTACCCTAAAAAAAAAAATAGGGATATACACAAAATATATTGATTTGCTAAAATTGTCAAAAGGGGATTAACAATGACATTTATTTAAAGAAATTTAGTTATACCTTGACTTTTAAAAAAAGTTTGAAGCAACTTATAAAGACATTTTAGTTACATAGGAATAAGGTCACTTACGGTAACTTATCATCACTAAAGCTTGTTGTTGTCAGTCACTAAAGTCGTGTCCAACACTTTGCAACCCTGTGGACTTCAGCACATCAGGCTTCCCCATCCTTCACTATCTCCCAGTTTGCTGTGATCCATGTTCACTGAGTCAGTGATGCTATCTAACCATCTCATCTTCTGCCATCCTCTTCTGTTGCCTTCAGTCTTTCCCAGCATCAGGGTCTTTCCCAGTGAGTTGGCTCTTCACATCAGGTGGCCAAAGTACTAGAGCTTCAGCATCAACATCAGTCCTTCCAATGAATATTCAGGGTGCCTATTAGACATCTTAAAGTAACAGGTGAATCCTCAGAATTCTGACTAATAAACTCAGAGTATTTTGTGAGATGTTTCTTTCTTCTTGGTAGTGAGGCAGAAAAGAACTTCCTCATATCAAAAGAATATTCACTGGAAGGACTGATGCTGAAGCTGAAGCTCCAATACTTTGGCCACCTGATGCGAAGAGCCAACTCATTGGGAAAGACCCTGATGCTGGGAAAGATTGAAGGCAACAGAAGAGGATAGCAAAAGATGAGATGGTTAGATAGCATCATCAACTCAAAGGACATGAATTTGAGCAAACTGGGATATAGTGAAGGATGGGGAAACCTGATGTGCTACAGTCCACGGGGTCTCAAAGTGTTGATTTGATCTGTAAAGTTGCATACAGGACAATATTCATATTGTGTTTAAGTTTTCAATTAGAATAGAAATAAACCAAAGGCAATTGTCGCTCATCAAATGCTGCTGTACGCCACGCATCATGCTCTGTGCTTTCATCTACTTAATTTAATTTAATTGCATTTTTACAAGAAATTTAGGGTTTGGGGAAATGTCATTGTGTTTATTTTTATAAATGTGGAATATAGTCTTACCATTGGTGTAGGAACATAGAATCTGTAGTTGTCAAGGCTGAGATCTGTTTGCCTCCAAAGCCCAAGTTCTTTCCAGTGACTCAGACGACATGCTTGTGCACACCAAATGGCAAACCTGGTTACCCTCCCTGGTAACTGCTAGTTCCTAATGGAGAGCTGTCATTATCACACCATTTTCCTACCTAAAGAGTTTCTCAGATCACACTTTGTCTGATTATGCTATATGGAGCAAATAAACAGCACATATCCACATTTCCCCCTGGATTTGTGATTTGAAACTCCTGGACTTTCTGCTCACTTCTCTTTCCCATCCTGCCAATCCAGGTAAGATAGTCAAAACTCCCAAGATTGGTAGAGACACAACTGTTTCACCTTCCTTTTGCTTCTCTATAGCCCTGCAGCGCCAGCCAAGCCAATTAGAAGACCCAAATGAAAGAAACTACTCCAATAATGCTCTCTTTCCTTTTGGAAGTTCTTTCTGCCTCACTACCAAGAAGAAATATCTCACAAAATACTCTGAGTTTATCGGTCAGAATTCTGAGGATTTATCTGTTACTTCAAGAGGTCTAGTAGGCGCTTACTGAACTTACTCACTTAACTTTCTCAAATTAAGTTTGCAACAAGAATCTAACTCCTTTTCACCAAGTTAAAGTACACAGAACAAGAGCCTTGGTGGCTTTCCTATCTTCCTTTGGGATTGCTTTTGCCTTTCTCCTCATTTAATTAGTATGCCACTTTCCACGGACTGCTGCCTGAAGCTAGTCTAGCCACATTCATCCTTTCTCCCTTCATTTACTCAACTTATGTATTGAGTTCATACATATTAGTGCCAGACGCTGTGTCACATGCTGGTTAGTTTCTCCCTCATGGAGCTTATAATCTACTCTAAACAAACATGTAATATGCAAATGTAATGGCAAAATTGTAAACTGTGTGAGAAAGTGCAGGAGCTGTGGGTACATCTGTGGAAGGGGACTTGGTTGGTACCAAGGTTGGTGTAGTCACAGAAAGCCTCCCAGGGGAACTGGCTGTTTGTCTGACATGCTGGATTTAGTAATATTAGGCAAGAAAGACTGTCGCAGTTTTCTTTTATCAGTTTTAACTGGGCACTTCATGTACATCTGCTGTATTTTTATTACTGTGCATCTCAGGTTTAGAACAGAGAAGGCAATTGCACCCCACTCCAGTACTCTTGCCTGGAAAATCCCATGGATGGAGGAGCCTGGTGGGCTGCAGTCCATGGGGTCGTTAAGAGTCGGACACGACTGAGCGACTTCACTTTCACTTTTCACTTTCATGCATTGGAGAAGGAAATGGCAACCCACTCCAGTGTTCTTGCCTGGAGAATCCCAGGGACGGGGGAGCCTGGTGGGCTGCCGCCTATGGGGTCACACAGAGTCCAACATGACTGAAGCGACTTAGCAGCAGCAGCAGCAGGTTTAGAAGTCATCTTCCACACAGTACATTTGAGTTCCCTGAGGACAGGGGCTCTGTGAGGTTCCCTTACTCTCCTGAATGTCAGCCTAGCATCTCACCACACTCCTACTGGGCTACATGGGAAAGGGGTTTATGGCAGGATAAAATGCCATCAAGAAATTTTGATGCTTTCTCTAATTCATTTGTGTGGATTTTGTTCATTTTTGAAAACAAGTGTTGGATTTTTGGGGGGTACTTAGTTTTATCATGTAGTTTTATTTGTTTGTTTTTAACAAATTTTTTTTTAACCTCAAAAAATGATTCCCTTGATTTCCCTGCTTTCATATCAAGCCTCTTCAGAGTTCCATGCTCTGGATGTGTTTCGTGTTTCCAAATGAATGTGAATGCCTTGTCCTTAATTTTGTTTGGTACTTGCATCACAGAGGATGTTATAATCAGCTAGTTATTCTCTCAAAACAAAGCTTGTAGGCAAGGTAACAGACCCACCCATTAAATCCCTAAGAGAACAGAGAGCTTTTTTTTTTTTTTTCATTCTTACAAGGTGCCCATTCTTTGGTCACTTTGGCTTGTATACTGACCCCATCTATGGTAGGGGACTCTGTAAGGTTTGGCCCAAACATCATTTACTAACATTGTTGTTATACTTTATATAAGAGCAGATTAGAAATAACACCATTCAGTTTGTTGACAGGTGTGACAGAGCAATCTTCTTGTTACTATTTGTCCCAACTGTTGTTACGTGATGATTACGTTGTTACGTGATGATTACAACCTTAACAGGTTGTGCCACTCTCTATTTGTGGGGGGTGGGGTCTCAAGTCAAGAGTGAGATCATTCATTGTATGCATCATCACAGCCTTTCCAATGTGCTGAAAAGTGGCATAACCCTTAGATCAGACAAGTCGATGGAGTGGGGAGGTCTTTACTTCGTTATAAAGATAGATCCTTCTGTTGGTCTTGATGGAAATGGATCTGAGTGAAACTGGTCTGCTGTTGTTAGTGGAAAGGAAGATAGGAGAGTAAAGACCGGTGGTGGGTACAGAAGGCACTGGAGTGAGTTGTGGTGAACTGGTACTAGCCATCTGAACTAGGTTATAGCTTGATTTCAAGCAAAGATAATTTTGCAAAAACATTGTCCTCTCTGTAAGCTTGACAGTTTCCAAAAACTTAATTTTTTTTCTCATGAGAGCAATGGTGATATTAATGAATAGGATTTGTAATACTGTAAAATAATATGTGATGACATTTAGAAGATCTTTCCTCCCCACTGGTACTTCTGTCATGCTCATCCCTCCAAATCATTCGGTACACCCAACCATAGCTTTTCCAAGAATTGAATATAATATAAAACTAGTTGCTTTTACTTTTTCAATGGAGAAACCAAGTCTCAATATTCAGGATACATCTGAACTGGAATGTTGACCAATTGGAACTGAACCAGCCTTTTTCTTCTCTTAAGTGCATAGTGGTAAATAAAATGTTTTTTTCCTATCATTTGACAATATGGCAAAACAGTTTTAAAATTAATAAACATAGTTATTCTAGAAAACAAGAAAGAGAATAGAATAAGGATATTCCCCTAAAAAAAAAAGCAATGAGGAACAAATAAAATTCATAACATTCTGAAGCTGTGAAGTCAGTCCACAGGTAGCAGAGGGTGAAGACTCAGGTGAATGCTTGGAAAAAAGAACTGACATCTTTATGCCACACAAGTTGTATACATAGCACAGGACCACATCTGCACAGCTTTAGTGAAAAGGGGTTCTGAGACAGATGCCGCCTGTTTTCTACTCTCTTGGCTGAGCTTAGAACAGCAGTACCTCCTGCCATATAGCTTGGGGCTCCTGCAGCATGGCTTGTAGAATTATGAGAGTCTGGATCTGTGCCTTAGCAGAAGCAAATCTAGAAGTGGATCTGTGAAGAGTGCAGTCCTGAGTTCCAGGCCTGCTCGGGAGCCAGACTTCCAACAGAGCCCATGGTGAGGCCACCACAAACTTGCTATAAGAGACCAGGATGCCCTAGAGGAGATAACCCATGAAAAAGGCACCTAACAAAGATGATAAAGGACAAATGACCAACTTGGTAAACAGAAAAGCTGATTAAGGAAAATAAGCAACTAGTACAACTAGAAAGGACTTTGAAAAAGTCATTTTGATGTTATTAGAGAGATAAGAAAGGGATTATAATCATGAGAGAAGAATGAAAGTTTAAAAAGAAGAATAAGATGGTGGCTCAGATGGTAAAGAATCTGCCTGCAATAATAGTAGTAATAGTAGTAGTATGTATTGTTATTATTGTATTGAAGACCCAGAATGGATGTGGTGACTTCTATTTTGTAATTCTAGACTTTACCATCATCTCATCTATTATAGTGTGACACACTTTTGTACTGAAAGAGTTATCATTTTAATTAGTGATTAAATTCTGAAGTTGAAAAGTAATATAACAAAATAAAAGAGCCTCAATAGTAGATTTTGAACTGTTAGAAGAAAGAATCAGTGAGCTTGGAAACAGATCAATAAAGATTGTGCCATCTGCAGAATAGACAGTAAAAAGAATAAAGAAAAGTGCAAAAAACTTCAGAGAAATGTGGAAAATTCGTAAGCACGCTAACATATGTGTGATAGAGTTACTAGAATGAAAGGAAACAAAGAAATGATCGGAAACAATGTTTGAAGAAATAATGGCTGAAACTTCCCAAATTTGATGAAAAGCATTAATGAACAAAGGCAAGGGAAATCACCAACCTCCAACTAGGATAAACTCAAGTAGAAACACCCCCAAGATATCATACTTAAAATGTTGAAAAGCAAAGAGAAAATCTCCAAAACAGCAAGCAAAAAATGACTAATTACATATAAGGGAACCTCAATAAAATTAACAGTTTGTCATCAGAAACAATAAAGGCCAGATGACAGTGAGATAACATATTTAAAGTGCTGAAAGAGAAACTATCAAACATGTACCTTACATTTAGTAAAATCCTTTCTCAAAAATGAAGGTAAAAACATTTCCAGATAAATAAAAACTAAGAGAATTCATTTCTAACTGACTTTCTTTTTTTTTTTTTTTTTTTCTAACTGACTTTCATTACAAGAAAAACTCAGTACATTTTAAAGGATTGAGATTACAAAAAGTATGTTCTCCAACAACAATGGAATGAAATGAAAAAGCAATAACAGAAAGGAATTTGAGAAATTTACATATGTGTGGAAATTAAGTAGTACCCTCCTAACTGACTAAAGCATCAAAAAATAAATCACAATTACATTAAACTGAATGAAAATGAAAACCTAACATAGCAAAACTTATGGAATGCAGTTAAGGCAGTGCTTAGAGAGAAATTTATAGCTGCAAATGTCTTTATTTTTAAAAAAGGAAATATATTGAATCAGTATCCTACTCTTCGAACTTGGAACACTAGAAACAGAAGAGTTGGCTATACTCAAAGGAAAGAGAAGGAATAAAAGAATAAAGATTATAGCATATATGAAAGTAATAGAGAATACAAAACAACGGAGATTATAAAGAACATCAAAATTTGGTTTTCTGAAAAGATCAACAAAAATTGTCAAAACTTTACCTAGGTTGACCAGGAAAAGGAAAAAAAAAGAGAGAGAGAGAGAGAAAAGTGTCAAATTGCTAAAATCAAGAATGAAAGAGAGGACATCATTAACAAACTACAGAAACAAAAAGAAATTCTAAGGGAATACTGTGGAAAACTATAACGGATGAATACCTAGAAAGACACAGACAACCAGAGCTAACACAAGGAGAAATTGAAAATCTGAGTAGACATTTAACAGTTTAGGAGATTGAATAAGTAGTTTAAAAACTTCCTCCCACAAAGAAAAGCCCAAGTCCAAATGACTTCACTAATGAATTCTACTAAATATTTAGAGGCAAATTAATGTCACTTCCTCTGAAACTTTTCTAAAAATAGACAAGATGGGGATATTTCCTATGAATCCAATATTATTCTGATATTGAAATAGAAACATTACAAAAAAATTACATAGAAACATTACAAAAAAAGTACAGGCTAATATTCTGTATATAGATCCAATAATCCTCAATGAAATATTAGCAAGCTGAATCCAGCTATGAATAAAAAGGGTAACATATCATGACCAAATGGGGTTTACACTAGGAATATATTTTACTTTAACATACAAAATCAATTAATGTAATGCACACCATCAAGAAAATAAAGGACAAAAGCCTTGCGATCATATCATTAGATATGGAAGAAGGATTCAACAAAATGCAACATTCTTTCAAGATAAAGACACCCTCATGGCTCAGATGGTAATCTGCCTGCAATGTCTGAGACCCAGGTTTGATCCCTGGGTCAGGAAAATCCCCTGGAGATCTTCCTGAAGATTGGGAAGCAAATAGCAATCCACTCCAGTATTCTTGCCTGGAGAATTCCAAGGCCAGAGGGCCTGGTGGGATACAGTCCATGGGGTCACAAAGAATTTGTCACAGCTGAGTGACAAACACCCACAACAAACTAAGAATAGAAGAAAGTTTCTCAATTTGATAATAGGCATTTTAAAAAACTCCATGCTTAAATCATACCTATTGGTGAAAAACTGAATATCTTCCCCCTAAAACCAAGAATAAGACAAAGATGACAATTCTTACCACTTTTATTCTATATCGTACTGGAGGTTCCAGCCAGTTCAAGAAGAAGTAATAAAAAACATTCATGTTGGAAAGGAAGAAGTAAAATTATCTCTTTTTGCAGATGACATGATCTTGCATACATAAAATCCTAAATAATCCACTAAAAATTATTAGAACCAATATAGAGCTTCAGGATACAAGATCAATATATAAAAATCAATTATATTTTTATACATTCAGTTCAGTTCAGGAGCTTCAGGATACAAGATCAATATATAAAAATCAATTATATTTTTATACATTCAGTTCAGTTAAGTTCAGTCGCTCAGTAGTGTCGGACTCTTTGGGACCCCATGAATTGCAGCACGCCAGGCCTCCCTGTCCATCACCAACTCCCGGAGTACACTCAGACTCACCTCCATCTAGTCAGTGATGCCATCCAGCCATCTCGTCCTCTGTCGTCCCCTTCTCCTCCTGCCCCCAATCCCTCCCAGCATCAGAGTCTTTTCCAATGAGTCAACTCTTCACGTGAGGTGGCCAAAGTACTGGAGTTTCAGCTTTAGCATCATTCCTTCCAAAGAAATCCCAAGGCTGATCTCCTTCAGAATGGTCTGGTTGGATCTCCTTGCAGTCCAAGGGACTCTCAAGAGTCTTCTCCAACACCACAGTTCAAAAGCATCAATTCTTCGGCACTCAGCTTTCTTCACAGTCCAACTCTCACATCTATACATGAC
>NW_011494664.1:2979875-2989418 GCF_000754665.1 Bison bison bison | reverse complement strand
TCCTTTATTGAGCCCATCTTTGCATGAAATGTTCCCTTGGTATCTCTAATTTTCTTGAAGAGATCTCTAGTCTTTCCCATTCTGTTGTTTTCCTCTATTTCTTTGCATTGATCTCTGAGGAAGGCTTTCTTATTTCTCCTTGGTATTCTTTGGAACTCTGCATTCAGATGCTTCTATCTTTCCTTTTCTCCTTTGCTTTACACTTTTCTTTTTTCACAGCTGTTTGTAAGGCCTCCCCAGACAGCCATTTTACTTTTTGCATTTCTTTTCCATGGGGATGGTCTTGATCCCTGTCTCCTATACAATGCCATGAACCTCCGTCCATAGTTCATCAGGTACTCTGTCTATCAGATCTAGTCCCTTAAATCTATTTCTCACTTCCACTGTATAATCATAAGGGATTTGATTTAGGTCATACCTGAATGGTCTAGTGGTTTTCCCTACTTTCTTCAATTTAAGTCTGAATCTGGCAATAAGGAGTTCATGATCTGAGCCACTGTCAGCTCCCAGTCTTGTTTTTGCTGACTGTATAGAGCTTCTGTAATCAATCTGATTTCCGTGTAGACCATCTGGTGATGTCCATGTGTAGAATCTTCTCTTGTGTTGTTGGTAGACGGTGTTTGCTATGACTAGTGCATTCTCTTGGCAAAACTCTATTAGCCTTTGCCCTGCTTCATTCCGTATTCCAAGGCCTAATTTGCCTGTTACTCCAAGTGTTTCTCGACTTCTTACTTTTGCATTCCAGTCCCCTATAATGAAAAGGACATCTTTTTTGGGTGTTAGTTCTAAAGGGTCTTGTAGGTTTTCATAGAACCATTCAACTTCAGCTTCTTCAGCGTTACTGGTTGGGGCATAGACTTGGATTACTGTGATATTGTAAAGTAGGTATTAGGATCAAAATTAGGGAAAGGAAAAAGAGAGATGGCACAAAAAAGTAAAATCAGGAAATATAACTGGGACAGTGGGACATTTTAAATTTATATAATCTTATGCCATTAAATTTTAAAACCTAATCGATACTTAAAACCTGGATAACATGTTGAAACCAGAGAATGGAATCCCTGGTGATTCAGTGGTTAAGATTCAGTGCTTTCACTACTGTGGGCCCAGGTTTGATCCCTGGTTGGGGAACCAAGATCCTACTAGCTATGTGGCACTACCAGAAATAAATAAATAAGTAAAATAAAATAAAATTTAAAAAACTGGGAGGAAAGGTGGGGATTTAGCAAAATTGTCCCAAGACAGAGAAAATCTGATTAAGCTACTAAGTATAAAATAAATTGAATTGGTAAACAGTTCTTCACATTAAAATAATGAGTACTAGAAGGTCTGGGGATAACTTCAGAAAGAACTTCTAATTCTTTAAAGAATGAATAATTATGTCTCATATAAACTTAGTATGGAAAAAGAAAGGAAGAGGAGGTGGAGAAGGTGGGGGAAGGGGACAAAGAGGGAGAAGAAACATTATCCAATTTAATTTATAAGATCACTGATGGGGCTTCCCTGGTAGCTCAGCTGGTAAAGAATTCCCCTGCAATGCAGGAGACCCTCATTCAATCCCTGAGTTGGGAAGATCCCTGGAGGAGGGCGTGGCAACCCATGCCAGTATTCTTGCCTGGAGAATCCCCATGGACAGAGGAACCTGGTGGGCTGCAGTCCCTAGGGTCACAAAGAGTCGGACACGACTGAGAGATTAAGCATGCATGCATAATATTGATATCAAAACAGGACAAAGGTGACAGGGAAATAAAAAAGCTTTGTCTAGTTTTACTTATGAATATTGGTAAATTGAAAACATTAAAAGAATATAAGAAAAGAATTCAGATTCTTTAAAACTGTATTAACATTTTAAAAAATTGAATTCTTTAAACTATATTACTACCCAGCTTCTACGTGCCCCTAGTGGTAAAGAATGCCTGCCAGTGCATGAGGCGTAAGCAACACAGGTTCGATTCCTGAGTCAGGAAGATCCCTGGAAGAGGGCATGGCAACCCACTCCAGTATTTTTGCTTGGAGAATCCTATGAACAGAGGAGCCTGGTGAGGTACAGTCCATAGAGTTGCAAAGAGTCAGACAGGACTGAAGCAACTTAGCACACATGCACCATTACTCTTATAAACTCAAAAGATGTAGAAAAAGCTATTTATAATAGCCAACACTTATTTGTGATTTAATAAAACAACAGCAAAGAAACAAGTTTTTAAAATAATCATTCCGAGTTAGGAATGGAGAAAATTTTCTTAATCTAATGAATGTTATCAGTCGAAAATAAATAGAGAAAAAATCCTCAGTTTTGAAATACTAGAATTATTCCCATTCATTTAAGGATGAAACACAGAAAACAACTATTTCTTTGATTTTCCTGGTGCTCTTTCATTTTTCCTTTATTCTATTGATCAGATTTCTATGGTCAGGCTCAGATTCAAAGCATGGGAAAAAAGACTCCACTACTTAAATAAAGGAACCACAAAGTCATGTTGACCAAAAACAGAGTCTGACAGTTATTTCTCCAGCAAAAATGGATTTATTCAGGATCAAGGAATTGCAATTTGTGGTCTGCAATGACTCAGTGACTAAACAACAGCAACACACATTATGCTGTACTATTCCTATGAAACTATTCTAAATTGCCACTGGATAAACACATTGCCAGCCAGTAGATAATGACCTAGGCTACCCATCTCCTCCAGACTCCTCTGTTTTAGAGATATTGGTTGGTTTTGCTAACTGATGATTTGAGCTGCATGTATTCTCTCTTCCTGTGCTGTTAACTCCCATTTTTGTTTTAAATTCACAAACAATAGCGAGCCTTTGAAATCCTATCCCCCCACCCGGAGCCCCAGTAGAAAGCAGAGCCCCAGTTACATGCTCTCTCACTCTCTTTCGCTTTACCTGTGACCTCACTGACTGTGTGCCCCAGATGTGCCATGTAATTTCCAGGTCCTGTGTCAATAAGCTTTTTTTTAATTTCTTAATGGTTATTGCTGATGGCATCTTACAATCCTAAGAACCAAAAGAGCATGTTCAGCCACAGCATTGTTATCAATAGGCCGAGACCAGCAAACAACAAGATGGAAGAAGGGAAGGTCTAAGACTATGTACAAAGGAAATAACAGAATTATGAAAAAAATAATTTGTGTTTCTAAAATATCAGCCTCATTTATATACATTATTTAGACTATTTGGCTTTTGGAAGCTATGTCTTTAAGCAAAAGGAACTGAACTCACTAGCTTTCAAACTGAACTCTTGGGAACCTAAGGAGCTGGTGCTCCCCCAATCCTACCTTTTTTTTTTCAATGAGTACATCTATGCTTGCTTTGATCATTTTATATGTGAACTTGGTAAGCATTTTTCCTGTAAAGAAAGGATGAAAAAGTGTTTGAATCTTACTCCATTTTTGTGTTCTGTACACCCCATGGAGATTGGCAATGTAGGCCCTTTGAATTGATGCTTTCAAACTGTGGTGCTGGAGAAGACTCTTGAGAGTCCCTTGGACCGCAAGGAGATCAAACCAGTCAATCCTCAAGGAAATCAACCCTGAATCTTCATTGGAAGGACTGATGCTGAAGTTGAAGCTCCAATACTTTGGCCACCTAATGTGATGAGCTAACTCATAGGGAAAGACTGATGCTGGGAAAGATTAAGGGCAGGAGGAGAAGGGAACCACAGAGGATAAGATGGTGGGATGGCATCACTGACTTAAAGGCCATGAGTTTGAGTACATTCCGGGAGATGATGATGGACAAGGAAACCTGGCGTGCTGCAGTCCATGGGGTCGCAATCAGACATGACTGAGTGAACCACCTACTGTCCCAATTGTCCTCCAACCTCCAACTGTGCCTCCAGTGCACCCGTGTCTACTTGAAAGGAATATGGTTTTGTTAATGGGAGGAAGAAGAGAGAAACATGCATCTCACCCCTCAAGAGGTCCACTGGGCTTTGCAGCAAAAAGGTTCAAGGTAAAAGCTGATATCAATTATCAGATCTTAGAAAAGACCATCATTCTGGGAAAGACTGAAGGCAGGAGGAAAGGGGATGACAGAGGACCAGATAGTTGGATGTCATCACCAACTCAAGACATGAGTTTGAGCAAGCTCCAGAAGTTTGTGAAGGACAGGGAAGCCTGGCATGCTGCAGTCCATGCGGTCACAAAGAGTCGGACATGACTGAGCAACTGAACAACAACAACAAAAGCTGATATAACTCACTCAGTTCTGTGAGTTTCTGCAAGCAAAGGGATTCCATATCCCTGGAGAATCAAGTATGGCACAGAGCAGAATCCTACTGGTCCTCAGCTCTGTGAGGAATCCAAGGCTGGTCTGGCACCCCAAGGATTAGAAGCTCTAGAAGTATCCGGAGACTGCCCTCAGTACAGACATTACTCTCCGGACAGGCATCATAGTCAAACAGGAATCAAAATGGCCAGATAGGAATCAAAGAAGCCAGGGAAAAAAGAGGACATGTTCTGTGGTCATTGTCACTGATTCGCTGGCTTATAATCCACTTCTTGGGGATTCCTAGAAGTAACAGGAGGACTCTTTGGGGAAGACACTGAAGTACTCTCACTACTAATATAGTCTGTATTTAGCTAGGATGCATTTAGCCATCATACTACTGTCTCCAAAACAAATACTGTTGAACATGGTTTTTTCTCATCTAGATAGAAACATATACATTCACACAAATTCCATTGCAATTGCTCTTGTTATTTATGTAGTAGGACAACTTCCAGCTGAAGGAGTGATGCATCTGAACAAGCATTTCCACGGTGTTACTTTTATATTTGAATAAGAATTCTGGTTTTGTTCCCAGTCTCACCTCTGACTCATCATTGTGAAACCAAGAAATCAATTAGCCTCTCAGCACCTCAAAATCTCTCTTCTGTGAATGAGGATAATGGGTAACCTTCTCTTGCTTCACTGAATTGTTGTGAAGTTTAATTAGATAATGTTCACACAGCCCTTTGAACTCTACTAATTAAATTGATGTGTAAATATGGTGCTTCTTTTTATCAGGATGCCTTGACTGAGCCATTTCATAAAGAAAGATGACTGTGATAGGAGGATTCATAGGGAAAAGATTACTTTAAAAAAAATGCTTGTGAACTAAATTCTGAGATTGTCAAGTAACCATGTGAAATCATGTGAAAATACCTAGTTGGGGTTCTAGGATATGGCCTCTACTTACTCAAGGAGTGTTGGTTTTACCTTCAAAGTAAACAGTTCCTAGGGTGTAGAATCATGTCCTGTTTATACTTTAAATAATGTTATTGTTTTTCTAAATGCTATATTTATCCAGTATATTTTGTTAAAACAGCATTGGTTGTTTATTTCATATTTGTCATATGCTAAGTCACTTCAGTCATGTCCGACTCTGTGCGACCCCATAGACGGCAGCCCACTAGGCTCCCCTGTCCCTGGGATTCTCCAGGCAAGAACACTGGAGTGGTTGCCATTTCCTTCTCCAATGCATGAAAGTGAAAAGTGAAAGTGAAGTCGCTCAGTCGTGTCCGACCCTCAGCGACCCAATGGACTGCAGCCTTCCAGGCTCCTCCATCCATGGGATTTTCCAGGCAAGAGTACTGGAGTGGGGTGCCATTGCCTTCTCCGTCATATCTGTCATATAAGGGATCACAAAATAACAGATTTGATATAGCCAAATAAATGTATAACCTTTGAAATAGTGTAATTCTGTGTAGATCATCCATTGGTTAGTCGCTCGGGGTAAAAAAAAACCATAAGCCTACCTCCATAAACCTATCTTAGGCTTTAGTATGTAATTCTGTTTATAAGTTATTTGCTTTAAAGTTATAAGTTTGTTTGCTTTAAAAATAAATTATTTTTTAAAAATTCTAACTTATAAATAAAATTACATACTAAAGCCTGAGATAGGTTTATGGAGATAGGCTTATGATTTTTTTTTTTTACCCCAAGTGAATTAATCCATCTATGAAGTTATTTCTGACAGAAACAAAAGGTCTTTATGAATGCAAATTTCAAAAATAATTGGGAGAATTATTTTAGAGTGAACTATTCTCATTAGTGGAGAAGGCAGTGACAACCCACTCCAGTACTCTTGCCTGGAAAATCTCATGAACAGAGGAGCCTGGTGGGCTGCAGTCCATGGGGTCGATAGGAGTCAGACAAGACTGAGCGGCTTCACTTTCACTTTTCACTTTCATGCATTGGAGGAGGAAATGGCAACCCACTCCAGTGTTCTTGCCTGGAGAATCCCAGGGACAGAGGAGCCTGGTGGGCTGCCGTCTATGGGGTCACACAGAGTCAGACACGATTGAAGCGACTTGGCGGCAGCAGCAGCAGCAGCAGCAGCAGCATTCTCATCAGAAAATTTAGTAAGATTTTAATTCACCTAAGATTTCCCTGTTGTGAGTGAAATCTCTTTTATTGATAAGCAGACTAACGAATGGATGGTCTACACAGAATCACATTATTTCAAAGGTTATATGTTTATTAAGCTATGTCAAATCTGTTATTTTGTGATCCCTTATATGACCTCCATAAACCTATCTCAGGCTTTAGTATGTATTTTTATTTTTAAGTTAGAATTTTTAAAAAATTAATTTATTTTTAAAGGTTACACCCCATTTATTGTTATTATAACATATTGGTTATTTTCTCTGTGCCGTACAATGTATCCCTGTAGCTTATTTTCTACAGTGTGTACCTCTTACTCTCCTACCCCTATATTGTCCCTCCCCCTTCCTTCTCCTCACTGGTAACCACTAGTTTGTTCTCTATATTTATTTCACAAGTTTGTTGTATTTTTTAGATTTCACACATAAATCCAGTATCATACAGTATTTGTCTTACCCTTTTGAAGTATCTCACTTTGTATTCACAAGTTTGTTGTATTTTTTAGATTTCACACATAAATCCAGTATCATACAGTATTTGTCTTACCCTTTTGAAGTATCTCACTTTGTATTCACAAGTTTGTTGTATTTTTTAGATTTCACACATAAATCCAGTATCATACAGTATTTGTCTTACCCTTTTGAAGTATCTCACTTTGTATTCACAAGTTTGTTGTATTTTTTAGATTTCACACATAAATCCAGTATCATACAGTATTTGTCTTACCCTTTTGAAGTATCTCACTTTGTATTCACAAGTTTGTTGTATTTTTTAGATTTCACACATAAATCCAGTATCATACAGTATTTGTCTTACCCTTTTGAAGTATCTCACTTAGCATAATACTCTCCAAATCCATCCGTATTACTACAAATGACAAAATTTTATTCTTTTTTTATGGCTGAGTATTATTCCAGTGTGTGTGTGTGTGTGTGTATCACATCTTCTTTATCCATTCACCTGTTGATAGACACTTATGTTCCTTCCATATCTTGACAATTGTAAATAATTTTGGTATAAACATTGGGGTGTGTTATCCTTTCAAATTAGTGTTTTTGCTTTTTCCAGACATAAACCCAGGAGTGTAACTGCTGGTCCTATTTTTAATTTTTTGAAAAACTTCCATTCTGTTTCCCCAGTGGCTGCATCAATTACATTCCCACAAACAATGTACAAAATTCCCTTTTCTACACATCTTGCCAACAATTTGTTATCTGTGTTCATTTTACGATAGCCATTCTGACAGGTGTGAAGTGATATCTCACTGTTGTTTCGATTTGCCTTTCCTTAATGTTTAGTGATGTTGAACATCTTTTCATGCGCCTGTTGGCTACTATCTTCATGTCCCTTTGGAAAAATGTATATATATTCAGGTTTTCTGCCCACTTTTTAATTGTTTTATGTTAAGCTGTATTAATATGCATTAATATGAGCTCTTTAATGTATGTTGGATATTAACTCCTTATCAGTCATATCATTTGCAAATATTTTCTTCCATTGAGTAGGTTTGGGTTTTTTTTTGTTAATGGTTTCCTTTACTGTGCAAAATATTTTGGGTTTAATTAGGTCCCTTTTGTTTATTTTTGCTTTTATTTGCTTTGCTTTAGAAGACAGATCCAAAAAATATTACTACAATTTATGTCAGAGTGTTCTGCCTACATTTTCCTCTAGGAGTTTTATGGTTTTTGGTCTTAAATTTAGGTCTTTAATAAGTTGTTGTTTTTACTGAAGTCTTTAGTTCATTTTGAGTTTATTGTTATATATGGTGTTAGAGAATGTTCTGATTTCATTCTCTTATGTGTAGCTGTCCAGTTTTACCAGCACCATTTTTTGAAGAGACTGTCTTTTCTCCATTATATATTCTTGCCTCCTTTGCCATAGACTAATAGACTGTAAGTGCATGGGTTTATTTCTGGGCTCTCTAATCTGTTCATTGATCTACATGTCTGTTTTTGTGTCAATACCAGGCTGATTTGATTACTGTAACTTTCTAGTATAGCCTGAAATCAGGTAGGGTGATTCTTACAGCTCTGTTGTTTCTCAAGATTGTTTTTGCTATGCATAAACTTATGCATAAGCATATGCATAGCAAAAACAATGCTAGAAATTTTTAATGATGATATTATTAAGTGTGCAACAATGAAATTTCATGTTACTGAATATCCTAGAATATAGAGTTGATATGTTTTATTAGGAATTTAAAGAACTGATATGAGAGTTTTGAAAATTGCTAAATATAAAGGAGGGAGTTTGCAATAACAAATATTTATATAAAATCTAACAGCTATTGTATTGTACTTGTAATGTTTCTTATTACCTATTTACTTGAGGAAGTAAATCTGCTGATAGTCCAGCATAGCCTAAAAGTATTTTGAGTTTTTAGAAACTTAAAATTCAGTTTCTGATTCACATCTTCTAAAATATATGTTCTTCTGCAAATCTTCCTTTGAATGATAAGAATATAATTACAGGAAAATTTCAGATTGTTTAGGTCCTGATAGAGGATTTTGAAAAAGTATTAGGATGACTTAGTAAACTCCTAGGTATAACAATAGCCCAGATATGTATATTGTTGATATTTCCAGAGGCCAATAAGTATTGATTATTATGATCTAAAAGAAATCATAATAGTCGATTATGATTAACAGTACAGAAAGGACACTAAAGAAAACAAAATACAGATCTAAACTAAAACATTGTCTCAGGAGGCACAAGGATAAAACAGAATTTGAGGTTGCTACTACAGGGAACTGGGGAATGAATATTCTATTTATGGATCTAAGATTCTGAATGATTCTATATCCTCAACCCATTGGTGTTTTTACCTAGAAGGACAGGAGTTTTAAGAACCAGTCCATTTTCTATTAGTTTTGGTCCGTCTTTAGCTTGTGCTTTAAGAGAATATTATGTATCGGAGTCACCTGAAGAAGTGTTAAAATGCAGAGTCCTGGACCATATCTGGCCTGCTGACTCAGGACACAGGCAGTCTAACAAGCTCCCCAGGTGAAACTCACTAAAACTTAAGAACACCTCAATAAAAGTGCTTTTCTCACTAGATAGAGGTTTAGATAGAGGTTCAGTCCTATTAATGCCGCCAATATTATAGAAGTGTTACCCATAAAAACTCTAGCATTTCTTTGAAATCTTAAATTTGAACTTGATTTAGAC
>NW_011494664.1:2979390-2979775 GCF_000754665.1 Bison bison bison | reverse complement strand
ATTTTCTCTGTGCCGTACAATGTATCCCTGTAGCTTATTTCTACAGTGTGTACCTCTTACTCTCCTACCCCTATATTGTCCCTCCCCCTTCCTTCTCCTCACTGGTAACCACTAGTTTGTTCTCTATATTTATTTCACAAGTTTGTTGTATTTTTTAGATTTCACACATAAATCCAGTATCATACAGTATTTGTCTTACCCTTTTGAAGTATCTCACTTTGTATTCACAAGTTTGTTGTATTTTTTAGATTTCACACATAAATCCAGTATCATACAGTATTTGTCTTACCCTTTTGAAGTATCTCACTTAGCATAATACTCTCCAAATCCATCCGTATTACTACAAATGACAAAATTTTATTCTTTTTTTATGGCTGAGTATTAT
>NW_011494664.1:2969363-2979290 GCF_000754665.1 Bison bison bison | reverse complement strand
ATGAGAACTGTCTAAAGGTATTAAAGAACTTGCCTCTGAATTCTCCAGTGGATGGAAGACAGAAGCAGCATTCAATCTAAGCTCACAGGAGGGGATAGTTTCCAAAAGACCTTGTCTAATATACACAACTTTTCTAAATTCTTCTGATTTCTTTTTGGCTCAGTATGAGACTAGACCTTAAAACAATGCAATTTTCCCTGTTTCTGATGGTGAGGGGAGGGGTGGTTAATTTTTTGAAGTAATTGTACTTTGGAGATTTTTCTAGCCAGTCAGGAGGTAAAAGGAACAAGTCAGAGGAAGTGGAGAAACTTAAGTTAGGGGAAGATAAATAATAAGATAAGAGCTATTTGATTTATACTAAGACTTCAGTTCAATTCAGTCGCTCAGTCGTGTCTGACTCTTTGCAACCCCATGAATCGCAGCACGCCAGGCCTCCCTGTCCATCACCATCTCCTGGAGTTCACTTAAATTCACGTCCATCGAGTTGGTGATGCCATCCAGCCATCTCAGAAGCAAGGTATGATGCTGTAAAGAGCAATATTGCATAGGAACCTGGGATGTTAAGTCCATGAATCAAGGCAAATTGGGAGTGGTCAAACAGGAGATGGCAAGAGTGAATGTCGACATTCTAGGAATCAGCGAACTAAAATGGACTGGAATGGGTGAATTTAACTCAGATGACCATTATATCTACTACTGCGGGCAGGAATCCCTTAAAAGAAATGGAGTAGCCATCATGGTCAACGTGAGTCTGAAACACAGTACTTGCATGCAATCTCAAAAACGACTGAGTCTGAAACACAGTACTTGGATGCAATCTCAAAAACGACAGAATGATCTCTGTTCGTTTCCAAGGCAAACCATTCAATACCACAGTAATCCAAGTCTATGCCCCAACCAGTAATGCTGAAGAAGCTGAAGTTGAACGGTTCTATGAAGACCTACAAGACCTTTTAGAACTAACACCCAAAAAAGATGTCCTTTTCATTATAGGGGACTGGAATGCAAAAGTAGGAAGTCAAGAAACACCTGGAGTAACAGGCAAATTTGGCCTTGGAATATGGAATGAAGCAGGGCAAAGGCTAAGAGAGTTTTGCCAAGAGAACGCACTGGTCATAGCAAACACCCTCTTCCAACAATATAAGAGAAAACTCTACACATGGACATCACCAGATGGTCAACACTGAAATCAGATTGATTATATTCTTTGCAGCAAAAGATGGAGAAGCTTTATACAGTCAGGAAAAACAAGACTGGGAGCTGACTGTGGCTCAGACCATGAGCTCCTTATTAAACTGAAGAAAGTACTAAGACTTGGAAGACTCTAAAAGAGATCATTTTTAGTTTTTCACTTTTTGTTTGCCTTGGTGAAGACATATTTTAAGGGAACAATTTTGGAATCTGAAGGCCTCAGATACTCCCTCTGAAACATTAAAAAAAAAAAAGCAGAACAGTGGATATTTGGGATGCCGTGCTAATGCTAAATCACTTCAGTCGTATCCAACCCTTTGTGGTCCAATGGGCTGTAAGCCTGCCAGGCTCCTCTGTCTATGGAATTCTCCAGACAAGAACACTGGAGTGGGTAGCCATTCCCTTCTTGAGAGGATATTCCTGACCTAGGGATCGAACCCAGGTCTCCTGCACTGCATGCAGATTTTTTTACCATCTTAGCCAAGGGAACAAGTGATCTGAGGCAAAACTTATCCATAGGATTTTCCAAAATTCAAAAGACACTTTCTGAATTTTTCAGTCTTCAGGGTCAGTTCGAGTAATGGATTTATCTACCTTACCCACATCCCCTCCCTGTGAACTCTTCCTTTGTAGATATACAACAAAAGATAACAGCGATAGAGACAAATTGTGTTGTAAGTAATAGCACTGACTTCTACCAAAGATAAAAGTTATTTAACTGAACATATAATCAAAGGATTCCTAAAATGAGTTTCTTATTTAAAGAAGACAAAATAAACTCAGCATTTGGGGACCTTTAAAGAAAAGAAATAAGAGTTGGGACTCAATGCAAGACTTACCTCATCATCCCAGTCACGGAGGCCAACAGCTCCCTGCACCAGCAAGAGGCTCAAAGGGCCAAAGAGGCAACCATGGTTCCAACTTGAGGTCGTAGACCATGCCAAGGGAAGTTCTTTTTTTTTTTAATTTAAATTTATTTATTTTAATTAAAGGCTAATTACTTTCCAATATTGTATTGGTTTTGCCATATATCAACATGAATCTGCCACGGGTGTACATGTGTTCCCAATCCTGAACCCCCCTCCCACCTCCCCCAAGGGAAGTTCTTGATTAGATTTTCACAGATCCCCAGTATTGTTGAACACTGGTTTCCCCCAGATGTTATTCCAAACAATCCATCAATAAGATAAATCTGAGTTTAGGTTAGAGAAACATGGGAGAACACTATCTTGACAGTCCCTTAGAGGCCGTGGGGTGCTGGAGCTAACTCTTATTAGCCTGAGAAGGATTCTGAACATCTCTTCCCAATTCCATGTTCAGTGATGTCAGCTTGGTAACTTGAAGTCAGCCATGACAGGAATACGTATACCACAGGATCACCAAATTCCACAAATCAGAAATCGCATCCCCCGCCACCAGCCCCAGTGAGCTACTTTACCTTAGTAACATCTTAGGGTGTAGAAGCAAAGTTGGAACATTTTGGATATGTTGAAGTTTGTTTTGGGGGTTTCCCTGGTGGCTCAGATAGTAAAGAATCTGCCTGCAATGCAGGAGATGTGGGTTTGATTCTTGGATGGGGAAGATCCCCTGGAAATGGAAATGGCAACCCACTCCAGAATGCTTGCCTCAAGAATCCCATGGATAGAGGAGCCTAGTGGGCCACAGTCCATAGGGTTGCAAGAGATTAAGCATAAAGTTTGTTTTAAGGCAAGTCTCATAATAAGAGATTTTCAGTAGGATTAGGTAAAGATCATAATATAAGAGTTTAGGATTGAAGACACAACAAGGAGAGGATTTAAAGCAAGGATTTCCAAGAGTCTCAAAAATTTTGATACTATCTGTTGAGATATCAGTTTGATGTTAATTAAAATAAGCCTTTTGATGTGTTCTTGAGACAATAAAATTGCTTACAACTTTTATCTTTCTGAGCAAGAGTTTCTTAGAGTAATAAAGTTGCATTGATAAAGATAATGAAATAATAAAGTTATGTTAATATATAGAGTAAGTTATGTGGATGTGGATGGTTTTGGTTCTCACACATAATGCTTGAGACTTCAAATTATATAAGAATTGAGGATAGGTTTCTATGGAACTATTACATCAAAAAGAAAAAGCTCATAGGAAATGTTCACTTGAACCTACTGTTCATTTTCAACTTTAACAAAAAAACAAAAATTTTTCTGACTTCACATTCTACTATTATCTGAAGTCTTTTTTTTTAGACTAATATCTAAAATCAGTCCATGGGGTCACAAAGAGTCAGACACGTCTGAGTGACTGAACTGAACTAAACTGAAAGTCTTTTCCAAATGTTTAAATAGTTTTTAATGTTCCATTTTATCAAATGATAATTTAATTTATTGCATTTGTTTATTTGGGGAACCAAATACCTCATGTTTAAGAAATTTCTTCCAGTGTCTTTTAAGGTACAGTTAATGAACAACTTTACTTCCAGTCATTTGTCTCTACAAGACAACAATGTCAGTGGGCCACTTATCTAACACATCTGAAGCAGGCATCATATATGCCTATTTGTTATCATTTCAACTGTTAAGTACAATTTGTATTATTTCTTTTGTTTAGCAGAATGGCAGGGTCAGAAGTCTGCAAGGGTTCAGAAATGAATTACTTGAGAGAAGAAAGAAAAACATTATTTTAATTAGACAAAAGAGAATCTTTAAATCATAAAATTTGAAAGCATCATTCACTTTCCCAATTCAATCTCATCTTTACCCAATTGTGAACATTTCTAATAGGGAATAAGGACAGGATTTCTCTTTGTGGCTTATTATTATTAAAATATTCTCCGATTTTGAGCTAAAATCTATTCCTTTCCTTGTCCCTTCATTCTTCCTTCTGAAAATATATAAAGTAAATCAACTCCCTATATAGTTTAACACATTGAAGACACAATTATTGGGTTTTGATTATTTTTACTTTTTAGGGGTTTTTTCCCCCTGAGAAAGGCAACTTGAGTTTATTCAACCATTCCTGTGTTTCAGAGATATTCAATGTATTGACCAATACTGACCCATGGCTGTTCCTTACCCTTTGGGAACTATAAGTTATAGATCCACATCAATATAAAGAGCTGTGGCAGAATATAAATCAGCATACTGGGACTTCCCTCATGGTCCAGTGGTTAAAAATCTGCCTGCCAATACAGAGGACAAGAGTTCAATCCCTGGTCAGGGAACTAAGATCCTACATGTCATGGGACAACTAGTTGCAGCATATGCTGCAAGTAGAGAAGCCCAGGTGCTGCAACAAAGTGTCTGCACAAGGCAAGAAGACCCAGCCCTGCCAAAATTAAAAAAAAAAGAAATCAACATATTGCTATCATTGAAAAATTCTATGAAAAAATAAAGATAGCTTAATTTAAAAGGTTGTTTACTGATATAGTTGATTTACATTGTGGCATAAACTTTTTCTTCTTGTCACAACCTGATGGGTAAACAGTTGAACCAACTAGTTTGATAGCACTTGTTCCATATGACATGATTTCCAGATCCATTCTCAACATTCTTCTTGAGATCAGCCTCCAGAATACAACCAACATTTTCAGAGAGAGTCTGCTGAAAATATAGTGGAAAACATTACATCCCTGTATCTGGACATTATTTGTCTTGGAACAACCTAATAGTTTTTAGTGAGTTTTTAATCAAGTACAGCCAGCTGGTCAGAATTATATACAGAACCTCTTTCAAATTCTTACTGCTATTGATAGTCCACTATTCCAAAGTAGCTACCTACTAGCTATTCTGTCCAATTTTGTGTCATTTACTAATATGGATTATGCAGCTTTTGCTGTATTAAAAAACAACCAAACACCCCCAAACTCAGTCAATTTAAACAACCACCCTTTAAAATAAATTTCTCCTGAATCTGGTTCAGCTGGTCAATTATGGTGACCTTAGCTCAAATATTCTGACCATGACTTGGCTTGTTCAAACATCTGCCTTCAGCTGTTGGTTGGGTAGATGGCTGGTCTAGGATGGCTTCCCTGAAACGACTCAGCTCTCTTCCACAGGATTTGGATCTGCCAGCAGGGAGGCTTGTATTTGTTCTCATGGCTGTGACAGGGTTCCGAGAGAGAGAAAGATGAAATACACAAGACCTCTGTAAGAATCAGTCCCATCCCTGCCATAAAGTAGAGCAGAGAAGGGTGGAAAATGGACCTGGAGGACGACAAAGATAAAATAACTATTGAGATGCCAATGCATTCTTCCAAGTTCTCACAAAATTTTAAAGTGGCACTGAAAGATACTTTTCATGGAAGACCTCAAGAGACCTTCTTATAGATGCATTGATAAACTGTTTCAGAATGTATTATTTAATCAGTCATGACTCTACCATTGAGAGCTTTTATTCAACCCATGTTTTTCCATCATGTTTCACTGAATCCCATCATAAGGGTTCAGTGAAAAACTGTCAAACTTGCTGCTGCAGATAAGAAATCATAGTTTCCTGAACACAAATGATCATCACTGCATTATTTATGATAGCAAAGTATTGAAAAGACTGCAGGAATGAATAACTTATTATGGTAATTTATATAATAAATTATTTCATGTGTTTTTTAAATTTTAAATAATTGATGAAATAGGAAAATGCTTACAATTTAATTTTAATTCAAAGATAAGCAATACAAACGAAACTATATATCTTTTTATAGGCTTTTATAGCTAATGAAGAAACATTTTGAAATCCTAGAAACAAATACAATAAAATACACTTATTATCTTTGGATGGCAAGATTATAGTGATTTTTGTTTCAGCTTAACCTTTTAGATATTTTTGACATTTTCTGCAATGGACATATGTAACATCATCATCAGAAAAAAAAAAAAGAATGCATTCAGTTGTTTTCCATTTTGTAATTTTCCTGAGAATTAAAATCAAGCTCACATTTCCCTCGCTTTGGAAAACTGTGTATTTGACCACTGCCAATTGATATTCATTGAAATACTGTATTGAATGGTCCTAATTGAAAGGGAGATCTGGATCTTTCCCAAAATCATAGTAGCTGGATTTTAATAACTACTTCATTGTCATTTTAATTTTTAAAATATTTCCTGCTGCCATAATCACTTATGGTTTCTTTTTCTATTGGCTGCCAAGAATATACAGGATTTTATTACTTTATTTGGAGCATTACTCAATATCTATGCTGCCGCTGCTGCTACTGCTAAGTCGCTTCAGTTGTGTCCAACTCTGTGCGACCCCATAGATGGCAGCCCACCAGGCTCCCCCGTCCCTGGGATTCTCCAGGCAAGAACAGTGGAGTGGGTTGCCATTTCCTTCTCCAATGCATGAAAGTGAAACGTGAAAGTGAAGTCGCTCAGTAGTGTCTGACCCTCTAGAACTGATAAAAAGGGAGAACTTCTCTGGGACAGGATAGGAAAGCAAGAGAAAAAATATCTCTCAAGCACTGATAACCATCTTGGTTGTATCATTGGTATGGCTGAGGAACCTTGTCAGCTAGCTGCATCTATTTTGGCACTGTCTTTTTAGCCTTTTAATTCTTACTATCACTAAAAATCATATGTCACAAGATGACAGTTAAAGCATCTGGATATTCAGATGATAGAAGAAAGCCTCTGATGATACCAAACAGATTCCCCTATTCTGGTTAAGGGATGTAGTGTGAAAATGAGTAAATCACATTCCAGACACAGTGTCCTCCAGAGGCATGCTGATGGAATAAAGATGGACACAAATTCTTTGATTCTTCTCCCATTAGGAAGTGGTGTCTCTACCCCTCCTTTTCAGTCTAAGTGGATTCTGTCACTGCCTGACCAATAGAATATGACAGAAGCAACACTGTGCTAGTTTCCAGGTTCCATCCTCAAGCAATGGTGCCTTCTGTTTGCTGCCACTTGGAACACTCACTCCTGGAAGCCAGCTGTGGGGCTGTGAGAAGTCCAGCTGTATGGAGAGGCCACGTCTATGTGCTCTAGTCAACATCCCCAGATGAGCTCAACTGCAGGCCTGTGAACGCACCACCTCGGACAACCAATGATGTCACAGGTTGAGATGCTTCAAGCTGCAGCCACTAATTGACTCCATTTATGTGAAAGACCCCCAGGAAGATACATCCAGTTGAGCTCAGTCAACTCACACAACTGTGGAAAATAATAATAAGTTGTTGGTTTAAGACACTGAGTTTAGGAATGATTTGTTAACTTATAGCAAAAAAAAAAAAATGGAGCACTAGCTATTGTTAGCTGGTACTGTTGCACTTGAAATAAAATTTGAAAAGAGTTATAAAAAATAGATGGTGACATCACATTTCTGTAGAGCTATCTTTCAAATTCAAATGGAGAAACACTGAGTAGAATGTACGGTTTCTTACCATTCCAAGTTATATACAGACATGATGAATCAAAGAAACCAAGGAAAAATCAAAGCAGGATAGCCTTTCATGTTTGGAAATGATAAGATACTACTTTGTGCACAGCGCTTTACAGTTTACCACAACCCTGAGAAAAATGAATATTACCATTTCACGTTTTGTCTTTTTTATCCTCCTTCCCTCCCTCGCTTCCTTGTCTCTGCCTCCATCTTCCTGGTTGTTTTCACTGCACTGCACTCACCCTCAACAGAAGCCTGTTTTATCTCCATAATCTCCCCATGCTATTTACAGTACATGAGATACAAAAGGAAGCTGCTCAAGCTGGGTCCATTTGAAGTCTGCTAAGCAATCTCTGAGGTGAAGGGTAAACCCTAGCAGGATTTCATCCAGTGATACCCTCATGTGCTACCTTTCCATGACAACAAAAATACCAGATGTATAAATCTTTGTTATGCTCAAGGACAAAGTTTAAGTATTTCCCAGTGTTTTACAACTCTGTTTTGCTTCTAGGTATCCCAAAGTTGATCACATCGGATATGGTTAAGGAAGGTGCTGCTGTAATCGACGTTGGTATCAACTATGTCTATGATCCAATCACAGGAAAGACAAAACTCGTTGGAGATGTGGACTTTGAAGGTAATAAAGTGCATCTCTTTTGACAAATGAAGAAAAACAGAGGTTCAACTTTGCATGTTTTGATAGTTGAAGGAGAGATTTTCTATTTAATTGGGGCATTACTTTTTTATAATTTTTTTTAAGATTATTTATTTTGGCTGTGCTGGATCTTTGTTGCTTCACAGACATTTCTCTAGTTGCAGTGAGCAGGGGCTGCTCTTCATTGTGCTGCCCAGGCTTCTCCCTGCAGTGGTTTCCCTTGTGGAGCACGGATTCTAGGCTTGCAGGCTTCAGCAGTTGCAGCTCACAGGCTGTAGAGCACTGGCTCAGTAGTTGTGGCACATGGGCTTAGTTGCTCCATGGCACGTGGGATCTTCCTGGACCAGGGTTTGAATCCGTGTCCCCTGCATTGGCAGGCAGATTCTTAACCACTAGAACATCAGGGAAGCCCAGATTTTGGCACTATTATTAATTATTTCCTCTGATGGAAAAGAGTGTAATGACACTCACGTATTTCCTTCCTTCTGCCTGACCTCTTTCTTTCACTTCTTCCTTCCTACCTTCCGTCTTTCTTTCCTTCTGTCCTTCCTTCCCTCCTCTTCCTTTTTTGGAGAAAAATGTAATGACATCATTAATATTTAGTTTTAAGATTAAATTCCTTGTAGTGCAGTTTTCTTAGCATTGTTTTGACTGTTGGGAGTGTATCTCTGTCCTTCATCATCCGTGCTTTATACTCAGCCATTCATTCTCAGAGCCAGAAGGCGACTTGGGATGTGTTTGCTAGCCCTCACTATATTTCAGATCTAAATAGTTCCCTGGATAATTCAAGTCAATATCCCTCACTTGTGTTTTAAAGAGGATGAGAAAGAAGAGTTAGGTTAACATTACTATGGCCGATGAAGGAAACAAAGCAGCCAATGTGTAGGAATAAAAGAAATTCTAACCCAATGCCTTAGCTGTATAGATGAAGAAACTTAACCCCAAGATAGATATATTTTTAGATGCCTGACCCCTAATCCAATTTTACTTCCAATATCTTTGTCGAATACTTATCTGCATTGGGCTTTTCAGTATAATTTAGGAATCTTAGCTGTCTAATAATACATGGATGTAATAGAGTAATTTTCATATTAGAAATATTTTATATATTGGATTGGTCATTCTGGCCAAAAAGCAGGGTCATGCAAGAACTTCCACAAGTTAAAAGTGTGTCTTTACAGACAAATTGAAAGGAAAAATCATGCTCTTTTTAAAAATAATTCAAACTTCACATTTTCTCTTGGAATTTGGTCATTAGATGATGGTTTGCCCAAGTCCTAGCGTGGTATGTAATACAAATGACTATACAGAGACTCAGGAGCGTCCTTCTGAGTAAGGTATTGGCCCCTTGAATGTGAGATTCCAGGGTGCATCAGGGACCAGGTTCAAGCAGGGATGCTAAGCCCGGTGCTAAAAAGAAAAGGGAAGCCTGAAGACAAAAGCTCTGGAGACAGAATGATGAAGAGAGCAAAGTACAGATGGACTTTATCATCTGCTGCCCTCACAGGCTGTCATTCATGGAGCCTGCCAGCCAAGCAAGGTGGCTCCCCAAGGGAGCATGTATGTGTCCATACTGACCTGTTTAGGAAATGACCTCTTTTCTTTATTTAATTTTTCATGTTCAGTCACTAATGTCAGATATCTATAATATATTTGAATTTCTAAACTTGAAATTTCAAGTAAGGATAGATTTCATTTTAAAAGTTGACCTTTTTTTTTTTTTTTTT
>NW_011494664.1:2925967-2969263 GCF_000754665.1 Bison bison bison | reverse complement strand
TAAAATTTTTCCTTTTTTTTTTTTTTTTTCGGTCATTCTGCTTCTGGGTTACATTATAGTTACTGTGTGTTTATTGCACAATCACCACACACTTATAATGCATCCAGATGGCATTGACAGCACGTGACAACCAGCTCAACGCAGGAAAGCAGGATGTTAAACACAGCTCACAACCTTGACTGTGCTTGTGGGGCAAGCTTACCTAGCTGACAGTTGGCAGTGTTTTATAAGACCCTTCTCCTATATGATATTTCATTCAATTCAGATTTTATGAAAACATTTTTTTTTTAAATGAGCATTGTGGGGTGGGTGCATACGCTGTCACATATACAATCCCTTGGTAGTATCTATTAAATTACAGTTATGCGTATCTAACTATATAATGAAACAAAAAGGACATGACCATGAGAGACTAAGATGTAAGGAAGAGCACTGGGCTGAGAGACTGAAGAGGTGCTCTGAGATCTATTATTGCAACCCATTAACTTAGCAACCTCTCTATCCAGCAATGTTGTTATCAGTTGACAGCAATGATGGCAGTTGTTCCTTCCAGCTCTAACACTCTCGGACGTTCAGCTGAGTGTTGCCATGTGATTGTGTAAAGACACAGAAACTTTCAGAAAGTCAGGTTTTTCTGATCCTATCATAAAACACACCTATGTGATTTATAAAATTACTCTTGTCGCCCTGCTGGTTCTTGGAGCCAGAGCCCTAAGACCTGGACTTGGTAGAGAAGGCCTTACCAGTGAGGCCATGACTCAGTCACCCAGAGGAGCACGCAAGTGATAGGTTTTGACATGCTGCTCTTCAGATTGTTCATCAGGACTTAACCTGAGGTGAGGGATGATCCCGAAGCTGAGAGGGAGGGACTTTCACGTGGGTTCTGCTGCAAAACTTATAGGTAGCAGTCAGCTGTAAATTGCCACAGGGAAATTGTGGCTGATTTGTGAGTATCGATGAAAGTTTCACTATAACTATAGCCAAGACAGATAAGCCAGATACAGGTAAAATGCGGAGCTGAAGTAAATGGTCCTTGCAGAAATCTTGGCTCAATAATAAAGGAAACAGGATGACCTACTTCAAGTAGATTACTTGAGTGGGAATGATTTTTAAAGAATAATTTCATCCACGACCCCCTTTAGGTATTACTGGAAATATGTAAATAATTGCAGATTATTTTACAAATTCAGTGATTTATAGAAACAGGTTCCATTTAGTCCATTTTCTTTCTAAGAAAGTACACACGCCTGTATGTATTCTGCTTCATTATTAAATCTTTTGACCTCATTTTTAAATCAGGCTTCTCTCTAAGAAGACTGATGTTTTGTAGCAAATACAACATGAAGGTTGCATCACAATAGTTCTTGACAAAAGAGAACATGAAAACACCCTAAATATTTCCTTGAGACTTTGAGGTCAGATTTTTCTTTGGGTTTAGATATAGTTTCCTCTAAACTGCATCTTCCTTCGTCCACTAGGGCTTCCTGCTCTTATTTCTGTGTTCTCATAGCCAGTGTTTGTGAAGTGCTTACAGGGTACTAGGTATTGTTCCCAGACTTTTACATATGAATAACCCTATAAGCATGTATTGTTTAATTTTGATTCAGTTATCATGATAACCCTATAAGGTAGGTGTTGTTATGCCAACTACACACTGGCACTAGCCATCTGCCTCCACAAGGATTAAATCATGAGCTGCTGCAGCTGCTGACCTTCAACATTCCCTGAAAGGCGTTCAGGGTGGAGATAGAAATGAGGCACTGTGTGATCTGGGAACAACTGGCAGAACAGGTCTGCAGATAGATTTTCAGAAGATTTTATGAGCCCAATTCTTGCATCTCCTTGTGGCTAGAAAAGCACTAAAACCCTTCATGGTGACATCTGCTCCTCGTGACTAGCAGTAATTTTCAGGAGACTAGCATCAACTTTCAACAAAATACATGTGCCTGATTACATGTACTTGCCCTTCACCAAAGTCACTGACCTTTCCCCAGACTCTGTGCAGCGGTTTCTCAGCACTATCTGAAATAGCTCTTGGGCTACAGTCCTCATTTTGCCTTTAATAAAACTTGTTCCTTGTCCAGTTTTAACTGTTGCTTCTTATCCTCCAAACAGGCTTCTTAGGAGATAGGTAAGATGGTCTGGTATTCCCATCTCTTGAAGAATTTTCCAGTTTGTTGTGATCCACACAGTCAAAGGTTTTAGCATTGTCACTGAAGCAGAAGTAGATGTTTTTCTGGAATTTTGTTTTTTCTCTGATCCAATGGATGTTGGCAATATGACCTCTGGTTCCTCTGCCTTTTTAAAATCCAGCTTGTACATCTGGAATTTCTCAGTTCATGTACTGCTGAAGCATAGCTTGACGGATTTTGAGCATGTGAAGTGAGTGCAATTGTATGGCAGTTTGAACATTCTTTGGTATTGCCCTTCTTTGGGATTGGAATGAAACCTGACCTTTTCCAATCCTGTGGCCACTGCTGAGTTTTCCAAATTTGCTGACTGGCATATTGAGTGCAGCACTTTCGCAGCATCATCTTTTAGAATTTGAAATAGCTCAGCTGGAATTCCCATCTCCTCCAGTAGCTTTCTTCTTAGCAATTCTTCCTAAGGCCCACTTGACTTCACACTCCAGGATGTCTGGCTCTAGGTGAGTGACACCATCATGGTTATCCAGGTCATTAAGACCTTTTTTGTATAATTCTTCTGTCTGTTCTTGCCACCTCTTCTTAATCTCTTCTGCTTCTGTTAGATCTTTGCTGTTTCTGTCTTTCATTGTGCCCATCTTTGCATGAAATGTTCCTTGGTATCTCCAACTTTCTTGAAGATATCTCTAGTCTTTCCCATTCTATTGCTTTCTTCTATTTCTTTGCACTGTTCACCTAAGGCTTACTTACCACTTATTTTGACTATTGAGAAAGAGAAACCTACATGTTTCCCCTGGTTCAAGGACTAAGATTTTTGTGTGTATGCCCAGCCAGGAAAGATGAGTTACCTGCTGTTAGAACCTGCCTGTGGATATATACCCAGGACTGGGATTGCTGGATCTATTTTTAATTTTTTGAGGAACTCCATCCATTTTCCAGCAGTGTTTGTACCAATTTACATTTGCATCTACAGTGCACAAGTGTTCCCTTTTTCTCCAGGTCTTCTCTACCACTTGTTATTTCTTGTCTTTTTCACAGTAGCCATTCTGACAAGTGTGAGGTGATATCTCACTGTAGTTTTGATTTGCATTTCTCTGATGATTGAGCAACATTTTACATACCTGTTGGTCACTTGTATATTTTCTTTGGAAAATGTGTCCATTCAATTTCTTGGCCCATTTTCTAATTGAGTTGTTTGAGGGTTTTGTTTTTTCTTTTGTGCTATTGAGTTGTATGTTCTTCATATATTTTGGTTATTAAATTCTTATCCAGTATGTGGTTTGCAAGTATTTCCCCCCATTCTGTAGGTTGCCGTTCCACCTTGTTGTTACTTTTTCTGTGCTGGTGCTTTTTAGTTTGATGTTGTCCCACTTGTTGATTTTTATTTTTGTTGCTTGTGCTTTGGTGTCATAGCCAAAAACCTACTGCTAGGACCAATGTTAAGAGTTTCTTCCCTATGTTTTCTTCTAGGAGTTCTATGGTATGAGGTATTAAATAGACTTTAATCCATTTTAAGTTAATTTTTGTGAGTACTGTGAGCTAGAGCTCCAATTTCATTTTTCTTTATGTCTTTATCCAGTTTCCCCAGTATCATTTTTTGAAGAGATTTTCCTTTTCCAATGAAGTGTTCTTGACTCCCTTGTCAAATGTTAGCTGACCTATGTAGGGGATTTATTTCTGAGTTCTCAATTCTCTTTCATTGATCTATGTATCTGTTTTACTGCTTTCATTATTTTAGCTTTATATATTGTTTGCTTCCCAGGTGACTCAGTGGTAAAGAATCTGCCTGCTAATATAGGAGATGGAAGAGACACAGGTTCGATCCTTGGGTCAGGAATATTCCCTGGAGGAGGAAATGGCAACCCACTCCAGTATTCTTGCCTGGAAAATTCCACAGACAGAGAAGCCTGGTGGGCTATAGTCCATGGGGTTGCAAAGAGCTGGACACAACAGCACAAGCACAAAATATTGTTTGAAATGGGTCCTTCACCTTTGTTCTCAGGCCTGCTTTAGCTATTTAGGATCTTTGTGTTTCCATACAAATTTTTAAGATTTTTTTTTTCTGTTTCTGTGAAAAATGCCATTGGAATTTTGATAGAGATTGAATCAAATATATCGATGGCTTTGGGTAGCATGTGAAGTGAAGTGAAAGTCGCTCAGTCGTGTCCAACTCTGTGCAACGCCGTGGATATACAGTCCATGGAATTCTCCAGGCCAGAATACTATAGTGGGTAGCCTTTCCCTTCTCCAGGGGATCTTCCCAACCCAGGGATCGAACCCAGGTCTCCCACATTGCAGGCGGATTCTTTACCAGCTGAGCCAACAAGGGAAGCTCATAGACATTTAAAAATATTATTTCTTCTAATCCATGAACATGGAATATCTTTCCATTTATTATTTGTCTTCTTCAATTTCTTTCATCAAAGTCTTGCAGTTTTCATTGTATAGATCTTTCATTTCCTTGGTTAAGTTTATTCCTAAGTATTTTATTGTTTTATGAAGCTATAGTGAACAGGATAGTTTTCATTATTTCATTTTCAGATTTCATTGTTATGTATAGTATCAACTACACTAAATCAACACTACTGATTTATGATCCAGCAATCCCACGTCTCTTATCCAAAGGAAACGAAAATAGGATACAGAAAAGATATGTCTTGTTTAGTGTAGTTTTACTCATAAGAGCCAAGATATGAAAATAACCTAGACATGCCTCAGTAGATGAGTGGAGAGTCTGGGAGGGCAGTGGGGCCAAGTGCCCTCTGGAGCTGAGTTAGCCTGCCCTGAAGGTCACAGAGGGAGGCAGGGCCAGCACCGACTCCATAAGGTACCAGGGAAAACTGTGTTCATGAGGGAGTCTGTGCTTGACCTTGGGAGGGATTTGTAGGTGAGGAGTGGGGTGGTCCTAGAGAGAGGGAACAGGGGCATCTAGCCCAGCCATCCTGGGACAGTAAGAGGAAAGAGAAGGTCAGATGCTGGATCAGTCTGTCTGTCCATTCCTAGGCCTGTAACTCACTCTTTTCTTAACCTACCCAGGAACAGGACACCTCCAGCCATGGAGGAGATATACCAGCCAAGTCCAGCCCCTGTCAGAGATTTCTCTCTGGCCCATAATTCTCTGCACAGTAGAGGCCTCGGTACTTCTCTGGCTCCTCACTACAGCCCTTTCTAAAAAATGCTGAAGAGGATAGTAGGAAGGGGAGAGGTGCTCAGGGCCCTCTCTGGAATCCCTGGAGGCCACAGAAGGGCTGGGGGTGGGATGCAGGGGGGTGGGGATACCAAGTGTCAGGCATTGCTGTGAGCACTTGGGATGCAACAGTGACTGACACAGGCAAAGTCCTTCCTGACAAAGAGCTTACACTCTGGTTGGAGAAGACAGGTAATAAATATATAATGTACTATATTAGGCAGTATTTAATGTTACAAGAATAAAACAAGATGGGGGGCGAGGCTAGAGATTTATGGCCTTAGGTTGTTGAGAAAGAGTGGTCACAGCAGGCTAACTGCTGATCAGAACAAAGTCAAGTCGAGAGCCATGTGGATATATGGGGCAGGAACAGTCTAGACACATGGATGAGCAGTGTGAAAACCTTGAGGTACAGTGTGCCTGCTGGTTTTGATGAGCTGAGGAAGGCCACTGTAACTGGGGCAAAATAAATAAGGGAAATAATGCGGGGAAATAAAGAGGAAGCAGCAGGGGTACCACATCATGAATGGCCTTACAGACCATGCAAAGGAATTTGAATTTTACTCTAAGTGCAGTGGAAAGCCATTGGAGGATTTGTGCCAAAGCCATTGCAGGATATTTATGCATTTTTTGCATTTAACAAAATCATCCTGGTTTTTTGAATGACAAATCAACCTTAGAGAGGTGAGGATACCTGTTAGGGTACCTGTTAAGGTACCTGTTAGGATACCTGTTAGGGTACCTTAGAGAGGTGAGGTACCTGTTAGGGTACCTGTTAAGAACCCATTGTAATTATCCAGGTAAGAAATTATCCAAGATGGGGTGTGGACCCAGGTGGTAATGGTTGAAAGTATTAAGAGGTAGTTAGATGGTAGATAAAATTTAAAAGGAGAGTTAGAATGATTGGCTAAGTGATTAGATATAAAAGAAAGAGAATTATTTATGAGTCTAAGAGTTCTCAAATAGGCAGAAGTGAAGGTATTCTTTTGAGATGAGTCTGAAATGATCAGTGAATTTCATCTATTTATGTGTATATAGGGCAGAGAGTGGGCAGAAAAAAAAAATAGGGCTCTTTCCATGGGAAGGGAACAGCGGATCAAAAGGAAGGAGGAAAGATTCCAAAAGGCCTTATGTACTCAATAAGTGATCCAACATTGTTTGTTGAATAAGGAAAGTAGGATATTCTAAATAATTGTGATTTGGTCCAAATAGTTATAGCCTTACCATGCATTCTTCAAAAGAATCTCCACTAGACAAATCTCTCCTAGAGCAAAAAGAACCCTATAATTTGGGACTCCATCTGGTCAGAATTATTCCTCAAAATTCGAATGCAGTAGTCAAAATATGAGGACAGAAGAGGGTCCAGAATTACACAGAAGGTACTGTTCTTATAAGAAACTACTATAAAGGAATTAAAACTCATGAAGTGCTTTTTAAAGCAGCTTTTCATCTATATTTTCTCTTCTTTTACTATAGGTGCTTCCAGATGTCTTATTTATGCATAGTAGTCTACATTCAAAACCTGAGAGTTACCTTTTACTCCATGCTTTTTTATATTATGTACAATATTTTATATAAGGCTATGATTTGGAGTTAGACTGATTTAGGTTTGAATTCTAGCTCTGTTGCTTAAAACAATTAGGATCTTGGCAAATCACTTCAGCTCTCTGAGACTTATCATCCAAAAAACTGAGATAATAATACCTATCTTATAGAGTTGTTACAAAGATTAAATGAAATAATCACCTCACATAACTAATGTATGAGACTTCCTGAGCATAATACCTGGCAGAAAACAGTGTATGTGTGTGTTTGTGAGTGTGCACATTATTCAGCCTTTCTCTCCATTCCCACTAGAGTACTAACCTGGAAATATGTAATTTCACCTTTCAATTACCACTCAGCTCCTCATTACTTTTCTGACCTCAGCTCTCTTCCGGTCAGATCTGTTGTCACCCAATAATCCCCATCTTCTCCAAACTCCCATAGTAGGTCTCAATCTGCCCAACTCTTTCTGTTCTTAATCCTGTACTGCCTTGCACTTTTATTTAGTTGTCCCCTACTGAATTGTATGCCTCTGTAAGGTAAGCTTCCTGTCCTCCATTGCTTTTGTATCTTCATCCCACACCAGGTTCAACCTTCTCAATCATATCACTGGTCATTTGCATGATAATCCTGGATAACTTACAAATCTCTAGTGTTACTCTTGCATTACAGAAATAATCCCTTATAGTTGCCTGAATGGGAACAAAAGCTCCCACTGAAGGTGGCATCTGACACATTATTAATGTACAGCAATCTAGATTCAGTAGTGATACATCCACTGAATCATACATTGGCTTTTTCAGTGCACACTTCTCGCTCAACACACCGTCAAGGTACCAGGGATTTGGCACACACAGATAGACCGAGTCCCTGTTCCCACAGAACTTATATTCTCTAGTGTATGTTAGTCTCTCAGTCATGTCCTACTCTTTGCCCGCTCATGGACTGTAGCCCACCAGGCTCCTCTGTCCCTGGAATTCTCAGAAAGAATACTGGAGTGGGTTGCCATGCCCTTCTCCAGGGTATCTTCCCAACCAGGGATTGAACCTGGGTCTCCTGAATTGCAGGCAGAGTCTTTACCATCTGACCCACCAGGGAAGCCCTGTATTCTCTAGATTATATGTCAAAGTAACCATTTTTTGGAAGTGGCTTTGGTACTGTGTGTGTGTGCTAGGTTGCTTCAGTCATGTCCAACTCTTTGTGACCCTATGGATTATAGCTCACCAAACTCCTCTGTCCATGGGATTCTCCAGGCAAGAATAATAGAGTGGGTTGCCATGCCCTCCTTCAGGGGATCATCCCACTCCAGGGATTGAACCTGTGTCTCTAGGGTCTCCTGCATTGGCAGGCATGAACTTTACCACTAGTGCCACCTGGGAAGCCGATTTTGGTACTATTTACTCTTAAATGTATGTTCTAAAGCTGGGAGAGTAAGAGCATGTTACCAGTTTCTAAGGAAATAAAACTATTTTGGAATGAACCACTTTTAGAGAACTATTAATCTGTGGTGATATTATAAAGAACCAAAATTAAACTGAGTTTTCCATGTTAATCATTTAATTTGATGATGTATGTCTTAGTCAGTTTGAGCTGCTATGACAAATTATCAAAGGCTAGGTGGCATAAAGAACAAATATTTATTTCTTACAGTTCTGGACACTGGGAGTCTAAGATCAGAGTGTCATCATATCCAGGTTCTGGTGAGAACCCCATTCTGAGTTATAGACAGCTAATTTCTCATTGTATCTTTACATGTCACAAAGATCATGATAGCTCCCTGAATTTTTTTTTTTTTAAAGAGTACTGAAAGTTGGAACTCTAATGACTTAATCTTTTCCTAAAAGGTCCTGAGAATTTTGCAAAGAGATTGCACTGGTCATAGCAAACACCCTCTTCCAACAACACAAGAGAAGACTACACATGGACATCACCAGATGGTCAACACTGAAATCAGACTGATTATATTCTTTGCAGCCAAAGATGAAGAAGTTCTATACAGTCAGCAAAAACAAGACCAGGAGCTGACGGTGGCTTAGATCTTGAGTTCCTTATTGCTAAATTCAGACTTAAATTGAAGAAAGTAGAGAAAACCACTAGACCATTCAGTTATAACCTAAATCAAATCCCTTACAATTATACAGTGGAAGTGACAGATAGGTTCAAGGGATTAAAACTGATAGAGTTCCTGAAGAACTATGGATGGAGGTTCATGACACTGTACAGAAGGCAATGATCAAGACCATCCTCAAGAAAAAGAAATGCAAAAAGGCAAAACGGTTGTCTGAAGAGGCCTTACAAATAGCTGTGAAAAGAAGAGAAGCAAAAAGCAAAAGAGAAAAGGAAAGATATAAGCATCTGAATGCAGAGTTCCAAAGAATAGCAAGGAGAGATAGGAAAGCCTTCCTCAGTGATCAATGCAAAGAAATAGAGGAAAACAATAGAATAGGAAAGACCAGAGATCTCTTCAAGAAAATTAGATACTAAGGGAACATTTCATGCAAAGATGGGCACAATAAAGGACAGAAATGGTATGGACCTAACAGAAGCAGAAGATATTAAGAAGAGGTGGCAAGAATATACAGAAGAACTATATAAAAAATATCTTCACGACCCAGATAACCACAATGCTGTGATCACTCACCTAGAGCCAGACATCCTGGAATGTGAAAGTCAAGTGGGCCTTAGGAAGCATCACTATGAACAAAGCTAGTGGAGGTGATAGAATTCCAGTTGAGCTATTTCAAATCCTGAAAGATGATGCTGTGAAAGTGCTGCACTCAATATGCCAGCAAATTTGGAAAACTCAACAGTAGCCACAGGACTAGAAAAGGTCAGGTTTCATTCCAATCCCAAAGAAAGGCAATGCCAAAGAATGTTCAGTGTATACTGCATAATTGCGCTCATCTCACAGGTGAGCAAGGTAATACTCAAAATTCTCCAAGTGAGGCTTTAACAGTACGTGAACCATGAAATTCCAGATGTTCAAACTGCATTTAGAAAAGGCAGAGGAGCCAGAGATCAAATTGCCAACATCCGTTGGATCATCGAAAAAGCGAGAGAGGTCCAGAAAAACATCTACTTCGACTTTATTGACTATGCCAAAACCTTTGACTGTGTGTATCACAACAAACTGTGGAAAGTTATTCAAGAGATGGGAATACCAGACCACCTTACCTGCCTCCTGAGAAATCTGGATGCAGGTCAAGAAGCAACAGTTAGAACTGGACATGGAAAAACAGACTGGTTCCAAATAGAGAAAGGAGTACGTCAAGGCTGTTTATTGCCACCCTGCTTATTTAACTTCTATGCAGAGTACATCATGAGAAATGCTGGACTGGATGAAGCATTGAGCTGGAACCAAGATTGCTAGGAGAAATACCAATAACCTCAGATATGCAGATGACACCACCCTTATGGCAGAATGTGAAGAGAAACTAATGAGCCTCTTGATGAAAGTGAAAGAGGAGAGTGAAAAAGTTGGTTTAAAAGTCAACATTCAGAAAACTAAGATACTGCATCTGGTCCCATTCACTTCATGGCAAATAGATGGGGAAACAATGGAAACAATGACAGACTTTATTTCTTTGGGCTTCACAGTCACTGCAGATGGCGACTGCAGCCATGAAATTAAAAGATGCTTGCTCCTTGGAAGAAAAGTTATGACCAACCTAGACAACATATTAAAAAGCAGAGACATTACCTAGCCAACAAATGTCCATCTAGTCAAAGCTTTGATTTTTCCAGTAGTCATGTATGGATGTGAGAGTTGGACTATAAAGAATGCTGAGCTCCGAAGAATTGATGCTTTTGAACTGTGGTGTTGGAGAAGACTCTTGAGAGTCCCTTGGACTGCAAGGAGATGCAACCAGTCCATCCTAAAGGAAATCAGTCCTGAATATTCATTGGAGGGACTGATGCTGAAGCTGAAACCCCAGCTCATTGGACACCTGATGTGAAGAACTGACTCATTTGAAATGACCCTGATGTTGGGAAAGATTGAAGACAGGAGGAGAAGGAGACAACAGAGGATAAGATGGTTGGATGGCATCACTGACTCAATGGACATGAGTTGTTGTAAGCTCCAGAAGTTGGTGATGGACAAGGAAGCCTTGCGTGCTGCAGTCCATGGGGTCACAAGGATTCTGACATGACTGAGCGACTGAATTGAACTGAACAGATCCCACCTCAAGCACTTCTGTTTTGGTAGACAGTAGTCACCATCTGCAGTGATTTTGGAGCCCCCCAAAATAAAGTCTGTCACTGTTTCCATTGTTTCCCTATCTATCTCCCATCTATCCTAAAAGTGTTAGATCTTCTTTTATACTAAAATTGGAGTTTTGAGCTAACACTATGAAAAGTTTATATTTTGAGTCAGACTGATCAACTGTATTGTTATTGACTGAATATGTGTTCCTTAAAATTCATATATTTAAATCCTACCCTCCAGTATGATGATATTAGGAGGTGGGAGATATCGACCATTGAGCCAGCTGCTGCCTTGTTGTTTACAGCATGGGCAAGATGCTTAAAGTCTAGGTCTTTGAACTCAGGTCAACCTTTAGAGACATTCATTTTAGTAGAACATATTTTACATTGAATTCTTTACCGATGTGGAGAAGAGTTGGACTTTCCAGGTGGCAACAGTGGTAAAGAATCAGCCTGCCAATGCAGGAAACACAAGAGACTAGGGTTCCATATCTGGGTAGGGAAGATCCCCTGGAGTAAGAAATGGCAACCCACTCCAGCATTCTTGCCTGGAATATTCCCTGGACAGAGGAGCCTGGTGGGGCTACAGTCCATGGGGTCACAAAGACATGACTGAGCACACACACATATGGAGAAAAGTTAAATTGAAACATAAAAGGTTGTACCAAAACAGAAGTGCTTGATGCCTCTGAAGTCCTTGTTTTATACTTAAGGGTGAGGTGTTTTTTTGAAGTTGTTTCTCAGGGTCTTTTTAAAATAAAAATATCTATAGGAAGGAAATTTTATGTCCTAGTGTCTCGGGTTGATTATGGCAGACTAATGGGATCAAGACAGTGCCAGTGATTTTTGAGGATACTCCAAACAGCCTGTCTAGGTTTACAGATTTGCCACTCTGCTGTACAAATGTTCAGAGGCTTGAGGAAGAAGGATTGGGAGGGAAGAAAAAGGATTGGGGAGAATGACAAGAATAAATGATAATGTTTTTATAAAGGAAGTCATGAAATGAAGATATTTTAGTTATGTTGACAGAGTACTAAAAATATGCTAGCGGAGATCCTTACTCCTGCTCACCAAAATGGAAACTAGCGATGATGGCTGACACTATTCATGGTCAGAGAGGAGGTTCCTCTGGTGGTCACAGAGTTTGTTGAAAACAATTTCAAATTTTGATCAGGTAATTAATTTGTTATTTGGCTCCATTTAAGGCCTCCTGAGTTGTGAGTGGTAGTTTTAAATATTCTCATCTGTATTTCTCTTGGCATCTCTCTAGTCAGTCAGCTGTGTTTGACTCTTTGTGATCCCATGAACTGTAGCCCACCAGGCTCCTTGTCCATGGAATTCTCCAGGCAAGAATACTGGTGTGAGTATAGATTTGACTTAACATAATGAGTAAAGCAGATAAAGCAAAAAAAAAAGAAGAAGAAGAAGAAAGAAAAGACTTAGCCACCTTACCCAGTTTAAGTTAAATAGTTGAGGGAAGTCTTTGTAACAAAAGCTTATAAAAATATGACCAAAGTCTCATAATCCTGTCCATTCCATTAATATTCCACTGGGTGCCATAATAATGAATATCTTAATATATATGTATGTATATGTATATATACATATAATAACTTGTAGAAACCCCAGGAGTCAGACAGCTAGATAAATGCAAGAGAAAGCATAGTAAATTGTCTCTGGGGCACCTGATTCCCTGTTGCCTCACAAGAATCCAGTGGCGAGCCATTCACTTGTCAAGGAGCCCTTACTCTCTCTCTCTGGCTCATCATGCTCTCATTTTTTATGTCAACCATCTGAGAAAGTGGAGTGTTTTCCATATTATCTCCTGAGTCATACTATTTCTCCAGTCTCATGCAAGTCAGGTTTTTCTGGTTGTTATTTACCTACTTCATCTTCCTGAAGCTTGTCTTCCCTTCATTACAGCGGATGTGTTTGGGAGGTCATGCTTCTAAATGGTCTGCATTTAGAAGCAAGGGAAAATCTCTAAGCATTTAATTTGGACAATTACGCATGTATAGGAGGAGACAGAAATTCACATGAAGGGAACGAGGAATTTTCCTTCTGCTGCTGGTTGCCACAAATAAAGAATCATTCCTTTTCCTTTTAGGGAAGGGAGTTGGTTTGAAAAGTTAGTTGTAACATTGCTGGAAATCTGATATGGGCCATAGAGTACTTCTTTGCAAGAGAGAAATGGACAAAATACAAATGGAAATAAAACAGTACTGTGGGAATTTAACATATCAATTCTTTCTCTTCTACCCAAGAATAGATTTATAAAGCACAAATACATTCTTTGACTTAACTAGAATATACAATTTTCAAAATGTATTAGCAAAATTAATTCTGTTTAGGTATATATGTAAATTCAATTATTCGGGAACTTTGGAGTCAGTATATCACATACTATGGTGCTTCCTAGGTGGCGCCGTGATAAAGAATCTGCCTGCCAGTGCAGGAGACACAAGAGACATGGATTTGATATCCCTGAGTTGGGAAGATCCCCTGGAGTGGGAATGGCAACCCTCTCCAGTAGTCTTACCTGGAAAGTCCCATGGACAGGGGAGCCTGGTGAGCAAAGAGTCACAAAGAGTCGGACACAACTGAGTGAATGAGCGCATACATCATACAGCAATAGAAATTCCCTATCTGCTTAAAAATTAGTGAGTCTTCCTAACGAAGTGTTTAAAATGAGAGTCTGGATTATTAAACCCAGATCCTGAAAACCTGGGAGAGTAAAGTTTCCAGAGGAAATAATGACACACAACACACAAGCCAGAGATACCCTGTCATGAAGCATGGGTTGCTGGTGCCGGAAGGTTAACGATCACACACTTCTTCTTTATTCTTACCTTAATTGTTAAAAGGTAACTGTTAATCCCTTATGTAGCTGTAAGTATCCTTCATTAGCAATACTTCCACACCTTGTGACCATGTGTCACCCCTGGTTTTTAAGGCACACCTAATCTGAACACCTGGTTTCTTTCATCATCCCTCCATTACCTCAAATTTTAAACTTCTGCGCCATGCCTGTTCTTCTTACCTTCAAACTGAAAGATGGTTGACTTCAAGTAAGAAATGATGGAAATTATGTCAAGCCAAACCTGTGTTAATTCTTCCCTTTAGAAATTTGAAATCAATAACATGATAAAGAGTAGATGTCTACATATTGGAGAAAAGGAAGCATAGCAGATTAGATACATATTTCATGCTGAAAAGGGATTTCTTGAAAAATAATTGAATAGCATTCAAGAACCTAAAACTTTATGAAAATAAAACTTGGATTTCTTCTTTATTTTAATTTTCTTCTGAAAATTATTTAGCAGTATACAGAATCTGCCTGCAATGCAGGAGACTGGGGTTCAATCCGTGGGTGAAGATCCCCTGGAGAAGGAAATGGCAATCCACTCCAGTATCCTTGCCTGGAAAATGCCATGGACAGAGGAGCCTGGTGGGCTACCGTCCATGGGATCACAAGAGTCAGACACGACTTAGTGACTAAACCACCATACATTTTTCTCTCCAATTTCTCACTTTGAAAAGCTGGTTATTCTTAAATACATAAATGCCTAGGTTTATTCGCAAAAGAAATTTTTTCAAAAGCTTATTCATCTTGAACACAGTATCTACAGCTGTCCTGACCCTTCACTTAATGGTCATGCAGCCCATGACCACCTTCCTAGCCTCTTCTCTGTCTATTCTCTGCTTGCACCATGTGCTTCAGTCATAATGCACTTTTTTGAGCTCCTCCATTGCATCGGCTTTGTTGTCAGGTCCAAAGTTCCTTTGCTTTTATTATTCCTGGTATTTGCACTGCATTCTTTCCTTCTTTCTTCCTCCCTCAGACATTCATAAAATCTTGAAGCTTTTCTGTCACTTTACAAATATTCTCTGACCCCAGTATGATTTCTGTTCCTCTTTGAAGTGCTCTCACAAGAACCAGAATTTATTCCCATCTTAGCAAGTTTACCTTTATGTTGCTTCTTTGGTGTTCTCACTTCTCTGGCCCAGATGATAAGCTCATCCCATTAGAAAAATATACACAGAATAGGCAGTTTTCCCCATTTGATATATCCTGCATCAGAACATTATTTTTTCAAAGTTTTAAAAATACGTTATAAACAACAAGGTCCTACTGTATTGCATAGACAGCTGTATACAACATCCTATGCTATGCTATGGTAAGTCACTTCAGTCGTGTCCGACTCTGTGCGACCCCATAGACAGCAGCCCACCAGGCTTCCCCGTCCCTAGGATTCTCCAGGCAAGAACACTGGAGTGGGTTGCCATTTCCTTCTCCAATGCATGAAAGTGAAAAGTGAAAGTGAAGTTGCTCAGTCGTGTCCAACTCTTAGCGACCCCATGGACTGCAGCCTACCAGGCTCCTCCGTCCATGGGATTTTCCAAGCAAGAGTACTGGAGTGGGTTGCCATTTCCTTCTCCAATGCATGAAAGTGAAAAGTGAAAGTGAAGTTGCTCAGTCGTGTCCAACTCTTAGCGACCCCATGGACTGCAGCCTACCAGGCTCCTCCGTCCATGGGATTTTCCAAGCAAGAGTACTGGAGTGGGGTGCCATTGCCTTCTCCGACAACATCCTATGATAATCCATAATGGAAAAGACTACGTAAAAAAAGAGCATATATAAATGTATCACTGTACAGCAGTGATTAACACGTTGTAAATCAACTGTATGTCAATAAATAAAAATAATAATGCCTCAAATTTGTATAATTATCTGCTAGGCTCTATATGAACTAGACTCCTCCATATCATCTCCTGAAACTCTTCCCTTCACTTCTACATGTCAACCCCACTGACATTCTTGCAGTGTTTCCAAGAATTGATGCCATTTTCTGCCTGGGGGAAATCTTATTTCTACCTCATCACAAACATTGTTCCCCAATCAAGAACACTGTTTATTCCCTACCTCTCCATTTCACCTGGAAAAGTTTGATTCATCTTCTGATTTCTGGACTTGGCAGAGATATTCATATACTCAACCTCAGTTAGGTCCTCCCAACACAGTCACAGTGCAGTAAGCATTTTGTTTGTAGAACATATCATAGCCTTAGCTCAATTATTATGTAGGTAATTATATTTATAATATAAATCTCCCAACTAGACTATAAGTTCCAAGGGATAGTGACAATGGCTGTCTTTCTCAAGAAACCTTTTTCGTAAATCTCTGGGGAGTTTTGAGCATGTGTTGGAACAGTGAATAATGGAGTTCAGAAAATATGCAGTGGTTCGGAAATACTGCAAGACAAGGATGTAGGGCTGGATCATAAAAGATCCTAGCTGACATGACAAAGAATTGACATTTTATCCTAAAGGCAGTCTACCGACTGAGCTAGCTGTGTGGCTAAAGACAGTCAAAATTCAACAAATGTTTATAAGCTGAAGTGATCTAATCTATGTTTTAAAGAATAAATCTGGCAGCAGGTTATATAGCTAATAAGGTAGAGACTGAAATCCAAGAGACTTATTACAGTAGATTATAAAAAATGACTATACGTGTCTTCTTGCCTCATGGGCACATCCTCTTGGCAATGTGACTTGGTGATTCTTCCTATTCTAAGCCTTTAAATTTGAGCTTGACCATGTGACTTGCTTTGACCAATGAGGCATTCAGATGTTACACTGGGGGTGGCTGGGAGTTGACTGGAAAGTCGGAGGCCACCACATGAAGTAACCTTCATTGAAGCAGTGGATTCTAACCACATTTAAATCTCCTCCACATACGTGTATATGTATAAAATTCCCTACCCTCATTAGAAACAGCTCTCATTTCAGCAGTGATTCTCAGTGGTGCATACTGGAATCATGAGGTGGGAGGAGGCATATTTAATTTGATTACAGTTCTCAGGAGATTCCAACCTACTCTATGATGACAAATTGAAAGCCATGCTAGTAAATTTCATGGATCAATAAATGAATAGTTAATGTAGCTGGGGAGTTAGTAAGCACCACAAAGGAAGTAGCATTTAGCCAGATCTGAAAAGGAAGAACAAATATTCATTGGATGGAGAAGTGCAGGAATGGTATGTCAAAGAAAATAGTATGTACAAAGGCAAACCTTGTGTCCAGAATGACTGATTTTAATTTGTGAGCTCTTTGCTCTTTTATTTCTAAACAACTGGACACACACTCTCTAGTGTCTGAATTTTGCTGATAGGCATTATTATTAAGGAAATTATAGAATATATTTTGCAGAGTCAACAGTTTAGAAAGAAGTCATTCAAATAAATTATCATGACGATTGTCACCTTTCCTCAAAATATTCTTATTTTTAGGAAACTGCTTTAAAATCATCAAGTCATGTCCATCTAAATCTCATTCCGTAAAGTAAGTTCCATACAAGTAACGACAGGATTTGAGGATTATTTTACTTGCCTCCATTGTCAGTTTCAGACTCTAAAATCATGTTGACTTTATGAAATTTAATCTAATCATGGTTTTGTGGCATCTGTTCATAAAAGTCTCTCATGAAAGCATCAATATCAATCAAGATCTAATTCCTGATTCCCATATGTACAGAATTTTAGTATTTTTCTTAAAACACAAACATACTCCCTCACAGTAAATAAGTTTATGAATGAAATTACTGCCTTAAAATTCTTCTGTAATTCTTTTCAATGGAGCATATAGAACACCTTTTCTCACACATAATAGGATTAATCTTTAATAGCATCATCTTCTGCAAACAGGTGCAAACCCTGTTTGCCCTCAGGGAAAGACCAGTCAATGAGAAGTTATTCTGGTGATGTAATGCTTGTTAACTTACTCTTTCTCAAACATGATTGGGGAAAATGCTTTTCAGAGCATCAGACCGGTATTGAACTTAACTCTTTTCACAAACATGTCACTTAGGACAGCCTTGAAATAGTTATGCAAAGTAATTAGACTAAGAGAATTTCTTCTAAGCATTGGCATCTGTACCCATTGGCATTTGCCAGTGATAATTCCTCATATTTCTTGAGAAATCACTTACTTCCATACCCTGGTCCTTATGTAAATAGAAAAAGAATACATTAACATTAGCCAGCAGCAGCAAAACTTAGCAGTTCTTTCTCAGACATAGATCCTAATTAAAATCCAATCAAAAGCAATAGAGATCTTATATTTTTTAAATCAAATTCAACACAATCTGCCTCTCATGACTCTGTACAAATTCTATTTTCATACCTGACTAGTTATGTCAAAGATAAAAATATCTGAAATAAGTATTTGAATAAAACCAAATGTGTTCACAGTGATGTCATAAAATTCTGCCTAGTGATAATTTACAAGGCTCTGTTGACACAGCTAAATGCTCATGGAAGTCCAGAGAAGTCCTCACCCAAGACAGGTGAAGATCCATTACCCATCACATAGTCTTGATTCTATGAAGTGATTGGACAGGACAGATACATGTTGGTTTGCATAGTAAAGTGTGCAGGACAGCAGACATAGAGCCACACATTTCAGGCAGTTGTTATTTCATGTGACAGCTCATTCTCATTCCCTATTCCTCCACCTCAAGCCTCACTTTTTTAGCAAAAGAATGCAATAGTAAGCATGTTGTGAAAAACATAATTTCAAAGAGGAGGGTCATAACACCTGAGCAGACCAGTGGTTTATCTGATCTGAATTTCACCCAAGAAAGAAAGCAACTCAGACTGCTAAGCCAGCTGAAATTTAAGTGCTGACATAATTCAAAGATGATGAACTCTGAGTACTCACAGTAAAATTGGAGGTAAATTACTATATCAGAACTTTCTCCTTTTTGTTTCTTTTTTCTTAATATCCTCTTAACCCTTTGAGAAAACTGAGTTGATTTGGGGCACATGAGCCTTTCTTGGAGCTTTTCCACTTGTTCAGGTCATGGTAATACAGTTGCATTGGGATGAGGTGGAATTATGGAACCATAAAATGATTCAAGCCTGACTGTGAATAATGTCTCTACCATATTGGAGAATGATAAGTCATTTTAAGTTCAGTGAGCCACTTTCTTCAGCTATTGAAATGATAATTAAATGTCAATTATTAAAATGATGTGTCTACAATTCTTGGCAAATAGTAAGTATTCAATGGATACTGCCTATGGTTATTACTATTTTTCCATATAAAAATAATTTCAAGCCACTTCACTTTTCAAAGTTGAAAACCAAATTATATAAAAAAATGATTGTATACCCAGAATGGATTCCCAATTTTGTCTGCTTCTATCTTTTAACTATGAAATAAACCATTTTGTTTTCCATTGAGTATTTACTTTGATCTTGATTCTTAATGTATCACATTATGCAGTAGTATTCTATTTTTATCTATTAATATTTCAAAGTCAGTGCTTTACAAATATATGATTTTACATGCTATCAGTATAAATAATAGCAGTACAGTACATTTCTTCTAGAGATCTGATGCAATTTTTAAAGACATTTTTCTCTAATCCTATAGAAAAGGTCCTGGAAGGCACTGTTGATACCATCAAGTTAGCTTATTCAAAAGTGAAAAATGCAGTTTGTCACCCTCCAGCTACTTATGTAGCTTGAGAATTCAGTAAATTAACTTGAACTAAATTGTTTTGATGCTGTCTATATCCAGTCAAAAACACAGACACATTTCTGCAAACTGATTTTAGATTTTAAATTTCAACAACTACTTACTTCATGTTTTCATAACTTACTGAATGCCTCACCTGTGCATGGAGAAGTTCTAAGATTAAGAAAGACAATAGTCACCCCAAAGACAGTTTCTGCCTTCTAGGGGCCAGTGTCTAATTAAAGGAACAGCACACTGTGCTAAATTTCATAACAGAGTTTGGTAAAAAGTGACTGGAAACATAGATGGTAACACTTTTAATTTAATGTTGACGGGGGAGAATTTTTGAGAAAAATTATGAACAGGTAACATTTTATTGGCTTTAAAAGAATAATAAATAAAAGGGGTTGTTTATTTGGAAAAGGTAGCAGTATATTCCAGGTGGAAGGAATAACAAGAGCAAAGGAAGGAAGGACTGAGAATTCATATTGATTTGTGAATTGACTGTTGACACAGCCTAGTGTTTCTGCAGAATAGAGTACATTGGATTGAATTATGGCCAGGAAAGGACATGCTTCCTGTATAGAGGCACATTTTGGAAAAACAAAATATTATCTCCCAAATCATAATACTCTTATCCTTTCTTTGTTATATACTATGAGACGAATCATGATGTACACTAGCGGGCTTTTTTGGTGTGTGATATCTTCAAGCTTATCTGGACTTTTCTTCAAGTAAAAGAATGTTATTCCTTTGATTTTCCTATGATTAAAAGGCCCAGATGGAGCTAGTGGTAAAGGATCTGCATGCCAATGCAGGAGACCTAGGAGAAATGAGTTAGATCCCTGGGTTGGAGAGATTCCCTGGAGTAGGAGATAGCAATGCACTCCAGTATTCTTGGCTGGAAAACACACAGACAGAGACGCCTTGCAGGCTACAGTCCATGGGGTCGCAGAGTCAGACATGACTGAGCACACACACACACATATGAGTAAAAACTTACAATATACTAATACACTTAAGATAAATGCAAATTTTAAAAATCATATTTCAAAAAGGCAATGTAAATTGTACAAAAGTAATGCTTAATTAAGATTTCAAAAACATCTACTGATTTCATGTTTGTAGAAGCATCTAAGAGTAAACTTTTAAAAGGCAATATATCTAAATAGTATGTGACTAATGAGGTCAGAGTATGCATTAAAGTATTCTGTATGCTAACTTTGTATTAAAAGAGTTACCTGGGAAAACTTCATTTTTCTTATTCACACGGTGAAACACTGAACCAGTAGGTCAATTCATAAAGCCATTCACCTGTAATATTGTGGGTGTGAGAACATTCTTAAATATAACTTGCTAAAAATTCTCTGTAATTTTCTTTGAGTATATTCACTGAAGAAGAAGTCTTTATTCATACCTTAGAACAGGACTATGTGTATTTGCTCAGTTAATTTGAATATCTTTAATGTTTTTATTAGACTTGCACTGGAATGTATTATCCACATATACATGATGCTATTGTTATAACAAGGCTTTCCTGATGGCTCAGACAGTAAAGAATCTGCCTGTAATTCAGGAGACCAGGGTTCAATCCCTAAGTCAGGAAGATCTCCTGGAGGAGGGAATGATTAACCACTACAGTGTACTTTCCTGGAGAATTCCATGGACAGAAAAGCCTGGCAAGACTATTTTAATTTAACGGATGGTGCTAAACTGTTTGTATCCTGTGTTCCCTTTAGAGACTAATATCATGTATTCTAGAAATAGTTAACTGGAATTACACATAACTGAGTCAATCACTGGAAAAGATCAGTTTTCATTCCAATCCCAAAGAAAGGCAGTGCCAAAGAATGTTCAAACTACCACACAATTGCACTCATCTCAAATGCTAGCAAAGTATTGCTCAAAATTCTTCAAGCCAGGCTTCACCAGTACATGAACCAAGAACTTTCAGATGTTCAAGCTGGATTTAGAAAAGGCAGAGGAACCAGAGATCAAATTGCCAACATCTGTTGGATCATAGAAAAAGCAAGAGAATTCCAGAAAAACATTTACTTCTGCTTTACACCAAAGCCTTTGACTGTGTGGATCACAGCAAACTGGAAAATCCTTCAAGAGATGGGAATACTAGGCCACTTTACCTGCCTCCTGAGAAATCTGTATGCAGGTCAAGAAGCAACAGTTTGAAGGGGATACCGAACAATGGACCGGTTCCAAATTGGGAAAGGAGTACATCAAGGCTGTATGATGGTCACCCTGTTTATTAGTTTATATGCAGAAAGTACGTAATGCGAAATGCCGGACTGAATGAAACTCAGGCTAGAATAAAGATTGCAGGGAGAAATATCAGTAACCTCAGATATACAGATGACACCACTCTTATGGCAGAAAGCAAAGAATTAAAGAGCCTCTTGAGGAAAGTGAAAGAGAAGAGTGAAAAAGCTGGCTTAAAAGTCAACATTCAAAAAACGAAGATCATGGCATCCAGTCCCATCACTCCATGGCAAATAGATTGTGAAACATTGGAAAGAGTGAGAGACTTTATTTTCTTGGGCTCCAAGATCACTGCAGATGGTGACTGCAGCCATGAAATTAAAAGATGCTTGCTCCTTGGAAGAAAAGCTATGACAAACCTAGATAGCGTATTAAAGCAGAGACATTACTTTACTAACAAAGGTCCACCATCTAGTCAAAGTAGTCATGTATGGATGTGGGCTCAATTCATTTCAGTCGCTCAGTCAACGTCCAACTGTTTGCGACCCCATGGACTGCAGTATACCAGGCTTCCCTGTCCTCTACTATCTCCCAGAGCTTGCTCAAACATCCAACCATCTCATCCTCTGTCGTCCCTTTCTCCTCCCACCTTCAATCTTTCCCGCATCAGAGTCTTTTCCAATGAGTCCATTCTTCTCATCAGGTACCAAAGTATTGGAATTCAGCTTCAGCATCAGTCCTTCCAATGAATGTTCAGGACTGATTTCCCTTAGGATGGACTGGTTGGATCTCCTTGCAGTCCAAAGGACTCTCAAGAGCCTTCTCCAATACTACAGTTCAAAAGCATCAATTCTTTGGTGCTCAGTTTTCTTTATAGTCCAACTCTCACATCCATACATGACCACTGGAAAAACCATAGCTTTGACTAGACGGACCTTTGTTGGCAAAGTAATGTCTCTGCTTTTGAATATGCTGTCTAGGTTGGTCACAGCTTTCCTTCTGAGGAGCAAGTGTCTTTTAATTTCATGGCTGCAGTCACCATCTGCAGTGATTTTGGAGCCCCCCAAAATAAAGTCTCTCATTGTTTCCATTGTTTCCCCACCTATTTGCCATGAAGTGAGAGTTGGACCATAAAGAATCCTGAATGCCAAAGAATTGATATTTTGAACTGTGGTGTTGGAGAAGACTCTTGAGAGTCCCTTGGACTGCAAGGAGATCAAACCAGTCAATCCTAAAGGAAATCAGTCCTGAATATTCATTGGAAGGACTGATGCTGAAGTTGAAGCTCCAATACTTTGGCCACCTGATGCAAAGAAGTGATTCATAGAAAAGACCCTGATGCTGGGAAAGATTGAAGGCAAAAGGATAAGGAAATGACAAAGGATGAAATGATTGGATGGCATCACCAACTTGATAGACATGAATTTGAGCAAGCTCCGGGAGTTGATGATGGACAGGGAAGCCTGGCGTGCTGCAGTCCATGGGGTGGCAAAGAATCGGACACAACTGAGTGATTGAACTGAACTGAGTCAATCATGGGTTACAGATTTTCTTTTTTAAACTTTTTATTTTGTATTGGAGAATAGTCAACTAACAACGTTGTGATAGTTTCAGGTGTACAGCAAAGGGACTTAGCCATACGTTTACATGTGTCTATTATTCCCCAAACTTCCGTCCCACCCATGCTGCCACATAATATGGAGCAGAGTTCCCTGTGCTATGCAGTAGGTTAGATTTTCATCATGTAACACTAACTGAGCTGCATGAAGTTTTATGCTACAGTGTTGGCCTCATGTTTTTTCTATACACATTCAATATCATATACAGAAGTGTGTGTATGTGTGTTACAGTCTGCTTCATTGTAAAAATTATTTGGGGATGCTAGAGTTATACATGTAATGTAGAAAAATTCAGTGTATTCTGTTAATTAAACAAAGAAACCCTTGGACTGAGATGGCTCTAATGCCCCAGCCGTCTACATAAGCAAATCAAAATCTAGGTCTGGAAATGCCTCAAGGTTACAAAATTGAAAGCTAAGGACAGCCTATCACAAACAGCCAACTAGGCTATAAAGCTGGGCATTAAAGCTATAACTAATAAGTGGTTTTCTTGCTTTGTTTCTACCTTTTCTCTGTAAGTCGCTCCTGTTGTTGAAAGCTTTCCAACTACTTCAGGTTTGGTGCTGCTGGATTTGACTCCATTTTTGTGCAGATAAACTCTTAAGTTTTAAAATATTCACTTCAGTTTTTACAGTTTTAACAGTTCCATATGTTTAAAGATATGAAATTCTGAGAAAAAATAAGAAATTTTTCTGTTTCCTCCATCAGCTGTTAAGAAGAAGGCTAGCTTTATCACTCCAGTTCCGGGAGGCGTGGGACCCATGACGGTGGCAATGCTTCTCAAGAACACCCTTTTGGCAGCTAAAAAAATCATTTACTAGATCACGTGAAGGAATAAAGCAAACTGAAGTCATGCTACGTATTTATTTGACAAAAGGCAAAAATCTTTATATTTTACTACAAAGCTATTTCTACATTGTATTTATTTTTTCATGGGTAGAATCATTGTGGATCAGATGATTCACACAATCTTATGCATTTCCTGCTAATATTTACTGGAATATTTTGAATGGATTTTGAGTTTTAGGAAAAAAGAAAACAACTGCAATGACACTTTGGTAACAGTTGCTTGTTTTGTGAATAATATTTGTTCATAATGTTAAAACAATAAAGGGCTCATAAGAAATGCATATATTTTTGACACAAAATCACAAATTGTGTGTCTTCAACAAACACGTTGTCAGCCAAATAGGCTCCTTTGTAAAATGTAATTTAGATTTTGCCATAATCGTACTCAATTTTATATATATTTTACAGTCTATATTGTATGCTGAAAGATAGGGCTAAGTTGTGTCCGACTCTTGTGATCCCATGAACTGTAGCCTGCCATCATGTTCCTCTGCCCATGGGATTCTCCAGGCAAGAATACTGAAGTGGGTTGCCATTTCCTTCTCCGGGGAACTTTCCCAATGCAGGAATTGAACCCAGGTCTCCTGCATTGAAGGCAGATGCTTTACTGACTGAGCTACGTGGGAAGCCCATATTGTATGCTGAGAAAGAGCAAAAGAGCTCACTTGCTAAAAGAAAGATAAAATATTAAGCATAAAATTTTGATCTCATATACTTCCCAAATGTACTCCCCAAGGCATACTAATGAAAAACTATGCTCCATTCAAGGAAAGAAAAATGTGCAAGGAACCCTAAAAATGCCATGCTACTTGGAAAGGTATTGATTATTTCAAATTGTGAATGACTACTTGACATAGTAAAAATTCAGTAAGAATATGTTAGGCTTACATGTAATTTCTTTGTTCTCCTACAAACATATTTGAATAATACGTTCCACAAATCTAGAACTCTAATAGCAAAATATGACACAATGTGCCACAGCTACTCCTTAGGATATGACTAAAAACCTACTGCTTTTTGCCCACAGTTCTTTTCTCTTACGGCATTTGGTTCTCACAGTAGATGCCATGTTTTTAACACAATTTAAATTATAAAATACATGTGCCTGTCAGTGGAAGGCTATTTGAGACTACCCTAGGCACATAATTGTATTGTTGTCATGCCCAAATCCCAGTGTGTTAATGTACCAATAATGATTCTTACCCAATGCATGTCTTTGTGTACTCTTAATCATTTGTGTGAAAATAGACTAGATGTTTATAATTAATAATATTTCAACTGTATAATAAAATCAGTTTGGAAAGAAATACATGTCTTCTTTTTTCCTAAGCTAGAAGTTTCCTTGTTCATATACTCGTTATCTATTTCTTCGCAGCACGCTGGGGAGATGTACAAATGTCTCAAAAAGGAAAGAAAATGTTCTGTAGCCCATTCCACACTAATCTTGGTCTGATAACCTTGATAGTAGTTTTTTAATTTATTTTTGGCTGTGTTGGACCTTCGTTGCTGCACAGGCTTTTCTCTAGTTGCGGCGAGTGGGAGCTACTCTTTGTTGCGGTACGGGGGCTTCTCACTGCAGTGGCTTCTCTTGTTGCAGAGCACGGGTTCTGGGGCGGGCAGGCTTCAGTAGTTTCAGCTCCCGGGATAGGTTCAGTAGTTGTGGGGCAGCATGTGAGATCTTCTTGGACCAGGCATTGAACCCACGTCTCCTGCATTGGCGGGTGGATTCTTTACCACTCAGCCACCTGGGAAGCCGCTTGATGGTAGTTTAAAATCAAAGATCCCAAGCAAACATGTCAGAAAGGCCCTCATTAATATTTAAGTGCCCCAAATTCCCAAAACGAACAATGACTATTGCAGTGGGGTCAAGACTATCACAATAGAAGAGATTGAAATCAACTCCACATATAGCTGAGACATCAATGGATTTATAGGCAATGAAAAGAGTGAGGGGATCAGTAGATGGAAAATTACTAAGAGAACTTGATTAGATATCAAGGCTGGAAGGATTTTTGTTAAACTACCTCACCAGGATTCTTGTTAAAGTTCAGTTCAGTTCAGTCGCTCAGTTGTGTCCGACTCTTTGCGACCCCATGAATCGCAGCATGCCAGGCCTCCCTGTCCAAAAGTTAGGTCAATATAAAGGGTGGGAGAGGAGGAATTTAATCAGATATGGCAAGAGGACAAGGAGCAGGGCAGGGGTATTCTCTATAAACTAACAACAGATTTCTTTGCTAAAACTGAGCTCAATAGTCTAATTCGATGCCTAGTTAAGAAAAGGATTCAGAGGAGCCTAGCTAAAGTTTGGTCAAGAAGGAAGCCTTTGTTAACACATAAAGGAAATGAAGTTGGTTCATCAGTATCATAACTTTATTTATGGATATTATTTGGGATCTATAAAAGATAGATATATGATTATCTTGTGAAGGAGATTTGTACAAGTTCCCTTCTCCTACAAGTATCTGTAAAAAGGACCCTGAAGGACTAGTGAGGACTGAATAATAACATGAAGACATGGAGGTGAGAATGAGCTTAGCAAATACATATGAAATCAAGGGCAACAGTCAGACTGAAGTGAAAAATGTATGTTGCAGAGTGGTGGAAATATAGCTGAATAATAGCAGAAATGGATTAGAAAAAGCCTGGATAAATCAGAATTTGGACTATAGTTAGTCAGTGATAGAACATGGAAGTTGAAGCCTGGAGGATGTTATCACTGATTATCATGAGAAAATTGTAAAGAGGAGCTGATTTGGAGGAGAGATAATATGTTCAGTTGAAGACATGTTGTGTTTGCAGTGATGACATAATACATAAATCAAAGTCCTAACATAATATCACTCGGAATTGAAAATAATTTATGGCTAGTGGTGAAAATTTAGGACACAGTAATGATGCTAAAGCTGAAACTCCAGTACTTTGGCCACCTCTTGTGAAGAGTTAACTCAATAGAAAAGACTCTGATGCTGGGAGGGATTGGGAGCAGGAGGAGAAGGGGACAACAGAGGATGAGATGGCTGGATGGCATCACCAACTCAATGGACATGAGTTTGGGTGAACTCCAGCAGTTGGTGATGGACAGGGAGGCCTGGCGTGCTGCAATTCATGGGGTTGCAAAGAGTCGGACATGACTGAGCGACTGAACTGAACTGAACTGAACTGAGTGTGTGTTAACCACTATATTCCTAGCCTTTTTGACCACTGTATACACCCTGCATCTTTCTAATCTTATTCAATAGTAATAGCTATCCTTAACTGAGAGTGTGCTATATGTTTTACATTTTTGAGGTTGTTGTTACTGACATTTTGCATTTGATATATGAGTAAATCAACCCATGAGGTTATGAAAAAGTCTCAGCCAAGGCCAAATGGGTAGGAAAGGTAGAACTGAAATTCAAAGAAAGGTCTGTTGGGTAATATGAGCCAGAACCCACTCTCTTTTCTATCACTCTATCCCCTCAGTTGCCCACCTCCCTGCCACCTAGAATCCTTTCTCTTATCATTATATTTCTAAATTCTACTTGCTATTTAAGATTCACTTCAAATGAAACTCATCCAAGAGAAATGCTGTGAGACTTTGACTAAGTCCCACCTCTGAACTCTCATACTCATTTATGTACACATTCATGGCAGTCATCTATCTCTACCCAGCACTGTAGTTAAGTATGTATTTTCCTTGACTCACTCTAGTTCCTTGAGGTCAGAGTCCATGTATGATTTGTCTACTTGTCTTACAAATATTGGATGTTAGAGGCATAAAGTAGTTTATGATTGAATGGGTGACAGCTGAATTCATGAGAATTACAGATTAAATTTAGAGAAAGATAAGCAATGTGCTGGTGACCCTTTCCTGCAAATGTCCAAAAACAAATTGTGACTTTTAGTCAAAGAGCAAGCAAGAAAGAAAAAATGGAAGGATAGGAGAGGAGCGAAGAGATGAAGAGAGGAAAAGAAAGGAAAAGAAACTGTTAAGTGGGAGAGGGAAGGAAAAAATAAACTTAAGGGGGAGGGGCGGGAAGAGAAGGCACTTCCAGAGTTGCTTATGACTAGAGAGAGATGACAGAGAAGGTGATGGCACCCCACTCCAGTACTCTTGCCTGGAAAATCCCATGGACGGAGGAGCCAAGTAGGCTGCAGTCCTTAGGGTCGCTAAGAGTCGGACACGGCTGAGCAACTTCACTTTCACATTTCACTTTCATGCATTGGAGAAGGAAATGGCAACCCACTCCAGTGTTCTTGCCTGGAGAATCCCAGGGACGGGGGAGCCTGGTGGACTGCCATCTCTGGGGTCGCACAGAGTCGGACACGACTGAAGCGACTTAGCAGCAGCAGCAGTAGCAGCAGAGAGAGATGAATAAATTAAAAAGACAGTAAAAATGGTCAGAGGGAAAAATGATAGACAGGCATTGTAGCTCTTCACTTTCTTTCTCATTCTAACATGCATCAAGAATACAAATATCCATATGGCCACTTTACAGTACCCACCATCCCCATTCTTCAGAATTGCTGAGGGACTCCCTGATGAGAGGACTGAAGACATGAACATTGGAGATTTCCTACTTAGAGTATACGTGGAATCCATCAGGATGAGTCCTAGAGGAAAAGAAACAAAGGATAACTTGGAGCTATTTTCATAGGCTCAGGTGGTAGATGAGTTTATATTGATATTATAATGATATTATGTGGCTTAGTTCACCAGAGTGGAGAAACATTTAGAGAGACAGCGGTCCACTTCTCTCAGTCCAAATATGTGCAGAAGCCACGGTTCATTTAATGTTTAGATTCTTATGGTAAAGGTAATTTACTTAAATCTTGATTTTAGGAGATAATGTGAATTCCTTTAAGGTCAGTATACTGACTCCTACCAGAGGACGCAGCTGGGGAAATGGAAAGGACGCGTGACCTGGAATCCTGAACAGATTCAAGTCCCAACTCTAGGGTGTGTCCTCTGGCAAGTCACTTAATTTCTTTCGAGTCTTCATTCTTTATTTGTTATATGGGAATTAAAACAAGACCTGTTGTTTATTGCTTTCTTCACTCAAGATAGATTGAGTATGCTCTATATATTAGGCATTGGATTTGTTGGGGCCAGTCAGGATTACTGAAGACAAATTTGAGATGTGTGTGAAAACCTTCTGCAAATGCAAAGCACTGTTAAGTACCAGTTAACAGTTACTACAAAGATGTTGTTGTACTATGTCCCAGTCTTTGGAATAAAGGTATTTAACATTATTCCTAGCATCTTCCTCCTGAAACTGCAATTGGTTGTGGTTTATTTAATCCTTTGTAAATTATTTCTTCTTAAATTCTCACCAATGGCACAGAAAGTGATTATATGACTTATAATTCAAATACTATTTGCTTAGGAAAAATCATATCCAGAAATTGTCCTAATAACAGTTAAAAAGAAAACCACAAAAGTAGAAATATGAACTGTGTAGGCACATTAAAGTAAGCCAAGTCCTATATATTCTTTAACTTTAAAAGGATGACTCTTGTGGTAAGCGATTGCCCAAGTTATAATGAGTTCAACAAGCTCATTCTTGTGTGATTTCTAAAGCCAAGTTTATATTTGAATAGTGAAAAGGATCCTTTCTGGTAAACTGAATTTGCTGGGTGGACGTGATGCAAATGACAACCTATCCCGACTTCTACAAGTTTTCAAGGTACAGAAAATATGAGCAATTGAAATTCTTGGTAGAAAACTTTAACACCTCAGCAAAACATATTTATAAATTATTTTATTATAAACTGGGCAAGTGAGAATTTATGGAAGCTCCGATTGTCACAAAAAGTAATAGCAATAATTACATATTTTGACCTTAAAAATAATACTTTAATAATCCTAAGTAGATAGGTAAGGTGAAGTCGCTCAGTCGTGTCCGACTCTTTGCAACCCCATGGACTGTAGCCTACCAGGCTCTACCATTCGTGGGATTTTTCAGGCAAGGGTACTGGAGTGGGTTGCCATTTCCTTCTCCAGAGGATCTTCCCGACCCAGGGATGGAACCCATGTCTCCTTCATTGTAGGCAGACACTTTACCGTCTGAGCCACCAAGGAAGTCTCAAGTAGATGAATAGCAAAAAAAATGTGAACGTTATATTAAACTTAAAACTTTCTATTCATTAGATGTACCAAATTTAAATATTTTAATTTCATCTTATTGGAGATGATATTATTATTGTTATTAGTATTTTGGTGTTTTACCAGCCTAATCACTGGGGCACATTTTTAAGAACTGTAGTTCCTAGAGCTTGGTAGCCATTCCATTTACTCAGAAAAATATTAAATGGCAAAAATGACATAAAGGTAAATGTTATACTCTTAAAAATAATTATTTTTACAAAACTTGAAATACTAAAACTAAGTAGCAAAAACTAAAATAGAATATTAAACCTTTACTTTTATGCACATTTAATTGTTCTCTCCTGCCACTAAATAACAAAATATCTTGATTTACAGTGCAACCCAATCTGTCCTAAAAAGTAGTGTAAATAACTGCAGCTTCAGGGATATTTCTTTTATTAACAGGTTAAGATGTTTCCTGGTTTGGATATATTAAAAGTCCCCTTTCTTGGAATCCTGCATGGATTGCTAGCAGCTTAGGAGCTAGAACAATTCTGTTCACACCAAGGGAGCTTTACCTGAATTCAGTTCTTTTTTGTTGTTTTAAGTACATTTACAAACATGATTATGCCCACAGGTAACAGGAAACCAGTGTTTCAAACGAAAAACTTGATCACACTACCCGATAACACAGGTATCCTGAACAAGTGCACGAACGCCCCAAGGCTTCATGCTGCTGCCAGAAGGACATATTTTTTTGATTGCTAAGAACTGCCAGATGACGCTTCATGAAATATAAATGCAGGAAAGCCTCTGAGAGAGCTCAATAAAAACCTTCCACCCATCGGTCTAGAAGGATAAGAGCAAGATACTATTAACAAGTGCGGGAAATGGATTTCGGGGTTCCAATATCAGTCTATCTCTTGATCAATGGTAGGTCATTTCTTTTTATTGTGTTAATGTTGTGTCATTGTAAAATGTGAACAGGATTTGCTTTCTCTGTGTGAGTGAGAAGTTGGCTTTTAGCAATTGTTCTTTATGACAAAGATCCAAGCAAGGAATCCGTGGATTCATTTAGTTTCTTATGTAATCTTTTGACACATTCCTCTCTTAATATATTTTGATACCTTTTTTCTGAGATCTCTATATTGTTTGTTCTATACAACTGAAGAGCAGTTGAGACATTTTAACTATGATATGAGAGTATCCTTTTGATTGAGTGAGTTTATAAATGTATTCATGTTCTCTTAACAATTAGTGGGTTTCTATTTTCTCTAGCTGTAATGTAGTGAATGGAATTGATATACATGAGAAACTGTCAGAAAACTGCCCTTAGTAGGTTATGGATCTCAAATGTAGATGAATTAAAAATAGAACAGATGTGGGAATAGACAGAATAACTTTTGATCTGTTGCTTGTACGTTGAAGGAGGCTAGCCTGCTAAAGATGCCTTTCCCCTCCTTCACACAGCAATGACAGCACTGACTGGAGAGGCAGCCAGCACTATAAGCCCCCCATTCACAACCCAGCAGAGTAACTGGACAGTTAACAAAACAGAAGGTATTTTTCTTCACACTTTTGTATTTCAAGTGACTTTTTTTTAATGTTTTAGCGAAATTTAGATTGTGATAAAAGCAACATTGGAAATTTTTAAACATATATCTTATTATTAGACAATCTTTTATGGGGACATTGTGAAATGGAAGTGGCAGGTAAATATGTCGCAAAGAATCATCTTTTTAAAAGGAGGAAGTGGAGCAGATGAGAGAAAGTTGTCTTCAGTTACAGTCTTGGATTTGAAACCTGCCACACTTTCTGCCTGATTCCTGCTGAGTTCCCAACAACCCAGGCATGTCTAAAGGCAATTTGTCCCCATTTTTACATTCTCGATGAGTAACAATATTTTGATCTGTGATTATGAGCTTTTGCAGCCAAAATTTCTGGCAAGCAGATGAAGCCTTAATCCACTTTCTCTAATCTTCGGAAACGTCTTTTTCCTTGTTTGTCTTTGGGGTTTTTTGTTATTTTAGTGTACGCTGTATTTCCCAACCACTTGTACCCAATTTTTGTTGTTGATGGTGATGACATATTTTATTATTGTTATTAAAATAGTTTCTGGCCATTGCTGAGCGTCAGCATGTTTCCAAACTCTTTGAACTCTTAGAGGTGAATTTAGGAAGCTTGTTATCTGCCAAGACCTGTGTATCAGGTGGCTGTGATTCTCAGGCAAATCAAATATCACTCCCTGATGGGAAGGTGGGCTTTGTGATTTACAACAAAAGAAACACCATGTCTTGCTCTCAGAGCCCAGCAAATAAAAGAAGATGAAGTCAAATACTTTGTTTGTGAACATGAAAGATAGTAATATTTAAGTATTCTTTATTTCACCAATAATTTTATATTTTAAAAACTTCCTTAAAATATTTTACCCATTTGAATTTTGGAGCATGTATTAATTTGAAAAACAAAATATGTGGCTTTTAGAATAACTTTTAGCCAAATTCTTCATGTCTCCAAGCCTTTAAACAAAGAGAAAGCATCCTTGTTGGAAGATAATACTGTTGAAATTAAAGAAGTACAGTTCCCTCTCAGTGTCGGACAGTTTGCCCATCACCACCGTTTTTCTTCCCTAATAGTGAACTGCAAATCAGTAGTCGCCAAGTTACAGGCAATAATATTGGAAAGAAAAGGGATTGAATGTATCACTTCAGTAGTTTTCCTTTGTGTTCTTGATTGGGGAATTCTCGTTTCCTGCTTATTGTTTAATCTAAAAAATCTGAATCTAGTACCTCAGGAAAATTTTTGTGAAGTTATAATTAATATTCTTGTCCTTAGGGGGAAGATGAGTCTCTAGTCTACTCTCTTTTTAAAAATGTCTTCTTTCAGTTCTCACATTTTCTAGTAAATCCTGATTCAGGCTTGGTTAATTGAACTGAGTTAATCTTGAAGTAGGAAGAACCTAGTACAGTTTATAATGGGAAGTTCTCACTGCCTTAATGATCAAGGTGAGAAATTAGATTTACTATGCTACATTTAACAAAATGAATATGAATTTTAAGGTAATGTGCGATCTCAACCAAAATGAAGCTATGCGTTGAGGACATATGATGTTTATTCACAACAATGACAAAAATAAAATGCCACTAATTCTGCTTGAGAAGAATTTAAGAATCAAATATTAAACTACACTAAAATTATGCTGTTTTACCCAAATGTCATTCCCACTGCATAAACCTCAAGAACAGCATAGGTATATGTCTTTAATACATCAAGGAATGAAAGATAACCATTCTGAAATATATGTATTTTGCTGCAGTACAGCTTCCCAAAGGGAAGTTTCCCATAAAAAGGCTTTTGGACACTTGACCACAAAAGTTTGACCAAGTGTGGTCATCTGAAGAATCTAAGAGCTAGAAATCAAAACCCAGGTTTTCTAATTCCAACTCCATGGCTTTTCCTACAGTCTCATAATGCCTCTTGAGTAAAATTTCTAATTAACATCCAAAGGTATTGTCTTAGCTGTGTTAAGCCTGAGCCATAAGTTATTTCTGGCTTCATATACGGGTCATAACAATACCTCTTCTGAAATCAGTTATGGAAAACAATTTCCTTTCCATTAGCTACTTAAGGTCCACAGATGAGCAAGGGCAGATTCTCATCTCACTCCTCTGGGGAGTGAAGAGAAATCAAATTCATTATCTCACAAGAACATATCCACATCTCCCTCAGTGCTTACTTCTCAGGTATATGAAAGTTTCTATATTTATTAGCATCCAGGATACATTTGGGAAGCCTTGTTTAAGACACCATACTGACTAGTATCAACGCTGCCACCTTTTGGCAGACTTGTATCTATATCTTATCATGAAATTTCTGAAGAACAGAATGATAATCAGTCCACCCCCACCACCTAATTTATTAATATGTCTAGATGATATTAACCTAACTTTTGTATATATAACCTGCCAAAGGAATGAATCAATAGTTCAAGTGGCAGAGCACTCAAAGAATATTCTTAAAATGAAAGGCCTTTTTGTATATGTGTTACGAATCTACTATGAAAGCGTGACCCACTTCATCTGTTAATATAGTATCTCCTTTTTCTAGCTGACTACACAGAAGGACCCATAGCCTTGAAGTTCTCACATCCTTGCCTGGAAGACCACCACAGTTACTGCATCAATGGTGTCTGTGCATTCCACCATGAGTTGGAGAAAGCCATCTGCAGGTAATTGCAAAGAACTTCCCAAGTCCTAGAGATGGGAGAAGGAGAATGTATGCCTCCTCTAACATGGTGTTTCACATGGTACCTTTATATACACCTCTATTTTACCCAGTAAAAAAGGTACATGCTCTGAACATGATTCACCAATTCTCTTTGTATTTGAATATCTAAGGAGTCTTTTTCTAACCTACCTAATTCTCACTGCTTAAAAGTATGGTTCCTAGATTAGCAGCATCCGTGTAACCTGGGAGCTTGTTAGAAATGCAGAAGCTCATGCCACACCTCAAAACTACTGAATTCAAAACAACTTTTGAAAAGTGAAAATGTTAGTTGCTCAGTCGTGTCCAACTTTTTGCAACCCCATAGAGTATAGCCCACCAGGCTCCTCTGTCCATGAGAGTCTCTGGGCAAGAATACTGGAGTAAGTTGCCATTTCCTTCTCCAGGGAATCTTCCTGACCAGGATTGAACCTGGGTCTCCTACACTGCAGGCAGATTCGTTACCATCTGAGAGACCAGTCAATAACATGCAAAGACGTTTCTAAGATTTTTATGAGTTGATTATAGGGTGAAATGAAACTATGGCAAAAATATTTCAGGAATATAAACTTCTAGATCAACTGAGACACTGTTTATGACCATTGATTTGCTCAGCATCCTCTTATGAAAGAGTAGGTTAACAGTTTTCTTCATCAACTCATGGAGGTGTCCTACCTTTCTCTTCTACCAATGAGGGAAGCTGCATTAATACGGGGTTTTAATCAAATGCATGGCTTCTTCTTCTTTAATAGATCAACTTTCATTTGGTATGTGCCTCTTTAATTTAAATCATTTTTATTTAATTGTTTTCATTTTTTGAAATTAGTCATATGTGTTTCCATCATCATGAGTTTTAACATTATACATTTTTTCTTTTTTTTAAAGGTGTTTTACTGGTTATACTGGAGAAAGGTGTGAGCATTTGACCTTAACTTCATATGCTGCGGATTCTTATGAAAAATACATCGCAATTGGGATTGGCGTTGGATTACTATTAAGTGGTTTTCTTGTTATTTTTTACTGCTACATAAGAAAGAGGTAAGAAAAAAAAATTATGAAGTCACTAGGTACTCATTCATTTGACAAACATTTACTGAGCCCCTACAAGGTACCAAGCATTGACATATATAATTGTCTAGTGAAAATATGGCTGTAAATCTGGCAAGTTCCTGCATATTTGTTTTGGTGCCTCTTCTCATAAGCCCAGACAAGAGGTAGATTTACCTGCAGTTGCAATAGGATAGCTCCAATTTACAATTTCCCTTCATCCTCATCTCTGTCTGTCTACATCAAGTTGTAAACGAGTAGGACAGTCAGTCCACAAGGGTGAAGATTAACTGTGTCCTGTGCAAAACTATATGGAGTGCTGAACACCGTGTTTGGGACACCGTACGTGCTCAGTAAATATCTGTCGAATGGACACATCAAATGTAAGTATGAAATTAATGAAAGTGTGTAACAAACTTGGGCCATTTTCTTCCCAGACATCAACTGAGGGTACATGCAGGAGATACTGCCTACTGCTAAAAGCTAAAGAAGACAAATTTGATCCACTAAGTATAAATTACTCACGTATTAATTATTAATTATTATTTCTGGCCTTTCCACACTGGTAATTTTACCTAAAATCCACATATAAGGAAAAGTCAAAAAATACGTGACATACATTAAAGAAAAGTAAAAATACACTTCTTTTGCTGTACTCTGTTAACTAAGTTGTCATTTTTAAAATGACCAAAAGTTATTATACAACATAAAAAAATATTTTCTTAATAACTGCACCTTAGAGAGAGTAAAATTTGTTATATCAATTGTGGATCGATTAATACAAAATCTGTTAAATCAGCTGCATAAGAGATCAAGAAAGGAAAAACAAAGAAAAGGAAGTAAGACCTTTTAGTGTAAATAAGACAACTGCCTGAGGTCAAGTTCCCTAGAAGAAGAACTATGAAAGAGATTCTTGAGTGAGTGATTGGTCAAGGGACTACTCAAAGCTGAAACTTGTAACGAAGTAGGAAAGCTAGAGCAGAGTGGAAAGGAAGCAAAGATGTAGCTTTAGCTGAAACCTATCCTCAGCCTGATTCCACAGGGAGACCTAGAACATGAATGGCATCTCTGACCCAACCTAAGGAGGTGAGGGAGCTTGGTTTTAGTACTGAGTCATCAGGTGTGGATGTCAGAATGCTCCTGGTGGGGTAAGGGACAGGGCCTTGGAATCTCCCAGAAATCTTCAGGCAAAATCCTCTCTTGGCTGAGGACAGTCCTCTAGAGAAGGATGGTGCTGTGAGCCTTATTATGGGCTTCCCTGGAAGCTCAGCTGGTAAAGAATCTGTCTGCAATGCAGAAGACCCTGGTTCAATTCCTGGGTCGGGAAGATCCCCTGGAGAAGGGATAGGCTACCCACTCCAGAATTCTTGGGCTTCCCTGGTGGCTCAGTCAGTAAAGAATCTGCCTGCAATTCAGGAGACCTGGGTTCAATCCCTGGCTTGGGAATATCTCCTGGAGGAGGACATGGCAACCCACTCTAGTATTCTTGCCTGGAGAATCCCCATGGACAGAGGAGCCTGGTGGGCTACAGTTCATAGGGTCACAGAGAGTCAGACATGACTGAGCAATGTAGCACAGCACAAAGCACATGGGCCTTATTAATACCCACAGCTGCTGAGGGATGGGGATGGCAAAGCGGGTATAGGTGGGACACCAAGAGCAACTGTTATACCAGAGCATTTATATAATTCTCAATAAGCTATACAAACAGCAGTCAAATTCATATGGAAACCAATGCTCTGTTTTAGGTATCTAAAATTGAAATCACCTTACAATATCTGTTCCGGAGGAAGACCACTGTGAAGCCTTTGTAAGAAATTTTCATGAGGCATTGGTGTAAATCAGTGGGCCCCAAACTGAAATCTTCAAGAGAAACAACAAAACTTTCCAGGCTGACTAGAAAGTTGGGATCGTGGTGAAATGAGAGAATAAATTTCAACGTTGGTGCTTAGACTCTGTCATCGTTAAAGCACCATGGGAGCCAAGGGAACAAGCTACAGTGACAGAAGTCAAGTTCACAGCCCTACTCTGGGTTTGCTGCTTCTGTGTGGTTTTTGTTCTCCCTATGGGATACTGAGTTGTATGCTTCTGACTACGTCAGATGTGAATTCTCATGACAATAATTATCAACTATGCAGTTGTTAGGGGAAGCACACTGATTGAAACCTCCCACCCTGGCCAGGCACCACAGTAACCATTTGCATGAGCTGTTTTACGACAGAAGGTCCTGGTAAGGAACAGGGAACTAATAAGCCTCCACCAACCAGAAGAGTTCGGGAAAGGTCAAAAGGAAACACCAGCTGTCCGTCCACCTCCCAGAATCCTTCTCTCTGGCATCCATCTTGGCTGAACAAGGCTTGCACCACCAGGAAGGACTCTGAGTCAGAATGATTGGCTAAAGACAACCTGGAAACTAATCCCATCACCATAAAACCCAAACTGCAAGCCATGTGACAGAGCAGTTCTCCTGGGTTCCCTTACCCTCCTGCTCTCCACCTGGGCGCCCTTTCCCAATAAAATCTCTTGCTTTGTCAGCACATGTGTCTCCTCGGACACTTCATTTCTGAGTGTTAGACAAGAGCCCAGTTTCGGGCCCTGGAAGGGGTCCGCTTTCCTACAACACAGTCAGCCTAAGCAAGGCCATGCTTGGGTTCTTCACTATGCTTGTTACCAGGATTTTGGACCACAGCTCTATGGACCAAATTTGAAACATGCTGCTTTCATGGTGTCTAAAAGAATGTGATGTCAACTACTCAGATGAGATTAGTGTTATGGCACTTCCGGTGACCCAAACATGTGACTGAAGTCTAAGCTAGAGAAAAGAAAATGGAACGTCCAAGGCAAACATAAATCATCCCAAGCTTGTGGCAAAACTTTGAAATATGGAATAAGCTAAAGAGTTTCTGATGACTGAAAACTTATCTGGATATTGAGTCTTGAATAGGCAAAACATTTTTGTTTCTGCATGGATTATAAAATTTTGTGCTCGACTCACTAGTCCTCAAATGCTTATGTTCATCACTTTCTCCTATTGTTAGTGGAATTACCTGGTGACTATTTGGACTGACATTCTAAAATTCTACTAATGAATACAGTTCTACAATTGACTCTGAAATAGAAACTGAAGAACCAGACATTTTCATCAACCAAGAGCATGTGGAAACTTTCTTTACCATTCCTGAATACCTGATAGAAGATTTATATGTGGAGAAAATGGAACATTGGTAGAAATAACATTTTGAGAATTATAGTCCTACCTGTTTAATCATTATTCTTCCACCTAATTCAAATAATCCTAGCCCCCTTAATTTCTTTGGACTTTCATGTCATTTTCCACAAAGCCTTTCTAGCACTAAAATTTGATATTGAGAGAAGGGAGAAAAATTTACACATCTGTGTTGCAAGTGTGATTATTCTCAACTCCATGTCTGTCCCCAGTCTCACCCCTCACTCTGAAACACACCACTGGATATTATCTTCGGTGTATATTGTAGTGTTTGGTTGTTAAAATAATAATTTAAGAATTTGTTCTTAAAGGAAGTGAAACATGAAATTAAAGAATAGTATCTACCACGTTTCTTTTAGATTCAATCTAAGACTATGGACTTTTTAAATTTTTTTCTATTGTGGAATAGATAAGCAAAGTATTTTGATCATAGCATGGGTTAAAAAAGGAGTCAAAGGTGAACTTTCTTACAATGGAAGCCTACTAGCAATGGCTTCTCTTACATCAGGTTGTGACTTTTCATTCACTTCTAAATAAAACTACCTTCTGTTTTCCTTTGAGTAGAAGGCATTTCACTTGCTCAGTTTGTTTTTCCTTCTGAAGGAATTTAATGCAGATGAATTGCACATTAGCACTTTCTGCATGATCTCACAAAGTGTGCAAAGGTTACATCATCCCAAGGAGTAGGGAGGTAAAGGTTCCTCCCAATGACTCCTCTTCCTGAGCATTTCAAATAGCTGTTAAAAAGCTGGGGAGAGTCCAGGAAGAAACAATAAAGCTTAATTAAGGACTGCCTCCTGATGAAAAGAAAGAGGAAGTAAGACTAAAGTCTCTGGAAAGGTGATAAACTAAAGAGTTACAAATATTTGCTGTCTATAAGTATTTCTAAAATGTATACTTAACTGAATAAAATTCCCAAAATGCCAAACCAAAAAGTAGATCAAAGCAGAAAACCAACAGAGGTTCATTTTTTTTCACCTCTGGATGGGTATGCATTAACATCATAAAATCCACCCAGTGAGAAAATATGGAAATTTAGAGTGTGGCTCCTGAGAAGCCATCTGTTTATGATCTGTCATACAAAGGAATCTTGTGCTCATATAACTCCTAGAGTTCATTTTCCAGGAAGAAATCCCTGGTATTCTTATGGCAAAATTTACATTTGTAAGCAGGTCTTCAGTAGGAACATGTATAAGATGTTCTGCAAATCTTTCATTTTCTGTTTTTTCCTATATGAAATAAGACCCTCCCTGAACAGAAGCCTACCGGTGAAGATCTGGTATCAGAACTACATTTCAGCTATTAGGTGTGGTGGGTCATTTAAGAAAGAAATGAGAACGTATTTCTGGCATCTTTGACTAAATCAAACCAGTCAACGGAGTTCATCAGTTTCTTTCATTTCCCATTTTGTCTCCTTCCTGTGTCTGCCCTTCAGTTCTTGAGAACACATTCCTAAGTCATCAGTATTCATGAGCGCTTCATTAATTAGCCCTTGGGAGCACAACGGCAGTAGGAGCAAACACTATAATTTCAGTCATGCTTGAGAGAGTAAATTTACAAAAAAGGAATTATAACTGCTTTCCCCGAGTTATTTTTTTCCTATAATTATATTGGAAGTAGATGAAATGATAATACAGTTTGTCTTTTAGTGTTTCCTGGCACAATACAACCCTTTAATTTTGAAACGTCCCATTTTGCTGACATCAAGAAAATGTCCATTTATTATATGCAATTGAAAAAAGAATGTCTTAAGGAAATAACAATGAAACATGAGCAATTTAAGCTTTTGATGTTGAACAGAAGGACACTTCTCCACAGAAGACCATGAGTAAACCATCTAATTTCTCTGCCTTGCAAACTGTAACACACGCTGTGATATGATATAAATATTGATATCCTACAACCCACACTCATGGGAAGGGTTACCAGAATCTCTCTCTTGCAAAACACCACTCTTTCTGGCTTACATCATTACTGTCTGACATCAGGATACTAGCATTTGCCAAGATGAACTGGAAGTGTTGAAATTTAATTTGTGAGTTTGGGACTGCTAATCTGGGTGAGTCCACATTTCTGTCCAAACTTTTGGCACAGCCCTATTCAGTAGCACATTCAGAAGCATATCTTCCAGATTCAGCTCCAAATTTCTGTTAAATGTTCAATGAATGTACAACTCAGAGTACAAGGCCTAAGTAGCTATTTCTTGAGAATTCAAAGTATAGACTTCTTAAGAATAACCATGTGAAAAAATGTGATCCATCACTACATTTTACTCCTCCGCCAAAACAAAACATGAGGGCTTTTACAGATTGTGGCCAATACCCACAGCTTCCAGAGAAGTATCTCATAAAGATGAAGAATATGATTATACAGTAACAAGAATAACTGAATTGTTTAATCAGGTCTTATGCCTATACTTCATGGGCTTTCTTTGTAATTTTTATGTCTCAGATAATATTGGAGCATAAGTAACTTAGATTAAAATTCTGTTAATACCACAGTCTAGCAGGTATCAAACTAGCAGTTTTCTTTAACAGAATGTTAGTTAGGCTTCACATCTTTCTGGAAAAACATGGCATATCTAGATTTTTTTTAACTATACAAAACTATTGATTCAATATTGAGTCTCTTCTCAAAGGAAACTGAAGTAATAGTGTAATATAGCTACCATCTATGAGCATTTAAAATGTTTGAAAAGCATTATTAGCTTTATTTTAATTAACCCACACCTATGTGCAATTAAGGCTTATAGAAGGCAAATCATTCTTTTCAAGGTCACATAGCCTTTCAGTGGCAGAGCCTAGATAGATCTAGATAGATCTAATGCCAAAGTCCCTTATTTAAACCTATATGAAAATTGTTCCCAACATTTTATGAAAAACATTAGTGTTGGGGGTTGATTTTCTTTCTTTTTTTCCTTATGAGTTTGAATATATACCCAAGAGATTTGCAAGTAAATGAAAAGTTATTTTCTTTAAAATATATAAAATAACGACCTTGTCATGAATCGACCACAAAAATTTCCTGGTGTCATCTGCAGATTATTAAAATATGAATAGCATCCTTAGGGTGGGGCCAGAACAAGCTTCAAGTGCCTACTGCATGTACAGTCTGAGAAGAGACTTTAGACTATAAATGAACCCTGGTTTATCCACAGGATGTAGGGAATGAGTTGGTCACTTGAGAACACTTGATCCCAGCCTGTGGACAAGGGTTCTTTGGCACTAACATCCTAACAGGGGCATCGTGGTTCAGTTTGGTAATGAGATGAGGAGCGAGTGGTTTTCACATCTCTGGGAAAATCTCAACAACCTCCTTCCCACCACAACACCCCCAATCCTACCCTAGTGCCATATATTCTTCAGAGAAAAACAGTCAATGGTAGTGGTCCAGCTTGGGTCAAAAATTGGAAGCAACATTAAAAAAAAAAAATCTGCAATGAATGGATTGTTAAAGGACCTGTGATCTAGTCTGGCTGTGTGATTCTCTAACTTTGCTGGGCCATTTGGACTGGCTATCTTTGTCTGTTAAGTGAAAAAGATATTGTTTAGAGATGACCTCCACATTCCCTTCCTGGTTGAAAGTTGTATGTTGAAAATGTGCAGCCTATAAGGCAGATCCCGTCCACAGATATATTTCCTTTGTCTTTCAAGGCATCTGTTTTAAATCCAGCCCACATTTAGAAATCAAGATGTTTTACTATAGAAATCTAGCTTCTAGAAAAAAAGGAGATACAGTATATATAATAGGAGTTAAAGGAGATCTCATAGATACAGGATATATAATAGGAGATACACAGTTCTGACCCTATATTCTTAACATAGCTTTGATCAGGAGTGTGCCCTGGACACCCAGCCAGTTTTTGTCTTCTCATTCAGGGTTCCTATGGATCTTAAGACTGTGTGGATCACAATAAACTGTGGAAAATTCTGAAAGAGATGGGAATACCAGACCACCTGACCTGCCTCTTGAGAAACCTGTATGCAGATCAGGAAGCAACAGTTAGAACTAGACATGGAACAACAGACTGGTTCCAAATAGGAAAAGGAGTACGTCAAGGCTGTATATTGTCACCCTGCTTATTTAACTTCTATGCAGAGTACATAATAAGAAACGCTGGACTGGAAGAATCACAAGCTGGAATCAAGATTGCCGGGAGAAATATCCATAACCTCAGATATGCAGATGACACCACCCTTATGGCAGAAAGTGAAGAGGAACTAAAGAGCCTCTTGATGAAAGTGAAAGAGGAGAGTGAAAAAGTTGGCTTAAAGCTCAACTTTCAGAAAATGAAGATCATGGCATCTGGTCCCATCACTTCATGGGAAATAGATGGGGAAACAGTGGAAACAGTGTCAGACTTTATTTTTTGGGGCTCCAAAATCACTGCAGATGGTGATTGCAGCCAT
>NW_011494664.1:2923450-2925867 GCF_000754665.1 Bison bison bison | reverse complement strand
GGTCCGTCTGGTCAAGGCTGTGGTTTTTCCTGTGGTCATGTATGGATGTGAGAGTTGGACTGTGAAGAAAGCTGAGCACTGAAGAGTTGATGCTTTTGAACTGTGGTGTTGGAGAAGACTCTTGAGAGCCCCTTGGACTGCAAGGAGATCCAACCAGTCCATTCTGAAGATCAGCCCTGGGATTTCTTTGGAGGGAATGATGCTAAAGCTGAAACTCCAGTACTTTGGCCATCTCATGTGAAGAGCTGACTCATTGGAAAAGACTCTGATGCTGGGAGGGATTGGGGTCAGGAGGAGAAGGGGACGGCAGAGGATGAGATGGCTGGATGGCATCACTGACTCGATGGACATGAGTCTGAGTGAACTCTGGGAGTTGGTGATGGACAGGGAGGCCTGGTGTGCTGCGATTCAGAGGGTCGCAAAGAATCGGACATGACTGAGCGACTGAACTGAACTGATGGATCTTAAAGTGTGCCAGGATGGTTTGACTGGATTAATTTTAAGATCCTGCCTCATCTAAATTCCTCTGAATCTAGTCATCTGGGTAACCTGTAGAGGGCCTTGTTGTACTGCAAAACACTCAAGCTGTGAAAGAACCTGGAAGCTGTCAGGGGTGGCCTCCAATGACTCAGATCCCCTGCCCTGCCCACACCCTCAGTCACTCTCTGCTACAATCTTTGTCAAATTTGTTTTCTCATTGTTCAGCCCTATTTATGTTAACTTCCTGATCAAAAACTAAACTGACTCCCCATTGTGTGCCATGTTTAACAAAGGCTCCCCTCCTAATAGTGTGAGGCCCTCCACAGGGAGGCTCTGGTGGTCTCTTTCTTACCTATCTTCCCTGGGGCTCCCAACTCAGACCATCAGCTGCAGCCACCAGTTGCCCTTTGCTCTCTGAAGAGATCTCACAATTTCTATCTGTATGTTAGGTTGTCAGCTATTCCCTCCACATGTATTACCCTCCTTCATCTCTGTTGGTCAAGATTTCACGCAAAAATTTTTTTTTCAAATCCTGCCATCTCTTTGAAGAATTACATTATTTGCAAATATCATCTTTCCCTTCCTTTGAGTTCCTTGATTATTATTTTGTTTAACCTCTCAAATAGTGCTTACATTCTGCCTTGTATTATAATGGTTTTTGTTTTTGGCTAAGTTCCAGTTGTGATCAGAAATCTCATAGGGCTGGGTTCTGAGTCCCAGCTGTTTACTAGTTCTGTGATAGAGAGTAAATTATTTAACCCCTCTAAATCTCAATTGCATCCATTATAAATGGGGATAATAATAATTATACCTAACCCATAAGGTCATTTTAGGATTAAGTTAACTTAGATAGCTAACTAGGTAAAATATTTAGAACATAGTACCCATTCAGTAAATTTTACTTATAATTATTAAACATTTGAAACTTCTGTATATGCCTTCCTAAAAAAGTTATCACATTGCAGAATTAAGCAATAAAAACCACGGGTCATATGGGAAAACTAAAGCTAGGGGTATAATACTTGAAAACTGTGTGACATTAAAAAAACGAAACACTAAAGAAAATCATCAAACCACAAGGGAAGAGACAAAGAGAAGAAGAAAAGAACAGGGAAAAACTATACAACATCCAAAAGCAATTAACACCATGGCAATAAGAGCATACCTATTAATGATCACTTTGAATGTAAATGTACTAAATTCTCCAATCAAAAAACTTAAAGTAGCTGAATGTATAAAAAGACAAGACCTATCTATATTATGCTCCCTGTAAGAGACTCACTCCAGATCTATAAACACACACAGACTGTAAGTAAAGGGATGGAAAAAGATATTCTATGCAAATTAAAACAAAGCTGAGAGTAACACTCTTATATGTGATAAAATAAAGTCAAAAAAACTGCAACAAAAGACAAATAAGGGCATTACATAATCATAAAAGGATCAATTTAAGAAGATACAGCATTTGTAAATAAGTATGCATCCAACATAGAGGTATCTAAATACATAAAGCCAATATTAACAGATATAAAGGGAAAATCAACAGTAATACAGTGATAGTAGGGACTTTAACACCCCACTTAAAATCAATGGATAGATCCACCAATATATACAAAACATTGCATTCTCAAACTGCAGAAGACATTTTTTCAAGTGTACATAGAACATTCTCCAGGATAGGTCACATATTAGTCCACAACACAAATCTAAATAAATTCAAGAGTAATATCATGTCAAGCTTTTTTCTAATCAAAACAGTATGAAACTAGAAATCAATTACAAAAAGAAACTAGAAAAACACAGACACATGGATATTAAACTACATGCTACTAAAAAACCAATGAGTCAATAAAGAAAGCAAATAAGAAATTTAAAAAATACCCTGATACAAATGAAAATGGAAACACAACTTTCCAGAATCTATCAGATCAGATCAG
>NW_011494664.1:2921880-2923350 GCF_000754665.1 Bison bison bison | reverse complement strand
ATCAGATCAGTCGCTCAGTCGTGTCCGACTCTTTGCGACCCCATGAATCACAGCACACTAGGCCTCCCTGTCCATCACCAATTCCCGGAGTTCACTCAGACTCACGTCCATCGAGTCAGTGATGCCATCCAGCCATCTCATCCTCTGTCGTCCCCTTCTCCTCCTGCCCCCAATCCCTCCCAGCATCAGAGTCTTTTCCAATGAGTCAACACTTCGCATGAGGTGGCCAAAGTACTGGAGTTTCAGCTTCAGCATCATTCCTTCCATAGAAATCCAAGGGCTGATCTGCTTCAGAATGGACTGGTTGGATCTCCTTGCAGTCCAAGGGACTAAAGTTTAAAAATAAAATTAAAAAAAAAAAGAGTCTTCTCCAACACCACAGTTCAAAAGCATCAATTCTTCGGCGCTCAGCCTTCTTCACAGTCCAACTCTCACATCCATACATGACCACAGGAAAAGCCATAGCCTTGACCAGACGAACCTTTGTTGGCAAAGTAATGTCTCTGCTTTTGAATATGCTATCTAGGTTGGTCATAACTTTCCTTCCAAGGAGTAAGCGTCTTTTAATTTCATGGCTGCAGTCACCATCTGTAGTGATTTTGAAGGCCAGAAAAATAAAGTCTGACACTGTTTCCACTGTTTCCCCATCTATTTCCCATGAAGTGGTGGGACCGGATGCCATGATCTTCGTTTTCTGAATGTTGAGCTTTAAGCCAACTTTTTCACTCTTCACTTTCACTTTCATCAAGAGGCTTTTGAGTTCCTCTTTACTTTCTGCCATAAGGGTGGTGTCATCTGCATATCTGAGGTTATGGATATTTCTCCCGGCAATCTTGATTCCAGTTTGTGTTTCTTCCAGTCCAGCGTTTCTCATTATGTACTCTGCATATAAGTTAAATAAACGGGGTGACAATTTGACGAACTTATTTTCCAATTTGGAACCAGTCTGTTGTTCCATGTCCAGTTCTAACTGTTGCTGCCTCATCTGCATACAGGTTTCTCAAGAGGCAGGTCAGGTGGTCTGGTATTCCCATCTCTTTCAGAATTTTCCACAGTTTATTGTGATCCACACAGTCAAAAGCTTTGGCATAGTCAAGAAAGCAGAAATAGATGTTTTTCTGGAACTCTCTTGCTTTTTCCATGATCCAGCGGATATTGGCAATTTGATCTCTGGTTCCTCTGCCTTTTCTAAAACCAGCTTGAACATCTGGAAGTTCATGGTTCACATATTACTGAAGCCTGGCTTGGAGAATTTTGAGCATTACTTTACTAGCGTGTGAGATGAGTGCAATTGTGCAATAGTTTGAGCATTCTTTGGCATTGCCTTTCTTTGGGATTGGAATGAAAACTGACCTTTTCCAGTCCTGTGGCCACTGCTGAGTTTTCCAAATTTGCTGGCATATTGAGTGCAGCACTTTCACAGCATCATCTTTCAGGATTTGGAATAGCTCAACTGGAATTCTATCACCT
>NW_011494664.1:2910451-2921413 GCF_000754665.1 Bison bison bison | reverse complement strand
AGGGCCTCCCCAGACAGCCATTTTGCTTTTTTGCATTTCTTTTCTATTGGAATGGTCTTGATCCCTGTCTCCTGTACAATGTCATGAACCTCATTCAATAGTTCATCAGGCACTCTATCAGTGCAGCAAAGTCAATTATGAGGCAATAGCATAGTAATACAGGTTAACTCAAGAAACAGGAAAAATCTCAAGCAAGCAATGTAACTTTACATCTAAAGGAAGAAGACAGAAAAGAAAAAGCAAAGCCTAAAGTTGGCAAAAGGAATGAGATAATAAAGATTAAAGTGAAAAATAACAGAAATAGAGACCAAAAAAACAATAGAAAAGATCATTGTAATTAAGGACTATTTTTTGAAAAGTAAACAAAATTGATAAACTTTTAGCCAGATTCATCCAGAAAATAAAGATCCTAAACAAATAAATGAAAAATGAAAGAGAAGTTACATCATATACTGCTGCTGCTCCTGCTGCTAAGTCGCTTCAGTTGTGTCCGACTCTGTGCGACCCCATAGACGGCAGCCCACCAGGCTCCCCCGTCCCTGGGATTCTCCAGGCAAGAACACTGGAGTGGGTTGCCATATCCTTCTCCAATGCATGAGTGAAAAGTAAAAGCAAAGTCACTCAGTCGTGTCCGACTCTTAGCGACCCCATGGACTACAGCCTACCAGGCTCCTCTGTCCATGGGATTTTCCAGGCAAGAGTACTGGAGTGGGGTGCCATCGCCTTCTCCACATCATATACTACAGAAATACAAACAGTCACAAGAGACTACTACAAACAATTATACAACTACAAACTGGACACCCTAGAAGAAATAATTAGATTCCTAGAAACAAACAATTTTCAAAGACTAAGGAAGAAAGAGAAAATATGAACAGACCAATTTCTAATCAGTAACCAAAATCTCTCAACAAACAAAAATCTAGGACCATATGGATTCACAGGAACATTCCAACATGTATTTAAAGAAGAGTTAATACCTATCCCTCTACAACTATTCCAAAACACTAGAGGAAGTATTTCCAAATTAATCTATGAGACCAGCATTATCCCAATAAGAAAATCAGACAATGACACTATAAAAAGAAAAAGAAAATTACAGGCCAATAGCCCTGATGAACGTAGATTAAAAAATTCTCAACAGAATATTAGCAAACTAAATTTAGCAATATATAAAAAGGATCATACACCATGATCAAGTAGAATTTATTCCAGGGATGCAAGGATGATGCAATACCTGCATATTAATTATTGTAAAACAGCACTTTAACAAAAGTGAAAGCTAAAGCACATTTTATTTAAATGATCATTTTCAGATGCAGAAAAAGCATCTGATGAAAGTCAACATCTATATATGTGATAAAAATTCTCAACAAAGTGGGTATGGAGGGTACAAACCTAAACATAATAAAAACTGCATATGACAAGCCCCCAGCTAACTCATACTCAGTGGTGAAATGCTGAAAGCTTTTCCTCTGAGATCAGGAACAAGTGAAGTATGCCCACTCTCACCACTTTTACTCACATGATACTGGAAGTCCTAACCATAGCAATCAGAGAAGAAAAAGAAAGGCATCTGAAATGGAAGCAAAGAAGTAATACTGTGACTCTTTGCAGATGGTGTGATATTATATAGAATAACCTAAAAACTCCACCAATAAACAATTTTGACTAATAAATGAATTCATTAAAGTTGCAACATTTACAACTTTACAAAATTTACAAAAAGATGCAGAATTAATCTGAAGACATTTGTTTAATTTCTATACATTAATAACAAACTATAAGAAAGAGAAGTTAGGAAAATAATCCAATTTACAATTACTTCAAAAAGAACAAAATACCAAGGAGCTGAAAGACTTGCACTCTGAAAACTATAAGGAAAAGATTAAGATAAAAACAAATAGAAAGATATCCTTTGCTCACTGACTGAAAAATTATTGTTAAAATGTCCATACTACCCAAAGCAATTCACAAATTCAATACATTCCTTATCAGAATATTCATGGAATTTTTCACAGAACAAATAATCCTAAAATTTGTATAAACTACGAAAGACCCCAAATAGCCAAATCATTCTTGAGAAAGAAGAACAAGACTGGAAGTATCACATTCTCTGGTTTCAGACTATACTGTAAAGCTATAGTAATCAAAATAGATATTGCTGGCACAAAAACAGACATATAGATCAAATGGAAGAGAATAGAACACCCAGAAATAAACCCACATTTATATGGTCAGTTAATCTATGATAAAGGAGGCAAGAATACACTATAGGGGAAAGACAGTCTCTTCAATAAACACTGTTGGGAAAACTAGACCATTACCTGGAAAAGAATGAAACTATTTTTCCTACACCATAAGCAAAAATAAAATAAAAATGAATTAAAGGCTTAAATGTAAGGCCCCCCAAACCATAAAATTCCTAGGAGAAAGTGAAGGCAGCATACTTTTTGACATCAGTCTTGGCAGTATTCCCTTATTTGTATACTTATTTATTGGGATCTGTCTCTTCAGGCAAGGCAACAAAAGAAAAAATAAACAAATGGGACTACATCAAACTAAAAGACTTTTGTACAGAGAAGGAAACCATCAATAAAGTGAAAAGGCAATCTGCTGAATATTGCAAATGATATGATATTTGCAAATGATATGCCTGCTAAGGGGCTGATATCTAATATATATATAAAGAATGCACATATCTCAATAGGAAAAAAATTAGATTAAAAATGAGCAAAAGACCTAAACAGGCATTTTCCCAAAGAAGACACACAGATGACCACACAGGCAGATGAAAAAATGTTCAACATCATTAATCTTCAGGGAAAAGCAAATAAAAGCCACAATGAGATATCACCTCACACCCATCAGAATAGCTATTATCAAAAAGAAAACAAATAACAAGTGTTAGTGAAGAAACAGAGAAAATGGTACCCTTGTACACAGTTAATGGGAAGGTAAACTGGTGCAGCCACTATTGAAAGCAGCATAGAGATTCCTCAAATTTTTAAAGTAGAACTACCATATGATCCAGCAATTCCATTTCTGGGTATTTATCCAAAGAAAATGAAAACTCTAACTGGAAATCAAACATGAACTCCAAGGTTCACTGCAATATTATGTAAATATAAGAGCCAAGATCTGGAAGTAACCTAAATAATCACGGATAAAGGAGATGTGGTGTATATACAGTGGAATGTTGTTGTTTAGTCCCTAAGTCACGTCCGACTCTTTTACAACCCCGCGGACTGTAGCCCACAGGCTCCTCTGTCAGTGGCATTTCCCAGGCAAGAATACTGGAGTGGGTTGCCATTTCCTTCTCCAGGAGATCTTCCTGACCCAGAAATTGAACCTGTGTCTCTGTTTGGCAGGAGGGTTCTTTACACTGAGCCACCAGGGAAGCCCCACAATGGAATATTAATCAACCAGAAAAAAAGAATTAAATTTTGCCAGTTTTGACAACATGAATGGACCTAGAGGATATTATGCTAAAGTGAAACAGAGAAAGGCAAATACTCTATGATTTCACTTATATGTAGAATCTTTAAAACAAACCAACACACATAACAAAACAGAAACAGACTCACAGGTACAAAGAACAAATGAGTGGCTCCCAAAAGGGAGGGGTGGGGGAGTGGACATATGGGGGAAGGGGGAATAAAAGGTACAAACCTCCAGTTACAAAATAAATAAGTCATGAGGATGTACTGTACAGCAAAGGGAATCTAGTTAATGATATTGCAATTATATTTTATGGTGACAAATGGTAAGTAGACTTGTCATAGGGATCATTTCATAATGTGTAAAAATAACAAATCACTGTGTTATACACCTGAAGTCAAAATAATATTGTAAGTCAAAATACTTCAGTAAGAAAGAGTAATAAAATCAGCAAAGTCTTATACATTCTAAATGATCAAAGATATATAAATAAATAATAAAAAGACATAAATAATTGAGTGTGTAGTATACTTTACCTCAAAAAACACCTGAGGTTTGCTTGTGGAAGTGACAGAAGAAGGATTATGGAAACTGGGTAAAAAGTTGTAACAGCAAATATTTCTAACACAAACCTGAACCAAAGTAGCTGTCATATATTTGTGATTTGGGCAAGTGTGCGTTTGGTGTAGTCTACTCATCTCAGCTCAACAGCTTTGTGCATTCATCTAGTGCTTTTCTCGGGTGAAATTCTGTGTAAGCAAACACAAAATTCCTATTACGCTGAAACTGTTCCTTTATGTTAGAAGTAATGCTCACTTTCAAAACAAGCATTCAAATAAAACCATATCCTGAAATGATCATAGCTCTTATATTTCAACCTAAAACTTAATTATAATTTTTAGACACTTGAAACATTCTGATAATATTTATATCAGGACCTTAAGGAGTGGGGGTTACGATAACCTTCATTTCTCCATCTAAATTGTAACAGGAATGCCAACACATATTTCCAAGGACCCATGATACCATGCTTTTGAGTTCTCTCAGACAGACTTATTATCATTATGTTTATTCTTTTTAAATCAAACTATAAATGGACAGAAAACCTCATGACTATATTTTCCTTCCAAAATTCATAATCACTCTAAGATCATTTTCTTCCAAGTGTTATTGACTTAAAGTATTAATGTGAAAAATCCCAATTCTTCCTCCTTTCATAGTGACTTATTCCCCTCCTGTATTTTTTCTTTCTGAGCATCAAGTTTGACTCCCTTCAGTAATATATACTAGGCAATAAATCTTGCCAAACTGCAGACCTTCTTCAAGCAGCAAGAATTCATTTAAGAATTATCAAAGCATTTAATAGACAAAAGGGGACATTACACAAAAGGAAGTAAAAAAGAAGAGTCAAACTTGGTATATACTAGGGTCCCCAGCTTGAGCCTAACACGTTACCATCAGGGTTCAGGCCTGTCTAGGTGGACTGGGCAAAAACGTGTGTCTATAGACAGCTGTCTTGAGCAGACTGAAGTTCATTTGCCTGAGGGACTAAGGAGCCTTCTCTGAGCACACCTTCAGGTACGCCTCATACCTGATCAAAATTAAGTTATGTTTCAGTGGTTTTTGTTTGCAGGCCTAGGGAAATATAGCATGTAGTAAAATGTAGTAACAATTAATTTGCTTCCCTTGCCAGCAAGTAAGAACTTTACAAAAAAAGATCTTCATGACCCAGGTAACCACAATGGTGTGATGACTCACCTAGAGCCAGACATGCTAGAATGTGAAGTCAAGTGGGCCTTAGGGAGCATCACTATGAACAAAGCTAGTGGAGGTGATGGAATTCCAGTTGAGCTATTTCAAATCCTAAAAAATGATGCTGTGAAAGTGCTGCACTCAATATACCAGCAAATATGGAAAACTCAGCACTGGCCACAGGACTGGAAAAAGTCAGTTTTCATTCCAGTCCTGAAGAAGGGCAATGACAAAGAATGTTCAAACTACCACACAATTGCACTCATCTCACATGCTAGTAAAGCAATATTCAAAATTCTCAAAGCCAGGCTTCAACAGTACATGAACTGAGAACTTCCAGATGTTCAAGCTGGATTTGGAAAGGGCAGAGGACCCAGAGATGAGATTGCCAACATCCACTGGATCATAGAAAAAGCAAGAGAATTCCAGAAAAACATTATCTTCTGTTTCATTGATTATGCCAAAGCCTTTGACTGTGTAGATCATAACAAACTGGGGGAAATTCTTAAAGAGATGGGAATACCAGAGCATCTGACCTGCCTCCTGAGAAATCTGTATGGAGATCAAGAAGCAACAGTTAGAACTGGACATGGAACAACAGAATGGTTCCAAATTGGGAAAGGAGTAGTATATCAAGGCTGTATGTTGTCACCTTGCTTATTTAACTTATATGCAGAGTACATCATACGAAATGCTGGGCTGGTTGAAGCACAAGTTTGAATCAAGATTGCTGGGAGAAATATCAATAACCTCAGATATGCAGATGACACTACCCTTATGGCAGAAAGTGAAGAGGAATTAAAGAGCCTCTTTAAGTGAAAGAGGAGAGTGAAAAAGCTGGCTTAAAACTCAACATTCAAAAAACTAAGATCACGGCATCTGGTCCCATCATTCCATGGGAAATAGATGAAGAAACAATGGAAACAGTGACATTTTATTTTCCTGAGCTCCAAAATCACTACAGATGGCGACTGCAGTCATGAAATTAAAAGACACTTGCTCCTTGAGAGAAAAGATATGACCAACCTAGACAACATATTAAAAAGCAGAGACATTACTTTGCCAACAAAGGTCCATCTAGTCAAAGCTATGGTTTTTCCAGTAGTCATGTATGGATGTGTTAGTTGGACTATAGGGAAAGCTGAGAGTCAAGAACTGATGCTTTTGAACTGTGGTGTTGGAGAAGACTCTTGAGAGTCCCTTGGACCGAGAGGAGATCAACCAGTCCATCCTAAAGGAAATCAGTCTTGAATCTTCATTGGAAGGACTGATGCTGAAGCTGAAACGCCAATATTTTGGCGACCTGATGGAAAGAACTGACTCATTTGAAAAGACTCTGATGCTAGGAAAGATTGAAGGCAGGAGGAGAAGGGGACAACAGAGAATGACATGGTTGGATGTTTGAGCAAGCTCTGGGAGATAGTAAAAGATAGGGAAACCTGGTGTGCTACAGTCCATGGGGTCACAAAGAGTCAGACACAACTGAGCAACTGAACTGATCTGGCCCGCATCCATGTCTCTCCACTATGGAGAACAGTGTGGAGATTCCTTAAAAAATTGGAAATAGAACTGCCTTATGATCCAGCAATCCCACTGCTGGGCATACACACTGAGGAAACCAGAAGGGAAAGAGACATGTGTACCCCAATGTTCATCGCAGCACTGTTTATAATAGCCAGGACATGGAAGCAACCTAGATGTCCACCAGCAGATGAATGGATAAGAAAGCTGTGGTACATATACACAATGGAGTATTACTCAGCCATTAAAAAGAATTCATTTGAATCAGTTCTAATGAGGTGGATGAAACTGGAGCCTATTATACAGAGTGAAGTAAGCCAGAAGGAAAAACACCAATACAGTATACTAATGCATATATATGGAATTTAGAAAGATGATAACAATAACCCTGTGTACGAGACAGCAAAAGAGACACTGATGTATGGAACAGTCTTATGGACTCTGTGGGAGAAGGAGAGGGTGGGAAGATTTGGGAGAATGGCATTGAAACATGTAAAATATCATGTATGAAACGAGATGCCAGTCCAGGTTCAATGCACGATACTGGATGCTTGGGGCTGGTGCACTGGGACGACCCAGAGGGATGGTATGGGGAGGGAGGAGAGAGGAGGGTTCAGGATGGGGAGTACATGTATACCTGTGGCGGATTCATTTTGATATTTGGCAAAACTAATACAACTATATAAAGTTTAAAAATAAAATAAAATTAAAAAAAAATGAAAATAGAACCCCGATTTTGCTTTGGAATATCATCCTCCTTCAACTTCATTGTACCTGGCTAGATGTACACATCTCACCTCTATCCCCAGGGGCAATCAAAACATTCCATCACCCAACAGTAGATACTGAGAAGCAGTTGTTCAGTCACTAAGTCACGTCCAACTCTTTGTGACCCCATGGACTGCAGCACACCAGACTCCTCTGTCCTATCTCCTGGAGTTTCTCAAATTCATGTCTACTGAGTCAGTGATACTATCTAACCATCTCTGCCACCCCTTTATCCTTTTGTCTTCAATTTCCCCCAGCACCAAGGCCTTCTACAATGAGTTGGCTCTTTGCATCAGGTGGCCAAAGTAGTGCAACTTCAGCATCAGTCGTTCCAATGAATATTCAGGGTTGATTTCCTTTAGGGATGGACTGGTTTGATCTCCTTGCTGTCCAGGACAGCTCTCAAGAGTCTTCTCCAGCACCACAATTCAAAAGCATCAATTCTTGGGCACTCAACCTTCTTTATGGTCCAACTCTCACATCTGTAAATGACTACTGGAAAAACCATAGCTTTGACTACATGGACCTTTGTTGGCAAGTGATGCCTCTGTTTTTTAATACACTAGGTTTGTCATACATTTCTTTCCAAAGAGCAGGTGTCTTTTAATTTCATGGCTGCAATCACTGTCCACAGTGATTTCGGAGTCCAAGAAAATAAAGATGCTTCAACCTTTTCCCCTTCTATTTGCCATGAAGTGATGGAACTGGCTTCCCAGGTGGCATAGTGGTAGAGAATCCACCTGCCAATGCAGGAAAGGAAGGCGATGTGGTTCAATCCCTGGGGCAGGAAGATCCCTTGGAGCAGGAAATGGCTATCCACTCCAGTATTCTTACCTGGAAAATTCCATGCACAGAGGAGCCTAGACAGCTACAGTCCATGGGGTTGCAAAGAGTCAGATACAACTGAGTAAGCATGAAGGCATGCACCGTGGGACCAGATGCCATGATCTTAATTATTTAATGTTGAGTTTCAATTTTTTTTTTTTTGCATCCAGCATATATTTTGAAAACTTTTACACTGATACCAAAGACAGGCAAAGACACTACAAGAAAATTACAAATATCCTTAATGAATATTGACATAGAAATCCTGAACAAAATACAAGCAAACCAAAGCAGTACATTATAAGGTTTATACACTATGACCAAATGTATTTATTCCTGGAATTTGAGAATGGGTCAACAGACAAAAATTAATCAATGTGATATGTCACCTTAATAGAAAGAAGGAAGAAAACCCCAAGCCTGCTTTTTCACTCTCCTCTTTGACCTTCGTCAAAAGATTTAGTTCCTCTTCACTTTCTGCCATTAGAGTGATGATATGCATATTTGAAGTTGTAGCTATTTCTGCCAGCAATCTTGATTCCAGTTTGTGACTCATCCAGCCTGGCATTTCTCATGACATGCACTGCATATTGGGCTTCCCAGATGGTGCTAGTGGTAAAGAACCCACCTGCCAGTGAAGGAGACATAAGGGACACAGGTTTGATCCTTGGGTCAGGAGGATACTCTGGAGGCGGGTTTGGCAACCTACTGCAGTATTCTAGTATGGAGAACCCATGCACAGAGGGCTCCACTCCATAAGGCTGCAAAGAGTCAGACACAACTGAAGCGACTTAGCAGGAGCATGCACAGTGCATTTAAGTTAAATAAGCAGGGTGAAAATATACAGCTTTGATGCACTCCTTTCCCGATTTTGAACCAGTCTGTTGTTCCATGTCCAGTTCTAACTATTGCTTCTTGACCTCCATACAGGTTTCTCAGGAAGACGGTAAGGTGGTCTGGTATTCCCACCATTTTAAGAATTTTCCAAAGTTTTTTGTGATCCATACAGTCAAAGGCTTTAGCATAGTCAATGAAGCAGAAGTAGATGTTTTTCAGGAATTCCTTTAATTTCTTCATGATCTAATGAATTATGGCAATTTGATCTCTCTTTCTCTCTGCCTCTTCGAAACTCAACTTGTACATCTGGAATGTCTTTGCTCAAGTACTGCTGAAGCCTAGCTTGAAGGATTCTGAACATAATCTTGCTAGCATGTGAATTGAGTTCATGTTATCATTCAATTCAGTTCTGTTACCCAGTCATGTCCAACTCTTTGCGACCCTATGGACTGCAGCAAGCCAGGCCTCCCTGTCCATCACCAACTCCTGGAGTTTACCCAAACTTATATCCATTGAGTCGGTGATGCCATCCAACCATCTCATCCTCTATCATCCCCTTCTCCTCCCATCTTCAATCTTTCCCAGCATCAGGGTCTTTTGAAATGAGTCAGCTCATTGCATCAGGTGGCCAAAGTATTGGAGTTTCAGCTTCAGCATCAATCCTTCCAATGAAGATTCAGGACTGATTTCCTTTAGGAAGGACTGGTTGGATCTCCTTGCAGTCCAAAGGACTCTCAAGAGTCTTCTCCAACACCATAATTTAAAAGCATCAATTCTTTAGCGCTCAGCTTTCTTTATAGTCCAACTCTCACATCCATACAACACCACTGGAAAAACCATAGCTTTGACTAGATGGACCTTTGTTGGCAAAGTAATGTCTCTGCTTTTCAGTATGCTGTCTAGGTTGGTCATAACTTTTCTTCCAAGGAGTAAGCATCTTTTAATTTCATGGCTGCAGTCACCATCATCAGTGATTTTGAAGCCCAAAGAAATGAAGTCTGTCACTGTTTCCATTGTTCCTCCATCTATTTGCCATGAAGTGATGGGACCAGATGCAGTTTCTTAGTTTTCTGAATGCTGACTTTTAAGCCAACTTTTTCACTCTCCTCTTTCACTTTCATCAAGAGGCTCTTTAGTTCCTCTTCACTTTCTGCCATAAGGGTGGTGTCATCTGCATATCTGAGGTTATTGATATTTCTCCCGGCAATCTTGATTCCAGCTTGTGCTTCCTCCAGCCCAGCGTTTCTCATGATATACTCTGCATATAAGTTAAATAAGCAGGGTGACAATATACAGCCTTGACGTACTCCTTTTCCTATTTGGAACCAGTCTGTTGTTCCATGTCCAGTTCTAATTGTTGCTTGCTGACCTGCATATAGGTTTCTCAAGAGGCAGGTCAGGTGGTCTGGTATTCCCATCTCTTTCAGAATTTTCCACAGTTTATTGTATCCACACAGTCAAAGGCTTTGGCATAGTCAATAAAGTAGAAGTAGATGTTTTTCTGGAACTCTCTTGTTTTTCCAATGATCCCGCAGATGTTGGCAATTTGATTTCTGGTTCCTCTGCCTTTTCTAAATACAGCTGAAACAGCTGGAAGTTCTCAGTTCATGAACTGTTGAAGCCTCAATTCACGTACTGTTATAGAATTTTGAGCATCACTTTACTAGTATGTGAGATGAGTGCAATTGTGAGGTAGTTTGAGCATTCTTTGGCATTGCCTTTCTTTGGGATTGGAATGAAAACTGACCTTTTCCAGCCCTGTGGCCACTGCTGAGCTTTCCAAATTTGCTGGCATATTGACTGCAGCACTTTCACAAC
>NW_011494664.1:2902727-2910351 GCF_000754665.1 Bison bison bison | reverse complement strand
TTCTATCACCTCCACTAGCTTTGTTCATAGTGATGCTTCCTAAGGCCCACTTGACTTCACGTTCCAGGATATCTGGCTCTAGGTGAGTGATCACACCATCATGGTTGTCTGGGTTGTGAAGATCTTTTTTGTACAATTCTTCTGTGTATTCTTGCCATTTCTTCTTAATATCTTCTGCTTCTGTTAGGTCCATACCCTTTCCGTCCATTATTGTGGTCATCTTTGCATGAAATGTTCCCTTGGTATCTCTAATTTTGTAGAAGAGATCTCAAGACTTTCCCATTCTGTTGTTTTCCTCTATTTCTTTGCATTGATCACTGAGGAAGACGTTCTTAACTCTCCTTGCTATTCTTTGGAACTCTGCATTCTAATGGGTATATCTTTCCTTTTCTTCTTTGCCTTTCACTTCTCTTCTATTCACAGCTATTTGTAAGGCCTCCTCAGACAACCATTTTGCCTTGTTTTGTTTGTTTTGTTTTTGTCACAAGGCAAAAATTATTAAAAAAAATTAAAAGAATTTCAGAAAAGAGAGTCTACAGATCCAAGAAATGTAGACCTCACACCTAAGTAATTAAAGGAATTACAGTCTAAAACATCTTTTAAAATTTGTAGCTTAAACTGTTCAAGGATTAAGAGGAAAAAAAATCATAAAATAAGAGCAGGGAACTGGAAAAAGACAAGTGATGATCCTAAATGCAGTCTTTACTGTAAAATAAATCTAGATAAACTAAAATAAAATCTAGTAGCTTAGGCACAAGATAGAGAGAATTAGAGAAATGAAAGAAAGTTCTGAAGAAATCATCTAGAATAGTAGCTCAGAGAAATAAAGAGATGAAAGGTATGAAAACTTCCAAAATAAATCAAGGTGATTCCCAGAAAGAAAGAATAGTTTAGAGGAAATATTTAAGCAAGAATGGCCAATAACTTTCAGAAATGAAGACATGAACCTTCAAATTGAAGACATATACTTGGGCTTGAGAAAGATGAGTGAAAACAAATCTACACATAAACAAATCACAATGATACTGAAGGACATGAAAGACTAAAAACACTTAAAATTTGTCAGGAAAAAAGATATATTGTCTTAATAAGTCATTGAAAATAAGGGCATATTCTCCCTCAGCAAAAACAGAATATTATTATACAAGGGAATGATTTTCAAAATATTTAGGTAAAACCAATGTTACTATAGAATTCTACCCCCCATTTTAATAGTAAGAACAAAATTAAGACATTCAGCCAAAAAAGATACTAATACTTTCCAACAAAATGCTCAAATCACTGATATATAATTGAGATTACAAAAATTCAGTTAAATCATATATAATGGTTTCATCTCACATTTTTCTTTCTTGTGACAAACATAGTGTACAGCTTCAGGTGAACAGTTGGATGAAGTAAATATTTTAAGAAATACAGCTTTTTTTTTTTTAAACAAACATTTTTGGTCTCTAGTTTAGGGCTTCCCTCATAGCTCAGCTGGTAAAGAATCCACCTGCAATGAGGGAGACCTGGGTTAGATCCCTGGGTTGGGAAGATTCCCCTGGAGAAGGGAACGGGTGCCCACTCCAGTATTCTGGCCTGGAGAATTCCATGGACTATGTCCATAGTGTCGTAAAGAGTTGGACACGACTGAGCGACTTTCATTTTCTTTACAAATCAAGCAAACTTGTATGTTTCTTTATCTCTAGCAAACAGACTTAAAGAGATACGCAACTTTATAAGATAAAAAATACACAAAAATTAACTCACCAGCTAATATTTGCTAACCTGTTATTGCTATGACTTATGATTTAATCTGAACTCTAGCTTTCCAAGGACCATGGTAACTATCTTCTCATTCTCAAAATTTCTTATTAAACTCAATAAAGGCTTTCAACCTCTGACTCTTCTTTTTAGGAAAGTCTAAATTAAAGATATTGAGCTTATAATTTTCTACTTCTGAAAAAGACTTAGTTTCCTTTTGCTAAATCATCACTGAAAGAACTGCCAATGAATATATTTTAACAAGATGAAAAAAGATCACGAGAGGAAAAAATGTCATGCAAGTAGCAATGATGAGCAAAGAAATCAGAGATACATTTTTCGTAAGTAGAGATAAATGTTCAGTTCTAGTTAAAATTAACCTGGGGCAACATTTAGAAAATGATGTAAAACTTAAACACTAGATCATAACAAGGATATTAAAGAAGGAATTTAGAAAGAAGTTAAATTGTAGTAAGGTCCTTGTCTGTGCAAAATCACTTCAGTCGTGTTCAATTCTTTGTGACTCCATGGACTGTAGCCTGCCACGCTCCTCTGTAATGGGGATTCTCCAGATAAGAATACTGCTGTGGGCTCCCGTGCCCTCCTCCAGGGGATTTTCCCGACTCAGGGATGAAATTCCTGTCTCTTACATCTCCTGCATTGACAACAGGTTCCTTACTACTAGCGCTACCTGGGAAGCTCCCTCATCTGTATAAACAAGGAGAGAAATACTGACTAAAGAGTGACTATGGCATAAAATTATAAAAATTAAGAATGAATGAAAACTAATATGGTAAACCATTAATAATATTAAACATTTATGCCTTAAGGATGAATAAAATAGGAGAATAAATAAAAATATACCAGAGAAAACTTTCACCAATAAAAGGCAGAAAAGGAAAAGTAAAAGATGAAAAAACTCATATTAAATAGAAGACAAAATGAAACAGTAATGATAAGTTGGAATATATTATAAATTATAATAATTGTAAAGGGTTGGAGATTTCCAAACTGGGATAAAAAAAATAAATGTAGGCATTCAGTCATTTACAAAAGATAGTATAAAACCTAGACATAAAATTATCATGGAAAGAGAGTTGATGTAAAATATTAATTAGAATAGAGTTTAAGGAAAAAAACCTTGAATTGAGATATAGATGCAAATACGTGCAAGTGTTCGTAGCCACTCAGTCATGTCCGACTCTGCGAGCCCATGGACTGTAGCTGCCAGGCTCCTCTCTGTCCATGGGATTTTCCAGGCAAAAATACTGGAGTCTGTTACCATTTCCTTCTCCAGGGGCTCTTACGGACCCAGGGACTGAACCTGTGCCTCCTGCACTTCCTACATTGCAGGCGGATTCTTTATCACTGAGCCATCGGGTAGCCCACAGATACAAATAATGATGCATTTAAAACTATAATGACCCTGAACTGGTATCTACTTAATCACCTGAAATCTACAAAACAAATTTGGCATAATTACCTGGAGAATTGGACAAATATGTGATCATAGGCAGAGAATATAAAATGTCTCTCAAGAGCTGATTGAATAAGCAAACAAAAACTTAATATAAGATTTGAATAGCACAATGAACAAATTCAGTCTTATACACACACTGTCTCTTAAAGAAGGTCCAGACATTCTTTTCAAGCACATGAGAAATGCTTATGAGTCCACCACTCATAAGATCATCCCTCAATGAGAATTTTTAAAATGGAAATTATACAAATGCTGTCTGATTAAGGGGCTTCCCTGGTGTCTCAGATGGTAAAGAGTCTGCCTGCAATGCAGGAGATCAGGGTTGGATCCCTGGGTCGGGAAGATCCCCCAGAGAAGGGAACAGTTACCCACTCCAGTATTCTTGCCTGGAGAATTCCATGGAAGGAGGAAACAGTCCATGGTGTCTCAAAGAGTCAGACACAACTGGGTAACTGACACTTTCACTTTTCTCTGATTAAAAAGCAATGAATGAAAAATTAGCAATGAAAAATAGCAAAAGCTGAGGATGAAACAAAACATATGGCTTTGTGGGTAAGAGCATGGACCCCTGGCAGACTGGGTTTCTTAGCTAACCAGCTGTGTAAACTTAGGCAGGTTAATTTCTTTGTATTAATACCTCAGTTCTTTCAGACACTTATTTTTCTTTTTTTTTCCAGACACTTATTTTTCAAACTCAAAGTATTTCAATCTCCGTAACAGGAGAACTTTACTGTAAAAGTAAAGAATACATTAAAATCATCAGCCAGTTTCTCTAACAGACACATAAAGTTTACAAGTAATACAAGAAAACACACAGGAAGAACAGAATCCCAGAAAAACTGGCGACATGGTTTTGCAACAAGAATCTCTCTACTCAAGAGAATCTTGAGAATCTACTCAAGTGGTTAAAAAGTTGTGAAAGACATTACAGTCAGAGGTTGTGTAAAAGGTTAAATTTGAGGTACACTGGGCTATATATGTGATATGCTGATTACCAGAATCAAGATCTAGAAAGAGATAAGCAATCCCAAGCCAGGAACTGGACTGGGGCAGGCAAACCTTGATGCATCTGAGTAATTTCCTCCCCCGATTATGTGACTACAAATGTGTCCAGGTTCCTTTCTCTGCCCGTGCTAAACTGTCACTTATCAATGTGACATAAATTCGTATCTCAAGAGTAACCCTGAGCCTGAGTTGCCAATAGCAAGAGGAACTGGATTCAGAGGAGTGATTCATATCAAGGCACGCACTGGGCATGAGAAGTAACTAATTTACCATGAAAAACATTGGTCATAAAGTTGAAACATTTATGAGAAAGGTTTCTTCATATCTGTGTTGCAATGTTACAAACTGGAAAAAAGAAGTGAAATTGCCATCTTAGGCTGGAACAAAATTAGGTTTTTTTCATTACAAGTAAGACTGAATATTTTTATATGTGTATTCTGATCATTTGTAAATATACTTTTATGAAATTCCTATTCATCTTCATAACCCATTTTTTAAAAATCAGGCTGTTTCAGTTTCTTATTGACATATAGAAAATGTAAAATACTTCAAATACTAACCATTTGTCATTTGTGTTGCAAATGTTTATTCTAAGTTGTTTTTCATTTTTGTCTATATTTCTCTTTGAAATACAGAACTTGAAAAGCGAAATTTTCACAAAGATCTTTTCTACACCAAAGTTGTTTTCATTTGAGAAACAAATGAAAGACAAGAAAGTAAGTTTTCACACAAGAATGTAACTTTTATTTTAGAGATTGTACAGAATGCTGAAAATCTGTTGTTTTTTCTAACTTGTGATGAGTGTTTAGTCATTTTTCAATTTATTGTCATATATTTAATTAATATTTATTTATATTTCCAAGCTGCAGTTCAATGGCTCTCTTTTATTCTTACAGCACCAGTACAACACATATATTTAATAACTGTATAGCTACATAATATGCTTAAAAATCAGGTAAAGTTAGAACCTCATTATTAAGCCAGTTTTTCAAAATTGTATTGTCTATATCCCCAGATTAAGCTTTTGAACAAAAACAATTTTTAATAGGCTTTATATAAACATGATAAAGAGAATTTAAAAAAAGAAAATTCAGAGACTAATAATTCTTTTTTTCCATTATTGCTTCTCAATCACCAACACTTATACTTTTCAGAGTTAATGATTATTTTGTACCACTTCAGAGATATTCTACACATAAACTAGTATAATCATTTATAAGCTGGTTTGCTCCAAAACTTTACCATACTGTATATGTAATTTTTTGTTGTTTGTTTTTTACCTAATATCTTTGTAAGTATTTCATGCAAGTGCATCCAAGCTCTCTCATTTATTTCAAGAGTGCACAGTTTTGCCTTGCTTTATGCACCATATTAATTAACTGGTCTTTGCTTGGCAGATATTTACATTGCTTCCAGACTCTTACTACAACTAACAGGGTTGTCAAGAATATCCTTTTACATATACATCAAGATACAGATTTGAAAACATATCTATAAAGGTAAGTTCTTAAAAATATGACTGCTGCTTCCTCTATGTGGGGTTGCTGGTTCATAGATACATCTCTTTTCTGTATTTAAAATGTTAATATTTCCATTTTTTTATCAACCCGAGTGTCCACACTATTAGTTTGAAATTATGCATCATTTATATAAAGAAAAGGATACTCTTTTCTTCAGATTATGTTTTACAAGTATTTGTTGTCTTTTGAATTATTTATGGTGTTTTTTGATGCCTATAATATTTTCCATAATTGAATACATCCAACTTTTATTTTATGGTTTATTTTTGATGATACTTTTATAGCTTCATTTTTTAATTTCCATGCTTGATCCATCTAAAACTTGTTTCAGTGTAAAGACTCAGCAAATAAAGTTGTTTATTTCTTAAATGTCTATTCCAGTTTCTCAACAACATTTATTGAATACTTGTTCTTACACATTAACCTTCAATGCTACCTTAATATTATATACTATTCCCATATTACTCTCATATTATTTTCTGTATTGAATTCTGTTTTGTTTCATCACTTTACCTAGTTTATTCCAAAAACTGACAATGCATACATATTCTTACTTTAGAGAGAATTTACATTATTATGATATTCAGGGTTTCTATCCAAGATTCGGGTATATCTTCCAATTGATTCAAGTCTTCTTTTATATTTCACAATAGCATTTTAACATTTGTTTATAGAATTCTTGTGCATTTATTGTTAAACTTATTCACAGCTATTAAACTCCACTCTGGTATTACTGTAAGGTGGATCATAATCCACTTTAAATTTTAACTAGTGGTTAATTCTATATGGGAAGGCCATCAATTTTTGTAAATAAAATTTATGGCCATCTTACTGAAACATCTATTTAATTGTAATAGTTTATAAGGTTTTTATAAACATATGGAATTCCTTTTTTTATAAACATATGGAATCACTGCTTCTATTAAGAAGGATAATTTACCTCTTACTGAAACTCAGACTAGGAATTGAACCCACAATCCAGGATTCAAACCCAGCCAAAACCTAAACTGGGACTTGAACCCACAGTCCTTTAACTGAGATCATACACCTGGTCTCAGGACTTAATGAAGCTTGGGTTCTTGATGTCTCATTGTAGAAAGAATTCAATGAGACACAAAGTGATAGGTAAGAAGTGGATTTATTTAGAGAGAAACACATTCTGCAGACAGAATATGGGCCATCTCAGAAGGCGAAAGCAGGACCAGGGTATGGGGTTGTCTGTTTTTATGATTCCACAGGCCAATGAGTGGGGAAATATTCCAGCTATTTTGGGGAAGGGGTGAGAATTCCAGGAATTGGGCCATTGCCTACTTTTTGGTGTCTATGGTTGGCCCTGGAACTGTCATGGCATCTATGGGTATGTCATTTAGCTTGCTAATTTGTTACAATGAGTGTATACTGAGGCTGGAAGACTAGTGAAGGTCAACTAGTCTGATATCTTGGACCTATTTGGTTCTAATCAGTTTATCTCACGTCCTCAGGCTATGTCATTTTTTTTAGAGGTTATGCTTTGTTCCAAGTAAATAAATAAAGTGTTAGACTTTATTTTTGGGGGCTCCAAAATCACTGCAGATGGTGATTGCAGCCTTGAAATTAAAAGACTCTTACTCCTTGAAGGAAAGTTATGACCAACCTGGATAGCATATTCAAAAGCAGAGACATTACTTTGCAAACAAAGGTCTGTCTAGTCAAGGCTATGGTTTTTCCAGTAGTCATGTATGGATGTGAGAGTTGGACTGTGAAGAAAGCTGAGCACCGAAGAATTGATGCTTTTGAACCGTGGTGTTGGAGAAGACTCTTGAGAGTCCCTTGGACTGCAAGGAGATCCAGCCAGTCCATTCTAAAGGAGATCAGTCCTGGGTATTCTTTGGAA
>NW_011494664.1:2879427-2902627 GCF_000754665.1 Bison bison bison | reverse complement strand
ATGGGGTCGCAAAGAGTCGGACATGACTGAGTGACTGAACTGAACTGATTCCCTCCTGGCTCAGTACTATTTTAATATTTTTGCCTCTTCTTTCTCTCATCTAATCCTGACAATTATACTAGGTAATAGTAATTTATCATTTCCAGTTTTATTATGAATATATCTAGTGTTTTCCAGCAATATGATATAGATTCTTGACTCCATCAATGTAAAATAAAAGTAAATTCTATTATTTATATTTCAGTAAAAGTATTTCTAAAGTCAAGAATGGATATTGAATTTTATCAAAAGAATCTCATCATCTATGGATATTGTTACAATTTTGCCCTTGTTCTATTAATATGTTGAATTAAATTGGTAGTTTTCTCTATGCTAAATCCTCTTTACACTGTTAGTATGAATCATAACTGCTCTTGGGATTTTTTTTTCTATTTTTTTAAGTGCTGCTAAATTTTATTTTCTGCCTTTTCAAGATTATTATTGTATTAAAATTAATGTGTGAATTAAAAAAAAATTTTTTTCGTGCTGACTTTGTTAGATTTGGGTGTCAATATTAGGCAAGCTGAATACTAAACTATGATGATAAAAATCATGAACTCTGAAGCCAGACTAGCCAGGTTCAAATCAGCTCTGCTGTTAGTGACTGAATGACCTCGGGCAAGCTGTTAAACCTCTCTTGTGCATTAACTTCCTTGACTGGAAAATGTGAAATCTGAGGTATTATGGTTCTTTCTTACTATTAAAATGTAACTCTTCAAGTTCCAAATGAAAGGATGGGCATGTGGTAATAAGGACCCTCTTTTTTTAAAAAATAAATATATAAACTTTATTCACTGTCCAGCTTTAACATTTCCATTTCTACTTTGCCCCTGATATCAAAGCCAAAGTGTACACTTTATTTGCAGCTTAGCATCATCCTAGATTTTAGTTTGCTTCAACATAGGGCAATAAATGACATTCTTGTATAATGTTTTATTTGACAGCAAGGTTTTTTCTTTTTTTTTTCTTTTTGCTCTTTCTTTAAAAAATAATGAAATATAGTGAATTTACAATGTTGTGTTAGTTTCAGGTGTACAGCACAATGATTCAATTATACATATATATGTATTTCTTTATCAGATTCTTTTCCATTATAGGTTATTATTACAAGATATTGAATATAGCTCCCTGTGCTATACAGCAGGTCCTTGTTATTTATCTGGTTTACACATAGTATCATGTATTTGTTAATCCCAAACTCCTAATTTATCTATCCCTCCCCATCCTTGCTATTTCTTTCAGTAAACATAAGTTTGCTTTCCATGAAGGACCTTCTTTTTGAAAGAATTTAAACCCTAACTTTTGTTCCCATCCCTGTAAGACCATCAATAGTTCTGCTCAGCTTTTCAAGCCCCTCATCCACTGATTTCTCTGTTGAGAATCATCCAGAGCAGTCCAAACTGCGAGGCTCAGCACCCTTACTCCTGGATATGGATCCCTCAGTTCCTTACTGCTGCCTGTCTGATGCCTTCAGATCAATGCCTTCTTTCACTGTGCTCCTTTTCTGGGCATTCTGAGTGAAACAGTTAATCCAAAATACTATTGTCTCCCCACTTTCTATGATCAGTCTAAAACAAACTAACATTTTTGCCTACAGTAATTAATTTAATTTTAAGGTTAGAGTTTATCTAATTTTATTAAGAAAAATTAGCTATATCCTTGAACAAAATATGACTTTAAATATGCAACTATTTCAAAATTGTTGTAATGTTTATGCTTTCTAAAAATTCTAAAGAAAAAATTAAGCTGGGGATTTCCAAGTTTATATTATAGCATTTACGATAAATAAGTGACATCAATTCAGGAACAAATGAAGACAGACATCACATTTATAAATAAACAAAAACTTAATTTTTGTTTTCATTCCTCACATTAAAAATTTAATGTGAAGGAATCACATTAAATTATTTCTTTTTGTTTGCATGCTTGAATATGTAATACAATATAAACAGCTGAAAGTAAGTTTAGTTTTCATATTGTACCTAATGGTTTAAGTATACTCCTATTTTCTTTATTACTTACCCTCCCCCCCAAAAAAAATGTCAAAAAAAAGTATGTCCTATCACTCAACTCTCTTTTATGAAAGACAAGGATTCTACCCACTCTATATTTTGAAGAGTCACTGTTTATAATTAATGAGAAATGGAATATTTCCTGCCATAAGAATAAGCATGAATGTCATAGTCATCAGCCATTGCAGCCCTCCAATGTGAGGTCTCTTCACACTGTTCATGGAGTTCTCAAACCACATTGTCAAAGCTATGGTTTTTACAGATGTGACAGTTGGACTATAAAGAAAGCTGAGTGCCGAAGAATTGATGTTTTTGAACTGTGGTGTTGGAGAAGACTTTTGAGAGTCCCTTGAACAGCAAGGAGATCAAACCACTTAATCCTAAAGGAAATCAGTCCTGAATATTCACTGGAAGGACTGATGCTGAAGCTGAAACTCCAATACTTTGGCCACCTGATGTGAAGAACTGACTCACTGGAAAAGACCTGATTGATGGGAAAGATTGAAGGCAGGAGGAGAAGGGGATGACAGAGGATGAGATTGTTGGATGGCATCCCCAACTTGATGGACATGCATTTGAGCAAGCTCCAGGTGATGGACAGGGAAGCCTGCTGCTGCTGCTGCTGCTAAGTTGCTTCAGTCGTGTCCAACTCTGTGCAACCCCATAGATGGAAGCCCACCAGGCTCCCCCATCCCTGGGATTCTCCAGGCAAGAACACTGGAGAACACTCTCCAGTGCATGAAAGTGAAAAGTGAAAGTGAAGCCGCTCAGTTGTGTCCAACTCTTCGCGACCCCGTGGACTGCAGCCTACGAGGCTCTTCCGCCCATGGGATTTTCCAGGCAAGAGTACTGGAGCGGGGTGCCATTGGGGTTGCAAAGAGTCAGATACAACTGAGCAACTGAACTGAATGTGAGCCCATGAGTCATAAGGGAACTCAAGGAGAAGAATACCTGCTGTCTAGCAGCCAACAGACTACAGCCACTCCCTATGGTGAGCCTTGAGGAACTCAGGATGTGAAAACAGGATATTGGCCTCAGATAGCTGAAGTGCATATCAAAGGAAGCGGTTTGTTTAGTTAAAACAGAAGCAAGGCACAGATGTACATCAGAAGAGAAAGGGTGTTGGCATCTCTCCTAGTGAGGAGGAGCTCAGTAAAGAGGTGGTTAAGTCATTTATATATGGCAGTTTGTCAGGGTTTTCAGTCAATTATCTGGTTTATTTTTCCACACCTGACCTACCCTAGGACCCTCCTATGGGTGTGCATGCACCCCACAGCCAAGATGGTTCTCGAAGTGAAGGCTTCTGGGAGGAGCAAGATTCATTACGGCCTGGTATCATCCCCTGACTTTTAACCCCCAAGGGGCCTTTCTCTGTATGTGTAGTGTCTCCCTTGTCCCCAGAAAGCAGGGAGCAGAGATCCCTTAATTCTTTATCCAAACAAGGTTTTGCCCCTCTTTGTCCTTGCCATGATTATTACTTTAAGAACAAACACTGGCTATTTACCCTGTTTCTGTTGTTATTTCCATTTCCGAGGGCAAATAGGAGGTTGATTGTAAATGCCGTAACTGGAGCCCACCTATCTCTTGTCTCAGGAAATGCAAACAGGCGGCTAGTAGTAAGTATCCTGCCTGAAGCCCACTTCTTCCTGCCCCATAAAATGTAAACAAGAAGTCAATTGTAAATGTCTAACCTGGAGTCCATCTATTTTCTGCCTCAAGACTACCTGCTCTTTGTTGTAAACCTTCCATGTAACTTGGCTCCTCCCCTTGCCTCTTTGGACCAGTTCTCTCAGGGTTTCTTGAGATTCTGTCTCCCAGGCTTGAAGTCCTAAAAATTTCCAACGAATAAGACATAACTCATTGTTTAGGTTGCTTGTACTTTTTCGGTTGACATTAAGTATCTTACAGATATCCAGCAACTGTACATACGCGAAAACACTGCTTAAATCGTCACAACATTGCAACACTCCCCACAATGAGGAAGTTTATATCTGTTAAACTTTTATTTACTTAATAATAAAGGCAAAGGACTCCTTCTGACATTTTTGCATGTATTGTTTATCTCTAACTATGGTTGTGCACAAGTGTGTACGTTTGTGTGTGTGTGTGTGTGTGTGTGTGTGTGTGTAGGGGGAACTGATAGTCTATTTCATGAGTACCTTCTATGTTCCAGGGATTCTTTTCAACATTTTAATATATGAAAGTGTTTCAACCTCAAAAGTATCCCATGATGCATACTCTGTTAACTCCATTCTTCAGATAAAACAGTGCTCTAAGCTTGCTAAACAACTTCAAGCTAATACTTGTTAGCTTTTAAGGAGCTAAGGTTTCATGAATAAAGTTTAAAAATAGTGAAAATCATCATTAACAGTCATTACCCCACTTAGTCCATTTCTCCGTCTTTAAATAAAATTGCATTTCAAACATAGACAGCAGTCTGCCTTCCATTCCTCCTGCAGCCCCTTCAAAGCCTCATGGCCAAGATGCTACACCAATCCCCTGTGGTCCATTCCAGTCTCTAGTCTTGCCAGAGCATCTCCTGAAAGCTTCTAATCCTTTAAGAAAAGTCTGATTTGTCCTGTTTCTACAAAGCAGGATCCTGTGGGCCTCCTGGACACAAAAGCCCTGCTGTGCCCCCCATTTCCGGATTACAGGAAATAGGTTTCATTCAGCCTCTATGACTTTCCTTGAATTCCAAGGGGCAAGTTCAATCAGTTGCTCATTAGTGACTGGAGGGAACATGGAGATAAGGGAGGAATAGTCAAAAGAAACAATCATGCAGTCTTGGGGCAGGGTCCTGGTTCCCCTTTAAGATCTAGACATAACAATATCTCTGAGTGATTTGCAGATACTGAAATCCCCGACCAGGTGAGAGATATGAATGGTACCCAAACCACTGGGACCAGAAGGTTGATGATGCAGACTCCCACTTACCTCACCACCAATCAAGCAAAAGAATGCCCAGGAGTTGATCACACCGTCTTTGAACCATTACTATAAAACATCTCACTCCCCTCTCCAGGTTGGGACACACAGTTTTGAGGGTATTATCCCACTGTGTTCCCGTTTGCTTGGCAAAGCAATAAAGCTATTCTTTTCTACTTCACCCAAAACTCTGTCTCTGAGATTTAACTTGACGTCAGGGTAAAGAAACCATATTCAGCTTCACTGTCTCAGCTAGAGGAGAGAAATTCTATTCACCAGCACTCAAAACAGAAAGATTTTCATCCTACCCAACACACCCCATTCCTGTGGCTTTGTTTTTGGTTGTCTGCTTGGCCCAGAGATTTCAGCGTAAACACTGATCTGAATCTGTTCTCAGGTATCACCCTAGGTTCCCAGGGCAATCCTGCCACCAAATCACAAGTTCAAGTAAACTCTTGGGAGTCCATTTGGTAACTTACGTGAACAGACTAACTGCCAACACTATCCATGTTTTTATTTCAAATGGAAATGGCTCTAACTTTGGGCTAGAAGTACTGGGGCTTCCCCAGGCAATCCTAAATACCTATATTACTGGAATATTCAACAAGGAGATCAATAGGAATAATGGGATAATTTTGATACCCCCATATTTCCCTAATAGATAAACAAAAGAAATCTAATGACTTTTGCCTATCTTTTTACCAGTACACTTCTATGACCATATCTATGATATAATTGGTGGTGCCACTGGTAAAGAACCCACCTGCCAGTGCAGGAGACTCAAGAGATGCAGGTTGGATCCCTAGGTGGGAAGATCCCCTGGAGGAAAGCATGGCAACCCACCCTAGCATTCTTGCCAGGAAAATCCCATGGACAGAGGAGTCTGGTGGGCTACAATCCATAGGGTCACAAAGAGTTGGACACAAGTAAAGTAATTTAGCATGTATGCATGACATAATTATTGCTCATTAAGTGATTATAATAATCATAGTTATCACATAAGTTCTTTGCACATAACCTTGTTTCCAGTTATAAACAGTAGATTTATAGGAACCTCTTTGCTAGATACTGTCTTTATCAGCTCTCTGATGTTACTGTGCAATTCTATAAGCTAATTAAATTCAGAGGTTCTGTACTGGGTATGAGGGAAACTCTAAGGGCAAAACGAATTCACAGATAGAGGTTGAATAAATCTCTGATTTTCAATGACAAAGTAGTTTCATCTCATGATAATTTTTAATAGATTTTTTTTTTTTTTACAAATTGGAAAATATATAAGCTGATGTTATCTGAGGAATGCTGTTAAGAATGAAGTTAATGTATTTGAAGTAAGAATGTTATTTCTGACTAATATCTTCCCTACTTAAAAAATGATTTTATGGTTATCCAGTTTCAGTTCTGACATACAAAGAACTTAGAAGTATCACTCCCATCCTTAGAATAAGAAAAAGCTGACAAACTGAAAATCAACGAATTATCTTGGCCCTATTAGAGAACTGAGTTTACAGGACAGACTGCCACCCAGACAAATGTTCCATTTTTGGCTTCAACTGTTTTTCTGCCTTCTCTGGTTTTAATTGGTTATTATATATGATTTCCTTTCACCTCTTCTGCTGCATCAATTATAATACTTCTTAAAAAGTTTTAATATTTGCTCTAGGAGTTTGAAGCACACATTTTAAACTAAAGCCATCTTCAAATAATAACATGATACTGCCTCAGGTGTAGGGCAAGCATCTTATAACAGGTATTTCCAATTTCTTCTTCCCGTCCCTTATCACAGTACTGTCATTTATTTCATTTACCCACATGTTATAGTCATTCAATACATTACGATTATGACTGCATACAATTATGACTGCATACAATTATGATGGCATTAGCCTATTATCTAATCTTGGTCATTTAAAAAAAAAAACAATAAAAACCTCGTGTGATTTCTAATTTCCAAGTTATTAAATTTCTGTACACTTACCATGGGCCAAGCACAATTCTAAATACTTTATGCTTATTTAAGATCCACATCCTTATGAAACAGTACTGTCATTTCTGCTTTATAAATGGCCAAAAGCTGAGGCAGAGAAAGTTTAAGTGACTTGCCCCAAGTCAGACAATTAGTAAACTGGGTTGTATGGATGTGAAACCAGGCTATCTGGCCTCAAGCCCATGCTTTTATCTCTCCACCCTCTTCGTACTTCCACATGTATCATCCAATTTTATGCCAAATCCCTTCATTCACCTAATGATCATTAATGGAGTATTATGGCACCCCACTCCAGTACTCTTGCCTGGAAAATCCCATGGACGGAGGAGCCTGGTAGGCTGCAGTCCATGGGGTCGCTCAGAGTCGGACACGACTGAGCAACTTCACATTTATGTTCCCCCCAGAGAAGGGAATGGCAAGCCACTCCAGTATTCTTGCCTGGAGAATCCCATGGACAGAGGAGCCTGGTGGGCTACAGTCCACAGGGTTGCAAAGAGTCAGACAGGACTGAGCACAATTATGCTCCAGGTACAGAGCCACGTGCTGCAAGATACGAAACAAGTGTAAGACTGTGCCTGGTTCATCATCTACAAAAGGAAAGAAACTTTAAAAGGGTTCCTCAGGCCTTTCTAGTGTTGCCTGAGGAAATTCAACCTTTTCCCCATATCCATCTCTGACCTACAAATGAGGAGGGTCTGTTGTGAATTCTATACCAGAATTCTCCAGTTTGTCAACAGGATCCCAGGTGCAAGAAACCTCTACTCAAGGATCTACAGGAGGAAAAGTTCTCGATTGTTTTCTACTACTCAGGCTTCAAAGCAAAGAGAAACCCCCTTTCCTCAACAGCATTACAGTCTCTTATCATGTCACCCGTGCGTGCGTGCATGCTAGGTCGTTTCAGTCGTGTCCGACTCTTTGTGACCCTATGGATTGTAGCCCTCCAGGCTCCTCTGTCCATGGAAGTTTTCCAGGCAAGAATACTAGAAAGGGTTGCCAAGCCCTCCTCCAGGGGATCTTCTCGACCCAGGGATCTCCCACGGCTCCAGCACTGCAGGCAGATTCTTTACTGCTGAGCCACCGGGGAATCCCATCATGTCATACACGCACACACAAAAAGCTACATCTGTGTACTGTTCATTTTCTACAAGGCCAGATGGCACAGTTTCATGTCTGACTTACTCATCACTCCAGCCTTTTCAGTTCTGCTTTTGGCTAGAAAACATTCTGAGTTTTCTTCCCTCCTTGCATGCAGTCACCTCTATCCCCAACCTGATTGTCTTTTCTAACGCCCTCCCCTCTGAGTGACGCTCTTCCTTATCTGAGGGTTGTTTGGGAACGGGTTGACTCTTGACTCTGCATGCCTTCAAGGGCTTCATTTGGGAGCCAGTTGTTGATCTGGAATAGTTTATTCCTTTGGGCTTCTTAATTCTCCAGCTCCTCTAATCCTCATGTAAATAGGTGACCAGATCCTGAACTTAAAGGCTTTCTCTCCAAACCCTGAGTTACTGAGAGGCAAAGTGTCAGTATATGTGTAAATGCCATACTTTTAGAATCTATAGTAAGTGGAGGAGATGTGTCTATGGCGTGCATGCGTGCTAAGTTGCCTCAGCTGTGTTCAACTTTTTGTGACCCTATAGACCGCAGTCCGCCAGGTTCCTCTGTCCATGGAATTCTCCAGGCAAAAATACTGGGGTGGGTTGCCATTTCCTCCCCTTGGGGATCTTCCCAACCCAGGGATCAAACTGGCACCTCTTAGATCTCCTGCATTGCAGGCAGGTTCTTTATTCTTTATTGCATGATTATCAAAGTGGGGTTCTGGTATTACTTTAAACCAAGGGGCTGGCTAACCTAAGGTAGCCTTTTGTTGCATAGTTAAAAATTCAAGTTAACTTGGGGTCGAGTGAAGCCAAGGAACAAGTGGAGCAATCAGTGCTGAGTCTGAAGGGTGAGATGGGCCCCCAAATGGGAGGAGGAGGCACAAAGGAATTGACTATTGGAGGACTGAGGAGATGGAGAAGAGAATGGAAGTGACTGGGGATTCTGAGCTGATCAGTGAGAACCGGTGTTTGGAGAGGAGTGGGAAGGGCAATTTACAGAAACCAAGCAAAAACAGACCAGTCTTTGGATCCAAAGGAATATCTGGAAAGACCAGGGATTTGAAATCTGACAAACCTATTTTCAAACTCCAGCTCCACCACTGCTTGATCTTGGAAATGTTATTTAACCTTTAGGTTCTCATCAGTATATCAGGGATTATTATGTCTACCCAGTAGACTGATGTGAGGATTAAAAGGAGGAATATGTATAATACACTTAGTGCTTCACACATAGTAAATATTTCATAAATACAAGTTCTCTCTTTTCTTTTGCTTCATATTCCTCTCTCCCTCCCTGATCCACATCCCAATCTTGAGTCACTTCTAAAAACTGGGTTTGTCTCCTCCATCTTAGACAAACATGACTTTAGGAAGTTCTAATAATCATTTCTAATTCTTTTTAATTAGTTTAAAATTATGAGATGTCACCTCTGCCCTTGAAACACCACATTTCTCTCTGAAAATGATCTGTTCCCATTCCTGACAGATTGATAAAATCTAAAAAAAAATTCTGTTTTTTCCTTTCCACTGAAATGTTCTTTATCTAAAAACACATGAAGAGTAGAGCAATAAATAAAATATCTGGACTCTTAAGGAAAAGAATGTCTGGGAATTCCCTTGCAGTCCAGTCGTTAAGACTCAGCCCTTTCACTGAGAAAAATAATAATATTGCATGTGTGTGGAATCTAGAAAAATGATACAGATAAACTTATTTGCAAAGCAGAAATAGAGACACAGATGCAGAGAAAAAATGTATGGATCCGGCAAGTGGGATGAATTAGGAGACTGGGATTGGCATATATACACTGCTGCTGCTGCTAAGTCGCTTCAGTCGTGTCCGACTCTGTGCGACCCCATAGACGGCAGCCCCCAGGCTCCCCCATCCCTGGGATTCTCCAGGCAAGAACACTGGAGTGGGTTGCCATTTCCTTCTCCATATATATATACACTACTATGTATAAAACCGGAAACTAATAAGAACCTACTGTATAGTTCAGGTGATACAAATGGGAAGAAAATCCAAAAGAGGGGATATATGTATACATATAGCTGGTTCACTTTGCTATAGAGCAGAAACTAACACAATACTGCAAAGCAACTATCCTCTAATAAAAATTAATTTTAACTAATTTTCAAAAAGAGCTTTCACTGCCATAGTCCCAAGTTGAATCCCTGGTCCAGGGAACTAAGATACTGCAATGTGTGGTCAAGAAATAAAAAGAAGAGGAGACTGTCTTCACTCACCAGAAACCCAAACAATGATCAAAACTTAGCACTGAATTCTGAGCAAAAGGGTCAAAATTCGTGTAAATTATCTAACGGGCTTATCATAAGTCCACAATATAAATTTCAAAATTCTGATGCAGATTTGAAAGATGTAAGCAAAACTGAATTTTATATACATATAATAAGGATCCAGTCAAATACTTCAACTTTACTGAAACTCCATGCCTAAAGTATTGCTTGAAATAAATAGAACATCATATAAGAAAGCTTTTAGTTTCTGTAAAGTGATTTCACAGATAACTGGATTTGACCTATAAGGTAAGGAAATTATAATGTACAGAGGTAGTTGTTAAACCTTTTACCCAGTGAAATGTTTCTTTAAATGGAATTTTCTGTGGAAGACCTGCATTTAGAGAAAAATGTAGCAGAAGTGGGAGTGAGAACCGGGAATCCATCTACTCTAAAAACACACATTCTCTCTCCCATTTCTGACTGTGACAGAAACTCTGAGCACCACCATCACCATCACCCCTCCCCATTCATGTAGCCCCTAGGGCTTTAGAATCCACAGGATTCACCACTGCTCTAAAGCATCACTGATCTGTGTGTCTATATTTTCCTAAATTGCATATCGTAACCAGTTACTGTGCCAGTAAATAAATTTTAATGAATCTCAACTATTATACCCTTGTGTCCTATGGCCTGAGTGTGCTCAATCGTGTCCAATTCTTTGTGACCCCATTGACTGCAGACTGCCAGGCTCCTTTGTCCAGGGAATTTTCCAGGCAAGAAATATTGGAGCGGGTTGCCATTTCCTACCTCAGGGGATCTTCCTGCCCCAGGGATTAAACCCGCATCTCTTGCATCTCTTGCACTGGCAGGTGAATTCTTTACCACTTGTGGCACCTGGGAAGGCCACTGTATCTTTCATATGAGATAAAATAGAAAAGATCACAACACACTTCAACAAGCTAATATATGGTTTTAACACACTTATTTCATAAAGATATATATTCCTGAGTATGCTGCATCAGAATGTAAAATGACTGTAAGCCCCAACTGAGAAGTCTGACAGAACCCATGCTGCTTCATGAGGCTGAGAGAACCTCATGAAGTGGATAACATCTTGGTGAAATAATTTTAAAACGACAAACTCCCAACCCTAATATAATGGAACTTTATTCAGAAAAAAAGTTATGGTTGAACAACATATAGGCAAATCAATGAAGAAGTTGGAGGCATAATTTTGTTGGTAATAAAAAGAAGAAGCTAAGTTTTTTTAGCCATTTATTTTTATTTATGTATTTATAATTTATTAATTATAAATACCATGCTCTTTTCCCCTATCAAATAAATGTTCAGTTTAAACCTAAGACTGTTGAATAACTTGGGTTGTCTTAAGCCTTCTATCATAGTTGCTAAGTCCACAAATCAGAAATACAGATGTAAAGGTATTTCAGATACTTTAAATGTAACAAATGGCAAGAGCAATATCTTAGTTAATCCATGAAACTGCATGATATCATTTCTCTTAATAACACTGGGGATCTGTTTATCATCCAGGCCTTGGTATTATGTCTGTATTAATTTTCACAGTAATGGGCATCCAAATACCCTCAGCATATTTGTCTTTTTCATGTGGAACACAAGAGTCAAGTGTTACTTGGGCTCCTAATTGCTGGGTTTCTAACAGAAGAAGTTCTTTGGCTCCTTAAGCTGCAGGATTTTCTCAAAATGATTCATGTCATCTCTGACCAGTTCTCAGCATGATTCAAGATGTTACAGTCTTTAACAAGCAGCATTTTCTGGAGATCACTTCAGATATTTCTTCTGCTCAACAGACCTTTGGCTGTCCACACCAAACCTATCCTATGACACTGTGACTTGTGAATAGTACCGATCAGAGCACAGAAGTATTGTTAAGTGCCTGCTTAATGGGCAAGTCTTCCTTACCACTGGCCCTAAGTTTGATTCATAGATATCTAACAAAACCGGTCTAGGAGCTTATTAAGATAGTATGCACACCATTAATGTAATAGGATTTGTGCTGGCAATAATTATTAACCTAGTCATGTTGGATCACTACCAGATATATGACACCCAAGTCCCAATGTAATTTTCTTCTCTTCCTTTAATATATAATATGGAATTCAGCTTTAGTAAGCAACACATTCATTCAACAACTAAATGTTAATGCCTCATATATGCAAAACAGGACTTCCCAGGTGGTGCAGTGGTAAAGAATCCACCTGCCAACATAGGAGACACTAAAGACATGGGTTCAATCCCCCGATCAGGAAGATCCCCTGGAGTAGAAAATGGCAACCTGCTCCAGTATTCTTACCTGGAAAATTCTATGGACAGAGGAGCCTGGTGGGCTACAGTCCATGAGGTCGCAAAGAGTCAGACACGACTGCATAACCAAGCACACACACATATGCAAGACACTAAAGTAGGTATAGCAGAGTATCCAAACACATGAAAGGCATCACTTTGGCTTCAAAAATATTAAAATCTGGTATTTAAAATACAACTTGTAAACCACCACTAACAATAGGCATACTTATTGTATAATTTATGTGCTAGCCAATGTTCTAAAAATTTTAACTCCAAGTTACTGAATAAGGATAGCGATTGATCCTTTCCTCATGGAGTTCATCTTTCCATGAGAGAAACAAGAAACAAATGCGTGAAGAAGTGATAAGTTTTATGATGGAGGAAGTTCAGACTGTAATAAAAGATATCACTGGACGTGCCTGACATGGCCTAGGAAGATCTGAAAAGGCTCCCAGAGAAAGTAATAATAAAGTTAACACTCATTTGAGTATGAGCCAGGACAAAAAACAAGCAGAACTGCCAAGAATCTGGAGTTGAAGTGTCATAAAAGTTTTGAACTCACAAGTCACGTAAGTAGAAATGTTATAAACATCAGAGCTTCTGCTCTCAAATCCTTAGTCTATCCCTATCCATTGCTGGGCTTGATTTAGTTTTCCCTTTTGACTATCTTCTATTGATTTGTGATTTTGGAAGTCAAGGATTTGTCAGAGCCACCAGAGACCTTCCCTGGTGGCTCAGATGGTAAAGAATCTGACTGCAAAGCAGGAGACCTGGGTTTAATTCCCAGGCCGGGAAGATTCCCTGGAGAAGGTAATGGCTATCCATTCTAGAGAATTCTTACCTGGAGAGTTCCATGGACAGAGGAGCCTGGCGGGATCCATGGGGTCTCAAATAGTCAGACACAACTGAGTGACTAACACTTTTACTTTCACTGGAGAGCTCGGTACAACAGATAACATAACAAAGCACAGGTTTAATGTTAAGATGCCATGATACCCGTTACAAGACTGGCAGGATAGGGTAAGCAGAGAGAAGGGTAGTTTATAGCCATTCTTTTTGGAGCCCCATGGGAATACAGGTAATATTTTTTCCAAATCCAAAACACACTTTGTAATCTAAGTGAGGTATAGGAGGGCCTCTAGAAAATTGGCTCAAGATTCAAGTAAAACTCAGGTTTCCTTCTGGTGAGATTCTGGGTTCCTCTAGCTTTATTTTTCATACATTCTTAAGAATGCAGATGCACTAACCCAGGAAGGACAGATCTGAAGTACTAGGTCCTCTGTTACAAAAGTAGAAAGATAACTAGATTTTTACAAATAGGTATGTACTAAGAGGTGTGTTTAGAGAAAGGAAGATTAAGTTCCAGGGAGTCTGGGGAGTTGATTCATGAGATGAGGGGAGTTTTGAAGAATCTTGAGTCTGAAATTATAGTCCAAGAGCCAGAGTAACTTGAGACGGGACTAGGAATTGTAAGACGGATATTCCTTCCATGTCATTATATTTTTGATCTTATGTCATTCTGAAGTCCAAGTCAGTTTAAGTGCCATGGCACCATATAAAGACTGGAGATGATGATCCATGTCTCTTTCTCTATACTCAGCTACCTGCCCTCAGTGAAGATACAACAGATATTATATGTGTGTGTATGTATATATACTATACATAGAGTACCTGTTGTATGTTTTCTCCTGTGCCCCTTAATTTCCACCCACAAATAATGGATTAGATATCAGCAGGAAAGGAATGAGAGGAGACCAATGCATTTAAATAAGGTGTGAACGAGATTGTCTGTATATATATTAATAGAATCTCAGTATCTCAGAAAATCACTTTGTTCCTGATTCCTCTACTATAATACACAAGGTTACTTTCTTAGATCCATATATATATAATATTGAAGAAAATTATTTTTGAAGTTTCCCTCCAAATTAAATTAGAAAAAGATGAGAAATACATGTTATAGTAAAGCCCACAGTAAGCAGCTTCTCTATTGGGTTCACTTGAATACTGCATGGGTTAAACAAAGGCCTGCCTACAAGAATGACTTCTCTCTACTCCAAGAGTTTTACACTTAGCTTTGATGACTTTTGGGACTCTTGTCCTGTGAAACTTCCCACGCTGAGTGAGGCCCACTGACTCTTCTCTGACAGTTGATATTTAGTATTAGAAGAAATACAGGACATTATATGTCTGTAATCTGACTTGTGTCTTCTCCTTTACACTGAACTTTCTCCTGAAAGGTTACCAGTGATCTCATTCTTGCCAAACCTCTTCCTCCATTTCTACTACTGTCTTGACCTCATTGCTCCACCTGCCACAGGCACCTCTTTGGAACACTCTCCTTGTGCTTTGGGAAGCCAGCACTATCACCATGGCCCTTTGAACTTTTTGACTCTCTTATATATCTTGACACTAAATAAATATCTGATATTTGTTAATGTCAAAAATTATATCTTACAGTTCTGTCTCACCATTTTATTAATTGACCTCATTTGAATCCCATGAAAATACTGAGATGAATGAAAGACAGGAACAGGTTTTACAGATGAGGCTAGGGCAGTGTAAATAAGGTCATAAGGTCAAAAGACTCAGGAATGATAGGAGCTAGCATAGCAAACTAGGGCTTCGAACTGTTGGTTTAGTGTCTTTTTTTTTGCATAAATGTTTTCTTTTCTTATTCTTTTGGCACATTTAACATATACCCCTTCTTTCCAACAGAAAAAGTGAAATTTTCTTCATAAATGTGGCTCGGGTCATACTATAGTACAGTTCTCGATCCACGACAGGATCAAGATTTTCAAGTTTCTAAATCCCAACATAGTTTTCATGGCATTTATGATTCATACGTTGTAAGCTAAGGGAAGAAAATGAACAAAACAGCTAAACCAAAATCCTAGGGGAGATGAAGGTAAGATTTCAGAAAACTGGAGAAGCCTGTTTAGAAGATAAACTACTTTTTCATATCCTAAGGACATTACCTGTGCTATCACTCTAGGATATTTCAGCCGAGGTCTAAGATTGCTCAGTGCTTAAAAAGCAAATATAGTTGAGAGATAATAATGTTGTGGTTCCATCACATCAGTATCAGATTTCAGAGGTCATAGAAAGCTATTCCATTTCGAGATCGTGTGGTTCAAATCTGCCTTTTAAGAATGAAAAAGGTCTAGCCCAGAACTGTTAAATGACCTACACAAGATCACACAAGAGTTTATGTTCAGTCAGGACTAGAACTTGGATCTAAACTATGTGGTTCAGTATTTGTTCTCGCTTTCCATGTTTAGTTAAAACATCAGGCTCTCTGCTTATAAGACTACATTTATTTGAGGCCCTTCCCAAAATAAATGAATCAGAATCTCTGGGAGAATAAGGCCCCAGATTCAGTATTTTTTCTGAAGCTATCCAAGTGACTTTAACGTGTAGCCATGGGTAAGAATCAGCTGTACAATAAAATATTAGCAATTATACAAATCATTCCTTACAGACTAAGATACATTGCAAGACAGAATATAAACTGTGTGTAATTTTATTGGGGGATAATTTTCTAAATCTGACAGGTATTACCAGTAATATCCAATGCAATAAAAATGAAGACTTCAATAGCTATTGCTTTATTGCCTTCACTAGCAATTTTTTACTTATCTGTTAGTGGTAGTGTTAAACAGAGGAAAAAAACAGTAATCATAAAACAATTCCTAGGATTTCTGTGCCATTTTACTCCATCTTCTAGATATCTTTACCTCCAGGGTGTACAGAAATAAGGCAACAGTAGATTGAAGGCAGGAGGAGAAGGGGACAACAGAGGATGAGATGGTTGGACGGCATCACCAACTCAATGAACATGTTTGGGTAAACTCCGGGAGTTGGTGATGGACAGGGAGACCTAGTGTGCTGTGGTTCATGGGGTCGGAAAGAGTCAGACATGACTGAGCGACTGAACTGAACTGAGATAAAATTTATTGAGCTATAGATTTAGATATCTTTGAAGAGACTGAAGACAAGAAACTTTCAGGCTGTGTATGTTTCATCCTTTCTCCAAGGTTGAGAAGGACACTGTTCTTACTATTCAGTGCTAAGTCGTGTCTGACTCTTTGTGACCCCATATATTGCAGCACACCAGGCTTCCATGCCCTTCACCATCTCACAGAGCTTGCTCAAACTCATGTCCATTGAGTCAGTGATGTCATCCAACCATCTCATCCTCTGTTGTCCCCTTCTCCTCCTGACTTTACTCTTTCCCAGCCTTAAAAAGCTGACTTTTCTAATGAGTCAGCTCTGTATATCAGGTGGCCAAAGTATTGACGCTTCAGCATCAGTCCTTCCAATGAATATTCAGGACTGATTTCCTTTAGGATTAACTGGTTGGATCTCCTTGCAGTCCAAGGGACTCTCAAGAGTCTTCTCCAACATCACAATTCAAAAGCATCAATTCTTTGGCACTCAGCCTTCTTTATGGTTCAACTCTCACATCCATACATGACTACTGGGAAACCATAGCTTTGACTAGATGGACCTTTGTTGGCAAAGTAACGTCTCTGCTTTTTAATATGCTGTCTACATTGGTCATAGCTTTTCTTCCAAGGAGTAAGTGTCTTTTAATTTCATGGCTGCAATCACCATCTGCAGTGATTTTGGAGCCCAAAAAAATAAAGTCTATCGCTATTTCCATTGTTTCCCCATTTATTTGTCATGAAGTGATGGGACTGGATGCCATAATCTTAGTTTTTTGAATATTGAGTTTTAAGCCAGCTTTTTCACTCTCCTCTTTTACCTTCATCAAAAGGCTCTTTAGTTCCTCTTCACTTTCTACCATTAAGGTGGTGTCATCTGCATATCTGAGGTTGTTGACATTTCTACATATTTAACTTATATGCAGAGAACATCATGAGAAACACTGGGCTGGATGAAACACACGCTGGAATCAAGACTGCCAGGAAAAATATCAGTAACCTCAGATATGCAGATGATACCACCCTTATGACAAAAAGATGGAGAAACAGCGGAAACAGTGGCAGACTTTATTTTGGGGGGCTCCAAAATCACTGCAAATGGTGACTGCAGCCATGAAATTAAGACACCTACTCCATGGAAGAAAAGTTATGACCAACCTAGACATCATATTAAAAAGCAGAGACATTACTTTGTCAACAAAGGTCCATCTCGTCAAGGCTATGGTTTTTCCAGTAGTCATGTATAGATGTGAGAGTTGGACTATAAAGACAGCTGAGCACCAAAGAATTGATGCTTTTGAACTGTGGTGCTGGAGAAGACTCTTGAGAGTCCCTTGGACTGCAAGGAGATCCAACCAGTCAATCCTAAACGAAATCAGTCCTGGGTATTCATTGGAAGGACTGATGCTGAAGCTGAAACTCCAAAACTTTGGCCACCTGATGTGATGAGATGACTCATTTGAAAAGACCCTAATGCTGGGAAAGATTGAAGGTGGGAGGAGAAGGGGATGACAGAGGATGAGATAGTTGGATGACATCTCCGACTCAATGGACATGAGTTTGGGTAAACTCCAGGAGTTGGTGATGGACAGGGAGGCCTGGCGTGCTGCAGTCCATGGGGTCACAAAGAGTCGGACACGACTGAGCGACAGAACTGAACTGAACTGAACTGATTGACATTTCTCCCAGCAATCCTGAATCCAGTCTGTAATTTATCCAGCCTTGGATTTCTCATGATATACTCTGTATATAAGTTAAATAAGCAAGGTGACAATATACAGCCTTGGCATACTTCTTTTCCAATTTGCAACCAGTCTGTTGTTCCATGTCCAGTTCAAACTGTTACTTCTTGACCTGCATACAGGTTTCTCGGGAGGCAGGTAAGGTGGTATTCCCATCTTTTTAAGAATTTTCCAGTTTTTTGTGATCCACACAGTCAAAGGCTTTAGCATTGTCAATGAGGCAGATGTTTTTCTGGAATACCCTTGCTTTTTCTATGATCCAATGGATGTTGGCAATTTGATCTCTAGTTCCTCTGCCTTTTCTAAATCCATCTTGAGCATCTGGAAGTTCTCAGTTCACGTACTGTTGAAGCCTGGCTTAGAGAATTTTGCTTGTGTGTGAGATGAGTGCAATTGTGCGATAGTTTGAACATTCTTTGGCACTGCCTTTCTTTGGGATTGGAATGAAAGCTGACTTTTTTCAGCCCTGTGGCTACTGCTGAGTTTTCCAAATTTACTGGTATACTGAATGCAGCACTTTAACAGACTCATCTTTTAGGATTTGAAATAGCTTGGCTGGAATTCCATAACCTTCACTAGCTTAGTTCATAGTGATGTTTCCTAAGGCCCACTTGACTTGGCACTCCAAAATATCTGGCTCTAGGTGAGTGATCACACCATCGTGGTTCTCTGGGTCATTAAGATCTTTTTTGGATAGTTCTTCTGTGTATTCTTGCCACCTCTTCTTAATATCTTCTGCTTCTGTTAGGCCCATATCATTTCTGCCCTTTATTGTGCCCATTTTTGCATTAAATGTTCCCTTGGTATCTCTAATTTTCTTGAAGAGATTTCTAGTCTTTCCCATTCTATTGTTTTCCTCTATTTTAGGAATCAGTGAACTAAAAGGACTGGAATGAGTGAATTTAATCTAGGTGATCATTATATCTATACTGTGGGCAACAATCCCTTAGAAGAAATGGAGTAACTATCATAGTCAACAAAAGAGAAATGCAGTACCTGGGGAAAACTCAAAACAGAAGAATGATCTCTGTAAGTCTCCAAGGCTAAGCCTTCAATATCATAGTAATCCAAGTCTATGCTCCAATGCTACTAATGCTGAAGAAGCTGAAGTTGAATACTTCTAGGAAGACCTACAAGACCTTCTAGAACCACCAAAAAATGATGTCCTTTTCATCATAGGGGACTGGAAGGCAAAAGTAGAAAGTCAAGAGATCTCTGGAGTAACAAGCAAAGTTGGCCTTGGAGTACAAAATGAAGCAGGGCAAAGCCCAACTAAGAGTTTTGCCAAGAGAATGCACAGGTCATAGTAAACACCCTCTTCTGACAACACAAGAGACCACTCTACACATGGACATCACCCGATGATCAATACTGAAATCAGATTAATTATATTCTTTGCAGCCAAAGATGGAGAAGCTCTATATAGTCAGCAAAAACAAGATTGGGAGCTGACTTGACTCTGATCATGAACTTCTTATTGAAAATTCAGACTTAAATTGAAAAAAGTAGGGAAAGTAGCCCTTCAGGTATAACCTAAATCAAATCCCTTACGATTATACAGTGGAAGTGACAAATAGATTCAAGGGATTAGATCCAATAGACCAAGTGCCTGAAGAACTATGGATGGAGGTTCGTAACACTGCACAGGAGGCCGTAAGCAAAACCATCTCCAAGAAAAAGAAATGCAAAAACTCAAAATGGTTGTCTGAGGAGGCCTTTAAATAGCTGAGAAAAGAGAAGCAAGAAGGGCATTAAATTGAGTATTTAAGAAACTACATAAATCCGTATGCAATCATTGCAATAATCTTGCAAATTATTTAGAAGTTGGGGAGTTTCTCAAAGGCTGATGATGTATGAGACATAAAATGCTCATTGAATGATTGTTTAATCAAGGCCTTTATGAAAGTTAACATTTTAACTGTAAGCCATTGATTAAGAAGTAGTAGCACCAGTGTAGGCGATGTATGATCACATGCTTCTAGGCATTAGCTAAACTTGAAATAGCAGTACTTTAAATAAGGATGGCTGCATTCCTAATTCATCATCACTGCATGTGTAATTAATGCTCTGTGGGTATGCATAAGTGACAGAAAGGGAGGTTCTTCTATTACTAGGTCACAGCTCAAGACAAGTACAAGAAGCAGCAGCTTCAGATGTCAGATTCCTAATATCAAATAGCATCTGTCTTTTTCTCATATTTTATGATTACTGAATGATTTTTCAGAGGAAGCTGATGATAAAATTCACACGTGGTATTTTCAACGGGGCATTGTTAGAACAAAATGTTTTACATGAGCATGATGGACTATAAAAAAGGAAGGTGAACAACTGCTTTGGCGATGGAAGCTGGAAGACTGACACACCTAATTTCCTTCTTAATAGGAAAGCAATAATATGGGACATTCTTCTTGGAAAGAGTATCAAAACTATCAGCAAAGGGACGTGAATGCTCTTTTCAAATACTCTGAGACTAGAAGCTCCAGAAACATGGATTTTAGTGAAAATATAAGAGAGCAAGGCACATATAAGAAACACTGTAAATGGAAACTTACATTACCATGTGTAAAATAGATAGCCAAAGGGAATTTGCTGTATGGCTCAGGAAACTCAGGGGCTCTGTATCAACCTAGAGGGATACGGTAGGGAGGGAGATGGAAGGGTTCAAAAGGGAAGGGATATATGTGTACCTATGGCTGATTCATGTTGAGGCTTGACAGAAAACAAGAAAAATCTGTAAAGCAATTATCCCTCAATTAAAAAATTAATTAAAAAATAAAAAAAGAAAGAAACACTACTTACGGTGAACCAGATGTTGCTATGGGCAAAAACAATACAGTGTGATGGTGAAAGAGTTGGTGTTGCCCGGAGTCAGGCTGCTTGATTTGAATTCTGTCTCCTGTTGTTTATGAGCTGAAGGACCTTGAACAAATTCCTTAATCTTTCTGCCTTAGTCTCATCTGTAAAATAGAAATAAAAATGTACTCACTTCACAGGGTTATTTAGGGGAATAAATAAGCAATTATATTTTAAACTACCTAATGCATTAAAAATGTTAGGTATATAAATGCTACCTGTTGTTGTTGTTGCTACTGTTATTATTACGGCACATTCTGATTTAGATTTAAGAACAAATATCCACGACTTTCATGTTCCTTTCCACCTATAGTTCTGAATCAAAACAGAACCACAAACAAGATACTGTCTCTTAGTGAATTCATTCATCTAATCACTCAGCCATCTACACCACTCACTGTTCAAATGGTATGTAAATTTTTACACGTTTTGGAATCATTTTTGGTTTAAGAAAACTCAAATTATCAGGCCAGTCAATGAAAAATTGTAGTTTACTATTAATTAGACTTTAAAGCTTTCTAAATTTTTACTTTCTTCTACCTCTGCATATATCGAATGAAACACAGGACATTTTTCTTTCTGAATTTTCAAACTAATCCTCTGTTAAGAATGGATTAGTCCAGAAGACAATGACTTTTTTTTAAAAAGTCTATGATAAAGGATATTTAAATAAAGGGAGGATAACTACATTCAATATAAGTTCCTCCTTTCTCTATTTTGTCTCTACTAGGATACAATATGAATAAATGAATCAATGAAAAAGCATGGCAGTATGTTAATTTTCAGTCAAGGAGAAAAGCTAGGGGACTTCTCTGGTGGTCCAGTGGCTAAGACTCCGAGCTCTCAGTGCAGGGGGCCCTGGGTTCAATCCCTGGTCAGAGACCTAGATCTCAATGCCACAACTAAGAATTTTCATGCCACAACTAAAGATACCAGTGCCACAACTAAGATCTGACCCAGCCAAACAAATAAATACTTTTCTTACAAAACAAGAAAAGCTAAACAGTCACAGTTGCACAGAGACTACAGGGAAATATGGAGCCTAGAATTCTGCTTGGAAATGCGTGCTTTGTTTGTACTTTATAAGACACTATTTAATCTACATTTAAGTAATTATCATGAAGGACATAAATTCTTCATTCAAGTGGAAGTGGCTAACGTATGATTCATATTTGTCTAAATGTAGAATAAAATCATTTTTTTCAAAAGTTAGCATGATAGAACAGAATTCACATTCCAGGACTCATATTTTGAATATTAAATTTAATAGCTTTATCTCAAACACTTTCCTATATTTTTCAACACCTTTATTGTTAAAAAAAAAAAGCAACCTATGGCTGATTCATGTTCATGTTTGACAGAAAAAAATAAAATTCTGTATGGCAATCATCCTTCAATTAAAAAATATATAAATTTAAAAAATACATTATTTTTTAAAAAAGCAATCTAATACCACTCCATGGCAGCAGTTCTTGCTAAGGATTACCTAACAAAAAATTATAAACATTTTGTTATATAAAAGCTAATTCACCAAAGTAGGTATGCTCTGTTGTTAGCTTGAAAATCATTAATTTCATAATAAATAAGTGCCAGTTGCAGTCCCAAAGAAGCAAGTGATGGGAGAAGAATTATGAAGTTGCATCTGTTCTTGTCTAAGGCTAAATGCTAGAGTTTGGGTCTGGTCCAGGGCTCGATCTGGCTACAGTGTGTAGTAGGCTTACACCTGATATCAGTTTAGGGCCTGTGTATGCAGTTTAGGCGGAGAAGGCGATGGCACCCCACTCCAGTACTCTTGCCTGGAAAATCCCATGGGCGGAGGAGCCTGGTAGGCTGCAGTCCATGGGGTCGCTGAGGGTCGGACACGACTGAGCGACTTCACTTTCACTCTTCACTTTCCTGCATTGGAGAAGGAAATGGCAACCCACTCCAGTGTTCTTGCCTGGAGAATCCCAGGGACGGGGGAGCCTCGTGGGCTGCTGTCTATGGGGTCGCACAGAGTCGGACACCACTGAAGTGACTTAGCAGCAGCAGCAGCATG
>NW_011494664.1:2844550-2879327 GCF_000754665.1 Bison bison bison | reverse complement strand
TTGCCTGGAGAATCCCAGGGACGGGGGAGCCTCGTGGGCTGCTGTCTATGGGGTCGCACAGAGTCGGACACCACTGAAGTGACTTAGCAGCAGCAGCAGCATGCAGTTTAAGATGCGTAGATGCTGCCAGTCCAGGGTTTCCTAATTCTCCTAAGAGGACCCTTTTTAATGCCACACAGCCCCATCTGACAGAGGTAATATGTTTGTTATGTATCAATTAAAATACACATACCAGCAAGCCACCTTGAATTCATTATTAATTTAAAATGAATATACTTTAATAATCACAATCCTTAATACCTTTAAAAAACAGTATTAGATAGATATCAGACTATAAATATTATTTATATTTACTAAGTTTTTGAGAAAGAATCCCCAAACTGCAAGGGTTGGGAATTCCTGACCTGGTTGATATCTTGAAGGTACTGCCAGTTGGAAAATTCTATACGACTTGATTGTTTTCTTGCCAAACTGTCCTGCCTTAAATGTGTTGGGGGCCTTTAAGAGGAATTATGATTGTGCTTGATACTATGTTTATACATTTAAATGAAAGGTTAATGAAAATGGTTCCCAATTATCAAAAAAAAAAACAAGACTCTTTTGCGGAGGCAGCGGCCAGTCTTCGCTGATGTGTCATGACAGAGTCATTCTTGAAAGCTAATGGTTAGAAAATTGAGTAAACATAAAACCAATAAAGAGAAGATTTCTTCACACCATGTGAAATCAGCTTATAGAGGAGCACATTGCTGTGGAAAATTTTGGGAGAAGCACAAGGATTTTTTCATGATGATGGTATCTCCTGCTTGCAGACATTAGCTACAAAATGAAAAAAATTCCTCCCCACATATCAATACCAAAGAGCTGACTACTGTCGCGTGACTCCATTTTTTCCAATCTGGTCCCACCCCATCCTTCTTTTGTGTACACACCACGACACTGTATTTATTGAAATACGACATTAATTAGGACTAAGACAGTCTTCTTCCTGTCACTGTTTATAAGTACTTGACAGGGGCCACTATGCAAAATAATGAAATACTTCCAGCTGACCCCTCATTCTTTCTACTGAATTCTGCTTTAGTTTTTCAGACACTTGAGGGCTATTTCTTTTCCAGATCCAGTTTGTAAAACAAAAACCCTCACGAACCAGCAGTCCCTTTTCCCAATTCTAATTTACCAAATTTGTGATCCCTATCAATGTTCCATTAAGCTAACCCACCTCCAGGATCATCTTTCTTGGTTCCATTTATTCTTTTAGAAAAGAGCAATTGACAAGTTACTTACTGCTTGTTTCCTTGCTGGGTTCAGAAATTAAACTCAGGAACTCCTGACACACAGATAATCCTACTTGTACCTTACCATACATTGATTCACTTAGCTCCTGAATACTGACCATCATCCTAACATGCATCTGCATATCATAACAGGCATTTTTAACAGGTGCCAACTCTTCTAGGCACTATGGGAAGCACTTTCACTATCTTCTTATGAGTTAGATACTATTAGTATCCCTAGTTTTCATACAAGGAAACTGAAACTGGTTAAAAAACTTGTCCAAGGATTCACATGCAAACAATCTAAATCCAGAACTGAAGATCTTAACCACTGAGGGAAAGAGGAAACATTTGCTTCCAACAGGAGTAGAGGACATCATTGATATGAAGGAAAATGAGTAGGAAGGAAGGAAGGGAGGGAAGGAGGAAGGAAGAAAGAAAGAAAGAATGAAAAAAAGAAAAAGGAAGAAAGAAAAAAGGAAAGGAATACATGAAGATAAAAGAAAGGTAAAGAGTTATAAACATATGAAATTTCATTTTCTATTCAAGTATGCTGTCAGTATGTCAGGGAAGTATGGGCTTCCCTGATAGCTCAGCTGTAAGAATCTACCTGCAATGCAGGAGACCTGGGTTTGATCCCTGGGTTGGGAAGATCCCCTAGTTGGGGGCATGGCAAATCATTCCGGTATTCTTACCTAGAGAATCCCCGTGGATTCTAGCCTGGTGGGCTATATAGTCCATGGGGTCACAGAGTCGGACACAACTGAGCAACTAAACACATCACAGCATATGCTGTCAGTACTGCTATATTAACTCACTGTTTTTAGGACCTACAGGGTAAATACAACAAGTAAGGCAATTCATGCATTTGAGCAGAGCCAAAGATAGGACTGACAAACAAGAAAAGTTAATTCAAAGTAGTTTCATCAGGTGTAAAGTACCATCTAGCATTCTATATCTGCTGCTAAGTTGCTTCAGTCGTGTCCGACTCTGTGCGACCCCATAGACGGCAGCCCACCAGGCTCCCCCATCCCTGGGATTCTCCAGGCAAGAACACTGGAGTGGGTTGCCATTTCCTTCTCCAATGCATGAAAGTGAAAAATAAAAGTGAAGTCGCTCAGTCGTGTCCGACCCTCAGTGACCCTATGGCCTGCAGCCTTCCAGGCTCCTCCATCCATGGGATTTTCCAGGCAAGAGTACTGGAGTGGGGTGCCATTGCCTTCTCCAATTCTTTATCTAGTCTAGCGGAGAGATAAACACCACAAGCTGTGACAGATCAGAATGGAGAGAGAAGCCCCACCAATCCAGGCCTTGGAGGAGAACCATGAAAGTGAATAGGCTTGGCTCCATTTCTCCAAACTGGGATTCTGCTGGCTCAGGGAGGACAGTGGGAATAAGCAAAGGCAGAGTGAGTTTCCCAGCCTGACTGCAGCTAGGCAACTTGTCTTGGTGAACTAGTGGGAATTGAAGTGGAGAAGTCTATTGAGTTCACAATTGTGTCTGGCCTTCTCCAAAAGGCAATGGAAAGTCACTGAAAGATTTTGTTCGGAAGGGTGACAGCATTAAGGCAAAATTCAGGGAAGTTAAATTAAAAGCAATAGGCTGATGGATGGGGAAAGCATCATTTAGGGGCTTTTCTTCATAATCACTACATTTGGAAGCCTTAAATGCTCGCAGCACGCTCGCTAGAAGCAGAGGGGCTGCAAAGGAAGGTGTAGACACACACACACACACACACACACCACCTCTGGACGGTGGCGGGTGTGAATACAAGGAGCCACAAATTTCAAGAACGTCCATAGGTCACTAACACACACACACACACACACACACACACACACACAGCTTTCCAAAAGCACGAACTAGGAGCTCCAGCCCTGGCCGAGAAACTGACTGACTCAAGCTAACGCCCGTCGTCCAGAGCAACCCAAACCACCCACCATCCGGCAGGTGACCCCACAAACCAACCCTACTGGTCCACGCTCCCCATCTCCTCCCGCATGAGCCAGGGAGGGAGATGGAAAAGTTTGGGGAGTAGTCCCCGGCTCACGAGAAGGGCATTTTCTCATTCCTCGGTCACTCTCAGGTGTTCAGAGCGGGAGGATGACATCCGGACCGTCCTCCGGCCACTCCTCCCCCGGGCCGATTATGAAACTGCGGGCACTTTGTACCTCACCCCGCTCGCTAGGGAGTACTCAGGCCCCTCCCCAGACTAATAAAGGTCGCAGCGCGCGGCCGTGGAGCTCACTTGCCAGACACAGGCCGGGTGTCCGAGAGACGCGTGGTCCCCCGTAGCAAGTGAGCTCCGCCGCCGCAGCCCAGCCGGACCCCTCCCGCAGCCCGCCGGAGCCCCCGTGTCCCCGCGCCCCGACACACGCTCACCGCGAGAAGGATGGAGCCGCGCCGCGCCCGCCAGGTCCCCACGCTGCTGCTCGTCCTGGGTGAGTCCCCCGCCCCTTCCCGACGCAGAGGACGAGACTCGGGCGGCCCGGGGGGCAGTTGTCACTTTCCACCTGACTCCAGGGTCCTCCATTTCCAACCAGGTCTCTCCTTCGGCGGGGAGTCCGGTCCTTCCCTCCCGCTGCGGCTGGAATGGGATGGGGTAGGGGAGAGGGGATCGGTGTTCAGTATGCCTTTTGCTGATCAAGGAACTTGGGCTGTGTGTTCTGCGTGAATTAATACAGCTCCGTATTGGGAGAAATAAAAAGTTGAAAAGATTCCCACCCCTACCCCCACCCCGCCTCCCCGCGCCCTTAGGAAAATCTGACAGTTCTAAAAAAATCCAAAGACAAGGGAAAACTGGGGTGAGGGTGGGGACAGGAGGCGGGAGTAGGGACTAGACCCGCGCCTATAAAAGACTTTTGGGAAAGAAAAGCGGTTTCCTCCCGCCTGGCCTTCAGTTTTCTACATAAAACGAGCTTCAGCTTTCTGGGGTGCTGGCGTGTGCCGGCGCCGGCTTCGCGGAAGCTCCGGACTCCACGAGTGGAAACGCTGCTTGCTCACCTGGAGCTGCAGGGACACGCGGGCCCTGCGGCTTCCGGTCCCCCTACCCCCTCCCCCCTACTCCCGGGCCGCGCGCTCATCACTTGCTGTTAATTGCACTCTGTGGCCTGTAGTGGACCCGACTGAACACACAACACACACACGCAGCCTGTAGTGGCTGAGCGTACTTTAATGCATGTCTTCTTATTTGAGATAATTCAGGTGTGTTTTTTTTTTGGGGGGGGTGGACAGAGGGGGGAAAAATCCTTATGTAACTTTACTGGTATTGAAAAAAAAAATAATGCTATTTCCTAAACTTCAAGAAGAGTTTGGAGCTGTTATGAAAATTTTCCTAAGGAAATAAAGGTTGCCAATCTCGCGTTATTTCTGGGATTGCAATGAGGCGAATTCCCCTAACTCTACCTGTGCAGGATGTGACAGTTAAATTATTCTTTCGACACACCTTATCTTAGGGGTTAGGAGACCTAATGACATGCATACTATGCATACTTGTAACTAACTCGTCCAAGTTCAAGAACACGGGTGGGAACTGGATCTGTGGTTTCTACCAAAACTTTTAAGAATAACTTCCTAGGAGTTTCTCAGTAAATAATGTGGCTTTGCTATGTTCGTTATGAAGTCTTCCTAGAGTTAGATGTCAACCTAGAGGTCAGAATAGCTTAACACTTTTTTTTTTTTTAATTTCCCCTACCTATAAGGTTGCTTTGAACAATGCAAGTGTCTGTTTTGGGCCACTCATTGAGTATTCTAATTTGAGACATCAAGATCCTATGAATATCCTGGTTACTACCCACTTAGCTTATGTGTTGTGTGTTTTTGTTGTCATAAAAATGCTTAACTCCTTTATTGCATTACTTAATTATAGTTCACCTATTTCATCAGCTGCCAAGCCCATTTCTAAATGAGCTCGGCCAGTTTCTGTTTTCCCAGTTTGTTTAGGTATTTCTCTGCCACTAGGAAAGTTCCTGTTTGAGGTTCTGTATCATATCTCTATACTCTATTCAAGTATGCAAGTCCAATAGTCTTATTCCAAAGCACATGGAAAAAGGCAAGGCCAACTGTTCTGTCTGAAATTGCCATTTCCCCCCTAAACTAAAGATTACATAGAAATACTTTTCCCAAATATCTATCCTTCAAGAAAAAGAGACATTCATTCGAGTTTTCATCAAACATTTTATTATTGCCTTTTTTTGTGTGTGGAATTTATATGTATTTATGTCTGTGGAAAAAAAATACAGACACTTTCATTTGAATCTTCTGCCTCCAACACATGCAGATTTAAATTGCTATACACACCCCACAATCATTTGGTCACTTTTACATTTGATAAATATTTGATATTGATGGTTCCCAAATAAAAAGGAAAACATTTTATATTGAGTCTGCAATTAATGTTCAGGGTCTCTTGATCTAAAAATCAAACATGTTCAAGGATACCTAGATGGGCTTTTGAGCATGCTCCTGAATGACAGCTCCAAGACAATTTATCCATACTTCATTGCACAATGATAGAGAATTGACAGAATAAACATTCTTTCTTGAAATCTGAGAAGCATAGATCTCAGTGAGGCAATGGCTTGCCTTAGAGCTTTCCTTTTGACCCTGAGAGTTTATGAGCTGCCTGGTGTTGGCACAGCCTGAGATGACACATCACGGGCAGAAACACGATGACAGGCCTCTCCGGTCTGGATTTTGACCCAGGCACCCTAGCTGCCTTCCGCATCATCTTGCCATATAAGCAACTTGGGTAATTGGGGTGTGTGGTTCAGCCCTCAGACCCAAATCCAGGCTCTGGGAAGGCAGATGCCTCCTGTGAACTAACCATGTTGTGTGTGAGGTGTTTTCCATGTATCCTTTACTCCTTAAAATAACTGTATGAGGTAGAGATGATTAGCCCAGTTTGACAAATGGAGAAACCAAGGCTCAGTGATGTCAGATACCTTACAAGGACTTAGAGACAGCAAATGTCAAGGTCATTCTGGGTCAATGTGTAAAGAGCCAGAGGTTTTCAGAGTTAGTTATCAGGAGCATAATAAAGTAACTGGTTCTAATAGAGAAGTCCTAGAGTAGCGTGGGGGTTGCTGCCGAGTTTAGGACCTGTTATGGGCACTGGCGTATGTGCAAAAATGGTACCTGATGGTATCACTCAAGAAACCAGGCACAAAAGAGATGAGATTATGTCTTTAAGCTCTGCTCAGATATGTTACATTTTTACTTAACCTATATTCAGCATTTTTAATACCCAGGAAATGACTTTATTATGAAGCAATCATTGACGTCAGTTGACTGAGACCTTTGTTTCTATTTTTATAGTTTCCTAGACGTATGTTAAGTAAAGCAGTCAAGGAGAAGGAAACCCACATTCTTTTTATTCCCTGGATCATTCACAATATTGTGAATTGAATGTAGTGTTGACAAGAGATCTAGCTGGAATCTACAGCATACTTTATTAACAGTGAGAAAATAGACCTACCTATTTGGTTTTATAAAAAAAGTGCAGTGGTCCCATAGTCACTTTGGAAAACTTGAATTTGAATGTCTTCAAGAATGTTCATTTTTGCCCAGGAATCTCCCATTTCCTGGTGAATGATCATCCAGGAGATGCAAATGTCATGTAAGAAATCCTCTTTGAAGGGACTGTAAATGTAGGTGTGGTCTCCTCATCTGTCAGTCTTCACTCTGAATATAGGCCTATGCAAATTTCCATGGCTGTAACTGCTGTTGGAAACATTCCTTCAGAAGACAATGGGAAGACTCCCCAAAGCTGTAATAGGCCAGCTCCTCAGGGAGAAGCACCCTGACAGCCATTGCCTTGGTACGGCAATACTGGAACCTTTGGAAAATGATCCAGTGTCCTCTGGCGATGCAGTTTATGTTAAGGCTGGATGTCTGGTTTCAGGGCAAATAAAGATTCAGTGGCATTCTAGGTTAAAGCATTAACTAGGATACTGTTAATAATACCCAAGACAGCTTGATAATTGTCCAGAAAAAAAGTTAGCTCAATTATTTAGGTCAAAAAGCCTGAATTTTAAACTTGAGGCATGAAAGTAAGTGAAATACAAATATTTTTGAAAATCCTCAGGATAAGGGTAAAAGTCTCTCTTTCTCATATGTATGTGTAAATGCATATATGTATAATTTTCTGTACACACATGTGTGTGTCATACTTTACAGTTTTGCATTGAGACATAGTATATAGAACATAGGTTTCACATCCCGCTTCTTTTATTTCATACTTTTGGAAAGATGTATTCCTCCTTGAGCTTCAGTTTTCTCATCTATAAAATGGAGATTGTAATAACTATGCTGTTAGGTTACTGTATATGGATATTATAAATATCATAATATTAAAAATAATGAGAAACAGTTTTAAAGTCAGCATTGTTATCAGTAGTAGCAAGTTTTTCTTTTAGGAAAATGCCTCATTTGATCTTTGTAACTCCCTTTTAGCCAGGAGAGGCATTGTTTTTCCCAGTTTATAAATGACAAGACTCACTTTAAAAGGCATTACACAGCATGTAAGGCTCCTTTTTAAAATATGGTGTACCATCTACTGTGGATGCTCCCAACTCACTTCACTTTTGGTGAAAGTTCTACTCATCCTTTAAGATTGAAGAAAAATATCAGGCCTTCTCTGATACCTCCCTGCATCTTTCTCTCACCACTGGAAAATAACTGTGCCGTCTGCCCGCCCCCCCCGCCCCCAACCCCTTTGTTTCTCTCTGAATCCTCCTATCCTACTCTTTTCTCATCACACTGTAAGTGTGTATCTGGCCCTGTCTTTCCTTACTGATGCTCAGCTTTTATCATTCACATTGTAACAGACTTATGTTAACCAGTCAATGACTATCATTGGAGGGATGATGAGAATGGTACTCTATTTAGGGTTCTTAGCACTCTGTTTTGACTCAGACAGCTGTTCTTTGAAAATGTGCTTGCAAAGTCAAATATTTTGGCTGAACAATAGTTTTTGAAAATCCAATTCTGTTTAATAGTAAAGTTGAACACCTTTTCTTCCTTGTTTTCCCCATTTCTGTCTCAGTGTAGTCTGTATTCAATGACAGTACGCCTAACAAAATTTAAGTGTATCAGCACTGTGTGTGTGTGGATGGATATGTGTATATGTGTATGTGTGTGTGAGAGAGAAAGAGAGAGAGAGGGAAGGAAATAGGGCAATGATACAACTGAATGATGGATAATCAGCAAGAAAACGTATTCTAATCTAAATTCTCTCTCTCCTACTCCACCCTGCTCCCCGGTGATATTTTCAAAGATAAGGTAACCTAGCTGCCGAGAGATAAGCAGTATCTGAGCTAGAACTCTCTCCATACCTCACGGATCTGCCGGGAGGATTTTCCAGCCTTGGGTCTATTTACACTATGGACTGGATGGTTCTTTGTTGTGGACTGTTCTGTGCATTGCAGGGCATTTAGCAGCAATCCTGGTCTGTACCCACTAGATGTCAGGAGCAGCTCTGGTTGTGACAACCCAAACTATTTCCAACGTTGCTAAATGTCTCTGGTTGGCAAAATTACTCCAGGGTGAGAAGCACCAGCTGATGTTTTCCATTGCTAAGAAACATTGCCGCTCGTAAGTTGCAGTTCGAATAATCAGTGCTTAAGTTACTAAGACAAATAAAATTCATGTTAATGGTAAGCTCATTGCAGATATAAAAGCAATTCTAATGTTAAAAAAAAATCAACTTAGCAAGTTTTATTGCCGATTTTAACACCATTTTCCCTGAATAATGATGAATCTTGTTTATGATGGAGTCATTCATTCTCTCTCCAATCATTGCATTGCTAACCACCCCATGCCCCCTTTCATAATTCTGTTCTCTTGACTCCCGCAAGACTGAACTTTCCTTTTTCCTCCAATTTCTTTGGTCATTTCTATCCACTCCTTGTCACCTATTTCTGAAGTTCTATGATTTTCCATTCCATACTTTTTCCTTTGGAACATTTGAATGACTTCTATCTTTTGAAGGTAGTATTTCCTCATAAGACTTTCAAATAGATCCTGTCAATTCCATTCCTATTCTTTTACTCAAGATCTTTTTTCCCAGGTACCTCATAAATATAAATAAATGATATATGAACTGCAAACCCAGATTCCTTCATTCGTTATGTCCCCCGTCATGTCTACTAGCTACAAACAGTGCCACAAACCTGCTGTCCTGCCTGTGTTATCTACTCTTGTAATGGCACCACCTTCCATGGTATTTTCTGGTCAGAAACATGGTATCATCTATGAAATTCCTCCTTCCCTCACCACCACCTGGGATCTAGCCTATAGTTAGAACAGAAGCTATGCCCTTTGCATCAGTTTACTTTTCAGCATCTTGTTCAGTATCATGCATATAGAAGACTCTTGGTAGACATTTGTTGAACAAATATTATTAGAAACAGATAATTACTAAAAAGTTAGTATAAGTTAAGTTGCTTTCCTTCCCTCTTGTTTATCACGTGTAATTAAGCCCTTCCCACCCTTCGGTTATGCTAAGGATGCACATATGCTTTGCACAAAAGTTGAAGTCTCCAGTGTTAACCAAAAAATATATTTTCACAAAATAAAATTTCTTAGCAGCTCCCATTATGCTAAGTGCATCACACAGATTCTTGGAATGAAATGTAATTAGCCTTAAGGCTTTTAAAATTATATTTTATGTACTTGTTTTCTCCTCTTTTCTTTCTTTCTTTTTTTTTTTTTTTTCTGAGGCATACTGATGAAAACACTATCTTTTTGCAAATTCATTTTTGGCAATGAGCTTCTGTAAAGAATGAATAATAACAATAGTATGCTTCTAAAAATGCTAAGTTTTCAAAGTTGTAGGCCACAATATGACCGTAAAGAAGGAAGAAAAGGCAAATGGCACACACTTATCCAAACTATTTCTCCTTTAGAAGATTTTTCTTTTGAGACAATAATGTAATAGTAATTTAAATCTCTGAATTGAATCAATGGGGATACATGTAAGAAGCAAGATGGAAGGGGGTAAAGATAGAAAAGGTGCTGAAAGGATCTTCCATGAAATATTATCTTGAAGAAAAAAATACATTTTCAATAGATAATTTGAAATAATACCCTAGAGATGAATCTTTGGTTTTAGAGGTTGCACATTCCATATTTAGAGCTCTTAGTCACAAAATTTCAAAACACCCAGATTAGTAAAAATTGTATACTTTATACAGTAATGGATATGCCTTCTCCTATATTATGAGAACATTTCCATTATGAATAAGATAGACAGCTTTAAAATCCATTTTTATGATAAAATAAGCTCTAGTTTCATATTTTGACACACACTTCTTGATTTGAATAGTTTTAAGTATAGTATTGTATGATAACCAAAATATATGAGCATTTTGAAGTATGATTTAGAAATTATTGCCACAGATTTGAAGAGTTATTTAATGTCTCTGAACTGAAAACTATGGCTTATTACATCTTCTCTTGATACTTTACAAAGAAGATCTTATGGCTGTATTTGAAATTCAAAATTCAAGACTTATTTGTAACCTGTCATTATATCAACCTCTGGTTTCATTCTGTTATCCTGTTTTTATCTAAATAGTTACTGTTGGCTTTTACATTTATTTTTAAATGATGCTTAGTGGTAAAGTTAACATTAAAAGCTGTAGAAAGAAAATGATTGCTGGCAAGAAGCAAGGTTTATGCTATATAGATATACATTATGATATGTATATACTATTATATATGCTATTTTCTGAGAAATAGGCTGTTACTAGAAAGTCTTTCAGTAGTGCTTTTCAGTGTCTGATGTGATAACAGAGCTTACAGTTATTTTAACTTTATCTAATAGTGGCATTTAAGACAAAAAGACATCTGGAAATGATGAAGGCATATTCACTCCTTGAAAGAAAGTATACAAGACCTAACAAGCCTAGTATGTTAAAGACAAATCCTAAAATTACAGACTGCCCTGGAAGAAAGTAGAAAACTAACAGTTTTGTGAGTAGGTAGGCATGTGACCAAGCAGAAGTGTGAGCAAAGAGGATTTTGCTGCTTGTTTGGGCTGGGCAATTACTGTGATTCATAATGAGTTGGCTGTTCTGGTCTAAATATCCGAAAAGGTTAAATTAGGAAAATAAGGTGCATTCCTTTCATTCTGTAACCCATCTCATTTTATTTTGGGTCATTTGTATTTGACTTGATTGTTATTCAGGAGAGTCATTTTATCTCTGAGAATTGCAGTTGATGATTGCAGAATAGGCTTGGTTAACCAGTCACCAAATCTCAGTCTCCATCTAGATGGCCCCTCAGTGTGGCCAGAAGAAAGCAAGGACAAAAGACACCGTATGCAAAAAAAAGGACATTTTCTACCTTTAGCATTCCTTCTGACTGTCAGGCACACACTTTTCACTTAATGCCCCAGGGCCCAGGACATTTAGTGCCCCCCACCCCCCACTGGAGCGAGGGCACTCAACCTCTCCCACGAGCTGTCCCCAGTATTGTGTAAGGTGTAGGCTCGGCCCTGACTCACAGAGTAGAGGTGATTTGTATCCTGTGAGTCACCAGTGCCACTTCCTGCTGGCACATTTGAGATTTCACTGAAACAAATCTCTGAAAGGTGAAGGTAGATGAATAGGCGAGCTTTAAATTCCTGAAACCCATTTGGAAATTGGACAGAAATAATGGGCTCCAAAGACAGTTTTATTTTCTTAACATTATTGACATAGAAGTTCCAATGGCTAATTTTGTGTTTACAAATTACCATTTAGCGTGGAATTCCTCTGTATGGTAGTTACCAATGTAGGGCTGGCCACCAATCTGTTTGCTGACATTATCCAAACTCTATATCCAAATAATACCATAGGGTTATGTTTTCTCAGCAGGGACCCATGGTCAAGATCAAAAATTCAAATATAAGATTTGCAATTGACCTAGAGAAAGATCATTATGTTCAATTAGCATTAAAGTCATGAAAAACTGAAAGATTAAGGAAATATACAGATAGGACTTCAGCATGTATCCCTGTATGACTTTAATGAGTAGTGATTTATAATTGGATATGAATGCTGGATGTTAAAATTCTTCATGGGTTAACTTTTTCAATCTTTTGATCGCTTCCACTATTCCTTTACCCCATTTTGCAAGGCCCTGGGCTAAATATGAGATTGAGGAAAGCTTGAAAACCAGTTTTGAAGCAATAGAGCTGTGTGGATGAACACATGATTTAGAACCAATTTTGGTAGTTCATTAAGAACCAGTTTTGGTAATTCTTCCCAAGTGGTGCTAGTGGTAAAGAATCTGCATGCCAGAGCAGGAGACACAAAAGATGCGTGTCTTATCTCTGGGTCCCCCTGGAGAAGGAAACTGCAACCCACTCCAGTATTCTGGCCTGGAAAATTCCATGGACAGAGGAGCCTGGCCGGCTACAGTCCATGGGGTTGCAGAGAGTCAACCACGACTGAGCACTTACAAGAACTGAACACAGTAGTTCATTGGCTACATATATCTGTGATTAAAGTGTAATCTAACACTGTCATTTGAGAACTACATTTAAAATCATTTACAATTCCATCTATAAAATACCCGGATGTGGGATTAATGTACCAAGTCTCATAGAAACCATCCTGAGAGATGGACTATGTCCAAGGGAGCGTCACAGGTTAGAACAGCCCAGTTTTTGTGGAGGCACGCCCTGCCCTGAACATTCTTTAATTCACAAAGACAAATATTTCACTTGTGGCTTGACCAACTGGAACAAAGTTTCCAACAGTGGAAAAACTAACAATATGAAAAACTTTTGAGAAAAAAAAAAAAAAAAACCAACAACAACTAATAAGCAACACCTCAGAGCAATTAGCTGGATTTTATTATAATAGTTGCAGGTTGCATTTGTAAGCAGTTCTGAACAGGAAAGGCTAGTGTCTGATTTCTGCAAAGAGTGAAGAAACCATCCTTTGCAGAGAAATGTACATTTGCACAGTGGACCTGGCTGGCCCTTTTGCAGTAGGAGAATCGATAAGATCTCCTCACATCAGTTGAAGAGCCGTGGAGGAATAGGAATGTCAGGGATGTAAAAACACACATTTGAAACTCCAGCTTATCTTGAGCAGATTGTATAAATTAAAGGAAGTAATTCTTTATGAGTGAAAGTTTATGGCAAAATTATATCGAGAAGTAGAATGATATTGGCTTGGATAAAACTCTAGCTAATTCACCCCTGAAAAAATGTGTGGACAGTTATCCTTTTCCATCTCTGTTCAACTGATAGTAGAATCCAAATTTTAGCCATTTTTTTGTCATTTAAGAAAGATTTTTTTTTTTTTCCTGTAAGGACAATCAAAGTATCATTTATATTGTAGGAGAAATATGGAGCAAGGAGGTGATAGTTCTAAACTTTCCAAAAGATATTTTCAAGTCACTGAAAGGTTATGAGACTCGATGTCATAAGATGTACTCCTAACCCTTATCTTCTATAATCTCTAGGTAATTGGTCTTGGATAAGACATTTAATTTAACTACACTGCAGTTATTGAGGTTAATATAACCACTTCAGAGGATTATTATCAGTGTCAAGTTTGAAACATTAAGAAATTACAAACTCTGATGCTTATGTTTTACTCAAATCATACTCAATTTGCTTAACATGTACACACCTCCTCTGATTGTGAAAAAATAAAATTCTTTATTATATGGAATAATTATCCTTTAAAATACCAAAATACAGAGAGATTTATAACCTTGTTATAGACCAGTAGAGGGCACTATCCACATATACTACTTCTCAAAACAAGCTAGCTGTTGAATGGCATGGAACATTCATGAGTCCCATTTCATTTAATTCTCCCCCAAACTCTATAATTTGGTAAAATTGAGATCCAGAGAATTTAATTAATTTGTCCATTAATTGCATAGCTCAGGTTTTCTCCCAGGATTGCCTTTCCAACCATACTTTGTTGCCTCTTTATGGCATTAAATACTCTGCTTCAGTTATATTTAGCTGAGTTCATTCCCTGTAATGTCCATTATACTTTAGTGTTATTGCCTGTTTCCAAATTCTGTAATGTGGGCAAAGAACAACATTGCTGTGTACTCTGAAGAAAGTTACTTAAACTCTTTATGCCTCACTCTTCTCAAATGGCTAGTCGGGAGAACAGTAATATCTTCTTCAAAGAGTCACTGAGTGGATTAAGAGACAGTATAGGTAAGGATGGGCTTCCCTGGTGACTCAGATGGTAAAGAATCGTACTGTGATGCTGGATACTCAGGTTCGATCCCTGGGTCAGGAAGACCCCTGGAGAAGAAAGTGGCTACCCACTCCAGTATTCTTGGGGCTTCCCTCATGGCTCAGACCATAAAAAATCTATATGCCCACACATAGTACATGGTCAAGAAATGTCAACTGCTGCCAACTACTACCACCAACACCAATAATGTTTATTATATAACAGTTACACATATAACCTGGAACGAGTGATTAAAGAGCAAATACTCCTAAGAAGAAGAGTAAAATTCTCTTCAGTAAACTTTCCTACAATTAAAAGGATTCTTCCTATTCTTTCCATGCAATTCACAAACTTCTTGCAACATCCTGGTGCCAGTCCCCCAACATTTATCTTTTCAGGGGAGACACACAGTGAAACACCTTGTTAATCTCTTATGGGATGACAGAAGCTGTATTCTAAGGCTCAGTATGGTTCATGCAGCATGTGTATCCCTTCCCATATTGGATAAGATATGTTCTGACTTTACTTAGATTACATATTGTGCATTAAAATCTATTAATATTTTCATGTGTAATACAAAGAGTACCTTAGGTACTTAAATCAACAACTGATGTATCTTCAGTTGAGAGTCCTATTTCATTGTGACCATAAATAGAAGCTGAGTTTTATTTGAAGCCTTCTTTGTGATAGGTTCTACTTTGGAGCATTGCTCTGAACACATCATGAAGTAAAACGGTGGAAATTTTCCAATTGCTAAGCTTCTTAAGAAATCAGATGGTAAAACCAAGTCTTTGAAAAGGTTACTGTGAAATGTTTAGAGCAGGTCATGTTTGTAACTCTGAATGTAATGCCATGGCTTTTACCATGGGACACAGAGCTGGGTGTTCATTTATTTTCAGTGATATGCCTGTTTCCATGAATTATTTTCTTTCAGGGTTTAGAGGGATCAAATTATTGAAATAATTAAAAGAAATCTGCAAATATTGTAATTATGTGGAAATCTGGTCAGAGTTTCTTTCTTGAAGCATCAGTTATATATTTTATTTTTCTCCATAAATAGTTTTCTATCTTCTTCAAGCAGTCTTCAGTACAACTGTGATTCCTTCATGTATCCCAGGAGAGTCGGGAGATAACTGCACAGCATTAGGTAAGCCCAGCTTTGTCAATGTTGCATCAAATAATTATGCATTCTTAACAGAAATGTAAACTTAAGGACTATAAATATGAGATAGTGGGGAAAAGAGAGGCGAATAGCTGCTCTATTAACAAAAGAACTCAATGATCTGGAAAAATTATATAAAGGAGTAACTGGAGGCAGAGGGCCTGGATATCTAGTTGTATGTGAAAATTTGATCTTAAAGAGAGGGAAAAAAGAAAATCAGATTCCCTTTGATCATTTCAGAACTTTGCTACGAAACTACTGGGAGAGGTTGGATCCCAGGCAAAATAGGCAAATTTGAGCTTTGTACACAGTAGATAAAGTATTTCGTTGTTGTTTTTTGTAAAAGGAACAAATGATGTCCTGTATTTTGAGTTACAGCAATCATTCAGAAAATATCTATAGAGTACTTAATACATGCCAAATACTGTGCTTAGGTGGCACTAGTGGTGAAGAAGTAGCCTGCCAATGCAGGAGATGTAAGAGATGTGGGTTTGATCCCTGGGTAGGGAAGATCCCCTGGAGAAGGGCATGACAAGCCCCTCCAGTATTCTTGCCTGGGAAATCCCAAGGACAGAGGAACCTGACGGGCTATGGTCCATAGCCTCACAAAGAGCCAGACAGGACTGAAGCAACTTAGCATACATGCACACAGATGAGTGGTGCATGGTCGTATCTTTGGACCCCAGGGGACTCTGACTGTGGTTCAGGAGAGATCTGCTTTATATTCAGTCTGAGTTATTGAGTTCAGAGTTATCCTGAGTAACCAGAGTAGTACACCTCTTTTCTTATCCTTCCTCATTATACTCTAGGGGTTTGGTCTGCCTCGCTCCCTATTTTTGGCTATTTGAACAAGAGTATAAAGTCAAGATGCCTTGTTTGATTATTTCATATAGACTCTTCAAATTTTAGGTCTTCCCTAGTGGCTCAGATGATAAAGCGTCTGTCTGCAATGCAGCAGACCCAGGTTCAATCCCTGGGTTGGGAAGATCCCCTGGAGAAGGAAATGGCACCCCAGTCCAGTATTCTTGCCTGGAAAATCCCATGGACTGCGGAGCCTGGTAGGCTACGGTCCATGGAGTCGCAAAGAGTCAGACATGACTGAACAACCTCACTTTCACTTTCTTCAAATTTTAGTAATTGAAACATTCTAGGGATTCCTTGGTGGTCCAATGGTTAAGACTGTATGCTTCAACTGCAGGGGGCATGGGTTCAGTCCCTGGTTTGGGAACTAAGATCCTACATGCCACACGGCCAAAAAAGTAAATAAACTGTTTTAAAAAAAAAGCTCTTAATAAAAAATTATAAAGTAAATGTTATGTGTAGGTTGTAGCGCTATTCTAAAGAGGCTACTGTTTTCATGGTTGTATTTGTGTAACCAAGGCATTTATAAGTCAGGGTTTGTTTAGGTCACGTTCAGCTCTTATCATTAGAGACTTTGATTTTGGGTTTGGGGTGGTGGTTTAGTCATAAGTCATGTCTGATTCTTTTGACCCAGTGGACTGTAGCCTGTCAGGTTCTTCCATGGGACTTTCCAGGCAAGAATACTTGAGTGGGTTGCCATTTCCTTCTCCAGGGGATCTTCCTGACCCAGGGATCAAACCCTAGTCTCCTGCATTGCAGGCGGATCCTTTACCGACTGAGCTACCAGAGAATGCACACCAAAACAAGCCTTGTTGGCTTAAAACCCTCTATAGATTTAAGCTGTCTTAAATTAATTAATGGATTCAGCTTGCAAATGTCAGAATTATTTGAAAAAATTAGACAACCTTATTTGGATAAGTGAATAACCGTAAAGTATTATGATTTTTCGTGTGTGCCTTCAACTTACCTTTTCTAACCTTAAACATTGTCTTTTGGGAATTTTATTCCCAGTTTTTATTTTGTTTTGTTTAGTCCATTTTCCTTTGGGAATCCAGTGTTTTGCTTATTGCTCTAGAGAGTATGATAACTAAAGTGACTTTTTGTCCACAAATGCCTGAGAATGGTTACGATTATGAAAGGATGATACTATTTCGAAGAAAGTAACAGAATACATTCCACTTGGCGTTTCTTTCACAGTTCAAACTGAAGATAATCCACGTGTGGCTCAAGTGTCAATAACAAAGTGTAGTGCTGACATGAATGGCTACTGTTTGCATGGACAGTGCATCTACCTGGTAGACATGAGTGAAAATTACTGCAGGTAATGTGCCAAACACAAACAAACAATATCTTAAAAACCCATATTGTCTCTCTTTCTTATCTTCTTAATAAGTACTCTATTATTTCCATGGGCTGCAGTTTTTAGTATTATTAGCATGCAATTTATATTTACTATTATAAACTTTATTTTTTCTTTTAAGTTGTGCTCTGTGTGCTAGGTCGCTTCAGTTGTGTCTGACTCTTTGTGACCCTATGGGCTGTAGCCCACCAGGCTCCTCTGTCCATGGGATTCTCCAGGCAAGAATACCGGAGTGGGTAGCCATTCCCTTCTTCAGGGGGTCTTCCTGACCCAGGGATCGAGCCCAGCTCTCTTATACCTCCTGCACTGGCAGGAAGGTTCTTTACCACTAGTGCCACCTCTTTTAAGTTGGGAAACAAAGAGTAGAACAAATGGTAGTTATCAGATTATACAGATACTTCAGGGGTGTGGAATGGGGAGGGCTTCAGATACCTTCCTCTCACACTTACCACAATAGCAGGTCAACTTTTAATCTTTTCACCGGACTTATATGTCAGCTATTGTTACAAGCATTGACTCCACTGATTTAGACAAAAAGCACCTCAAACATACAAAACACCATTGTCAGCCACATTGGCAGCTGAATAAGACTATCATTTTAATATAACAGTTGCGATTTGAGAGCTTCATGGGGCTCTTTTATCAAAGTTGGGCCAGCTTTCGGGTCAGTCTTTGAATTCATCTTTACAACTTTTGGCAGACCTTGTTGATATCTTGCTTTATAGTGTGAGATGACCTCTTATGAGATTAATTCAGAACCAAGATTGCTTTTTAAAATAATTGATCTTTCTCTTCCATTGTCCTTTAGGTGTGAAGTAGGTTACACTGGTGTCCGGTGTGAGCATTTCTTTTTAACCGTCCAAAAACCTCTGAGCAAAGAATATGTGGCTTTGACTGTGATTCTTGTTATCTTGTTCCTTGTCATAGTTGCTGGTTCTATATACTACTTCTGCAGATGGTAAGCCAGTGTTTTTGTTTTTTAACACTCTTCCTTTGTAAATTACCTTTATACAAGACACACAAACTGGGTAAAAATATGGCAAAGTATTATTTAGTGGGAAAAGACAGACTGCACTAAAGATATTTTTAAGAAAGTTTCAGCAGCAGAACACCTGGACTTGACTCTGTTTTGGGATCTGTTATTTATTACCTCTGTGACCTTATACAACTTAAACTAAGAGTATCAGTTCCCTCCTTTATAAAATACAAATAGAAATCCTTATTCTACGTTAATGACAGGATTATTATCAGTATTGAGTATAACACATGCAAAAGTAAATCATAAGGCATCATGCCAATGTTAAATTTAGCCACTTGTATTCAATTTATTAGATTGAAGTTTGTATTTCATAAAATATACTTTGTAAACTAATAACCCCAGAGGCTTAGGATCTTAAAATTTAAGGCAGACTAGTAGAAACGAGTGTCCAGATAATTGTAAGAGCTTACTTTTAAAAATTGGTTCATGCCAGTCCCTTAAAATTCCATCTTCAACACTCCATCTGTGTACAGTGCTGTACTTATATATGCTGACAACTGAGTGGGCATTGAAACTTTTGAGCGTATATCAGATTGGCTGTTTTTTAAGGTTAGTATCAGGAATAGTATAACTTAAATAGTGTGTGTGTTCAGTCTTATCCAACTCTTTGAGACCCCATGGACTATAGCTTGCCAGCTCCTCTGTCGATGGACTTTTCCACTCAAGAATACTGGAGTGGGTTGTCATTTCCTACTGCAAGGGAACATCCTGATCCAGGAATCAAAACAGAATCTCTTGCGTTTCCTGCATTGGCAGGCTGGCTCTTACCACCGTGCCACCTGGGAAGCCCTACTTAATAGTAGCTGCCTTTAAAATGTCTCCATGAAATCCTCCTTATTTTGGAAGGGCTACAAATTTTTCAGTGTACATTTGAGTGAATTTTATTTTATTTTTGCTGAAAATAATGCACTTCTACTTTTGAAGCTCCAAAAATGTTACTTTTACAAGATTAAATTTATTTGATCTGTGTTTACTTCTAAGTATTCATCAAATTTTAATATCTTTTTAATTAGTTATGATCACATAACTGAATATTATTACACCTGAAACACACCTGAAAGGTCTTTAACTACAATCCTTTCTTTTCTAAAGATGAGAAAGTGAGACCCAGAGAGGGAATTGACATGCCCTGGCTCGTCTAGTTGACAAGTAGCCAGATCAAGGCTAAACAAAGGTTTTCCTAATCGTGTTTTTCAAGTAAGCAAAAACATTATGCAGTTTCCTTAAGTCTACATGATTCATCTTCAAAATGGGTAGAAAATGAACTCAAAATATTAGGTAGACAGCTTTAATGAATGAGTGAATGAAGATTCTGAACCACTAGATTTATGAATCCTAGCTAGGAGAACTTGCCAGGTTATGTAATCCATTTGTACTTTACTTTTTTCATCTGTAGAATGGGGATGATAATGCTAAGTGTAAGGATAAAATAAAAAATGAATATATATCACTTAAAACATTGTCAGTCACGTAGTAATTGCCTGATAAATGTTAGTTATTTTTATTTTTATTGGTGATAACATTACATTAACATGATAGGTAGAATATAATAGGGATATTCAAAGTATTTGCACTTTTTTTCTTATTTGTAATAAGGAAAGAAGGAACAAAAAGGGAAGGGAAGACAGAGAAAAAGAAAAAAATGATAACAGTCCAGGATTAAATGTGGTCACATGCTCTCCTGGAATTTTACAATTTTCATGACCATCTGAAAGCCTCTGAGGAGTTCTTTAACTGCATTTCACCATTTCCTCCCGAATTTATTTGTCCAGGGAAACTACTCCTTGCCCCCTCCCTCTTTTCTCAGCTTCAACCTAAACTTGGTTACCTGTGTCATTTTGGAAGCACCATGCTTAAGTGCCTTTAGAGTCCAAGTATTTGTTTCTTTTTTTTTTTTTTAAACTTTACATAATTGTATTAATTTTGCCAAATATGTTAGCATATTTTGCTCTTATTATTGTTAACTACAGTGCTAATGATTTCATTTCTGAATATTTCTAGGTACAGAAATCGAAAAAGTAAAGAACCCAAGAAAGAATATGAAAGAGTGACCTCAGGGGATCCGGCATTGCCGCAAGTCTGAATGGTGCCATTAAGCTTATGGGCAGGAATGCACTGCATGCCTGGTTATGTTAATATTCCTATTTTATTAATAATATTTATGTGGGGTCATATGTTAAGTCAACAATGATGTATTTTTTCATATGCTAAGAAAAGTTTTTATTATTGTTTTATTTTTAACAGATTGCTAATGTATAATGTACACAAAATATTTAATATAAAAGGAAAGTGGATATTTTTGTAAGAAATCCTTTCCTGGGCTAAATGCTTTACTGAAAACTTTTTTGCCTGGTGTACAATGCATAGGAGTGAACAATGCCCAGTTCGTTGTTTAGAAAGTGTCAGCACGTGACAGATTTCTATAAGCCAAAAATATGGTCAAACCAATTTAATGTATTTTTCTACTCCTCGAATCAATGATAATTGGTTTGACTATATCAGAGTTTGGTGTCTGAGTTGGCACCACTGTGCCACGTATTGAAACACTAATGCTATGGGAACTGGGGAGAAGCAAATATAGATCTTGAGCTAAACACTACACCCTCTGCTCCCTCCACTCACACATTCTCACTGTTTACTGCCTGGAAGGAAGGTGCGCCATTCTCTATGCCCATTCACAACTCCTGTGGATATTAGTCATCCATCTAATACAGGGGTCCCCAACCCCCGGCCACAGACTGCTCCCAGTCCACAGCTGGCTAGGAATGGGCCACACATCTGGAGGTGAGTGGCAGGCAAGCAAGCAAAGCTTCATCTGTATTTACAGCCTCTCCCCATCACTCACTTCTCCCTGGTGCATGGAAAAATTGTCTTCCACAAAACCCGTCCCTGGAGCCAAAAAGGTTGGGGACTGCTGATCTAATAGATTTTCCTTAAGAAAATGAATTGAGAAAACTTTAACCATCTTTTATGTAATTTTATGTATAGCTTCCCAATGTCCTTTTTTTTTTTTCAGTACATTTATGCTAGGTAACTGTTGCTCATGAACTAATAAAAAAAATCCACACATGAAGCCAAAATTTGTGCTTCTTTTTTGAAGAGTATTTATTTCTATATGAACTTTGCTAAAGAATTCTACAGTTAAATCAGAGTCCAAAATTTGATGGACTAAGTGTTATTTTAAAGTATAATATAAGACAGTTATTCTATATATAGTCTAAAGAGATCTAAAAGCATGTTTCTGTTTCCCATTAATATAGCTGAAGTCAAATGTGCTGTGTAAGGATATGTTTTTAATCCTACACATCCTTATTGACATCTACTGTATGTAAGGGAGGTCTGCTTATTTTGAGTAATATTGATTGCTTAAAAAAATTATTGATGAACCAAGAAATCATCTGAAATCCATTTATTTTGTTACAAAAGGGAGTCATATTGGTTTATCTTGAGCATTTCAATTCATATTACATAATTAATTGTAAGTGGTTTGGGATGTTAAATCTTTATTTAAGGATGCTTAAATAAAGATTAAAAACTAGCCCCTGTAAAAGTTAAATTTTTATTTATAATTGATATTAAATAATAAAAAAGATAGGACACAGATTGGTTTTATGGGTGAAAATTAATTTTTAAGATGTTTTAATGAAGATAATGCTGGGCAAACATTAAAAAACCATTGCCATTAGCTCATGTTTCTTACAAACAGAAAAATTTGGCTCATATTTAGTCTATCTTCCTTATTTTACAAATTTCTCACTATATATATTTCTAGAAAGATCTATCTATGTCTAATGTATTGAGACTAAATGCAAACCAATGCATAAATACCTAGTTTGTGGCTTCCCACCAAGACCACACAGTAACCCAGTAGACATACTCTATAACCAAAGAGGGTCTAAGATTGATGCTAAAGATAACCTCATGATCAAGATTTGTGTAATTTATTAAATATTTAAAATACAATCAAATGCCACTGTTCTTTTGGACATTCTTTGTTCTTATCTCTTTGCCAAAGTCAAAGCAAGGAGAGAGATGGTGCATTGGGAGGACAGATTTTTATTTTTGAGTCCTGAGAAGAGGATTAGTTAAATTCAACTGCCCTGAGGTGTCAGATCAATTTCTATGTACCAAATACATGATATTAGCTTCTAATTTCTATTGAATTCAGTAAAAACTCATGTCTGATCCATTTTGCTATTTTTGCTGCAACAGTCAGTATGTAGACTTTTGGGAAAAAATGTGTTTAACTTGCTGCCCAATAATTTCTGATTTTTGTCTACTCTTATTCCTATGGGGAAAAGGGGAGTAACAACCTTTATATAAACAGTGTTGCTTGAGTAAATTTTAATGTTTTGACTGAAGAATAATTTTATCTAACACATGCCTGTTATTCAAGTTGGATGAGGTTAAATGTAAGATAGTGAATTTCTCTCTGCTTTTTTTGCACTCTGTAATTGCACTTTTTACGTTTGAAGAGCCATTTTGGTATACAGTTTATATTAAAGATGCTGTAGAACATAAAGTTGTATCACATGCAGTTTAAAGTAACTTATTTGACAATGAATTTTATCAGAGTACTGAATTGTATCAATTTGTTTGTCTTCCATATCAGCTTTGATAATTGTGTACCTTAAGATATTGAAGGAGACTATAGATACTTCACAGGATATTATTAATTTTTATTTATTTTTTGTTGGAAACTGGAAAAAACAAAATTGAAAAATAAAAATGCATGAAACACCTTGCATTAAAAATGTCACTGATTGATGTAGTCTCTTTTGTTTTTCCATACTACATTAACGGGCTTAAAAGCAGTGACAGGACTATAATGTGTTTAAAGACATTGGTTTTAGTTTGGGAAAGCACTATGTAAATTTATCACAGATTATGGCCTACCATAATGAAGAATTTCTTTGAAATGTAAGGAATTACATTAATTATAAAATTCTAGCTGTTAGTATATTTTAAAAGAATATTCTTAGAGAGTACTTGCTGTATAGCATGCACAAGTCAGCTCACTGCTCTGTGATGACCTTGCTGGGTGGAATGGCGGGTGGCAGGAAGGTCCAAGAGAGAGGCATATATGTACACATATGGCTGATTGACTTCGTTGTGCAGCAGAAACTAACACGAAATTGTGAAACAACTATAGCCCAATAACCATTTCTAAGAAGAATAAATATCCTACTGAGAAATAACTTTTGAAAGGGTGCATCAGACAGAAGCATGTCCCATGATTTCCTCAGCATCTGCCAACCAAAAGTTTGGGTTTTCCCAGGCCTTCCCAGGTGGCTCAGTGGTAAAGAGTCTGCCTGCTAATGCAGGAGATGCGGGAGACACAGATTCAATCCCTAGGTCTGGAAGATTCCCTGGAGTAGGGATCCCACTCCAGTATTTTTGCCTGGAAGATTCCATGGACAGAGGAGCCTGGTGGGCTATAGACCACAAGGTTGCAAAGAGTAGGACATGATCAAGCACACACACCACCGCACAGCAGGAAACATTGATCCTCTGAACCTCTGTCACAGTAACACCTTCTGAGGTACCTGCTTCAACAATCTATAGAATGCTTTGTCTTTTATTGGCTCCTTGGACCACTTCATAATCTCTGGATAGGGCAGGGAGGCATAGCTAGCTTTGATCATTTTACAAGGGGATAAACCAATATGTCCAGGGTCACAGTTGGTAGTAAAAGATGAAGCTGGGGTGAGAAACAAGGTCTTCTGATCTCCAGTTACACTGCAGCTCTGGCCATGGTGGTGCTAGTGTTAAAGAACCTGCCTCCCAATGCAGGAGACATAAGAGACTTGGGTTCCACCTGTGGATCAAGAAGATCCCCTGGAGAAAGAAATGGCAACCCATTCCAATATTCTTGCCTGGAAAATCCCATGGACAGAGGAGCCTGGCGGGCTACAGTCCGTAGGGTCACAAAGAGTCAGACATGACTGTAGTGACTTAGCACCTGGTTCATGTCAGGGGCAGCAGAACAGACCATCACGTGGAGTGAGTGTGAGGTTTAATTTGGAATTTTGTGGGGGAGAAACAAAAATTTCTATAAAATGAATTTCTTGAGATCTCACAAAACCATCAGACTGATTCTATTCAAAGTCTGAGAACCCACAGGGTTAAGTAAGGAAAAGAACTCCTTGAAACACTTCTCCCATTCAGCTTCCAAGGTGCCCTCCTCATCTGGTTGTCAACCTGTTTTCAGTCTCATCCTTAATCTTCCCTAATATCTTCTGTCTTCCACCACTGATCTGTAAATGCTGGAGTCCACCCAAGCTTTTAATTTTGGGACTTTTTCCTCTATATGCATACATGCTAAATCACTTCAGTCGTGTCTAACTCTTTGTGACCCTATGGATGGAAGCCTGTCAGTCTCCTCTATGAGATTCTCCAGGCAAGAACACTGGAGTGGGTTGCCATGCCGTCCTTGAGTTTTCTCTATATATACAATCCCTACTTTATTTCATATAGCCTTGTGCCTTTAATTGCCATTTGTATACAGACTATTCCTTGACTAGATATTTTCCCTGATTTCTAAACTTCATTATACAACTACCAATGGATATCTACTGGACATAAAATGGTAACATGTTCAATGACCAACAGTCCCTTATTGTTTTTTCTTCTACCATGTTCCTGTTTGATTAAATTCAACTCCATCCTTTTTGTACCTCAGGTCAAAAATCTGGTGTCTTTTCTGGAAGGTGATGAATGGTTCACTTTTAAGTGGTTTCAGAGAGGATTACCCTCAAATTTGTACAACAATGGAAAAACTGCAGAACTGGCCATTTTGAAGGCATTATGCAGAAGGAAAAATCTCCCAGAAGACTAGACTTTGATAGAATATCACAATTTTTTTTAAAAAATAGGAAACTGTAGGCAAAGGTTTGACTTTGGTCAATTCTAGAACATATTTCTCCTCAAATGGTCGCAAGACGTTGTTTTGTTCATTAGGGTCCAACATGAATTCATTAAGAAGGAGACATAAAATACGGATCCTTTAAAAATATCCTGTCTGGTCAGCTAATGGTAAATACCCAACATACAGAGCCAAACAAAGGAAGGATATTCAGTTTATTTAAATTTAGAGAAATATTTAGGAAAAGTCTTCCAAAAATTTCATATGAGCCTGCAGAGCCTTGTGCCTACTAAGAAAATAGGCACAGCCAAGTACTTTAATGCAGGTGTTATTAACAGGTCTTCCCTGGTGGCTCAGTTGGTAAAGAGTCAACCTGCAATGCAGGAGACCTGGGTTCGATTCCTGAATCAGGAAGTTGTTAATAGATCCAACAAATGCTAAATGGAGGCCATGTGACAAAGCTTTGGATAAGGGCATGGTTGTACTCATTGGAAATATAGGAATTATGAATAAATTATTAGTTTCCCCAGTGGCTCAGTGGTAAAGAATCTACAAGAAATGCAGGAGCCACAGAAGATGCAGGTTAGATCCCTGGGTCCAGAAGACCCCCTGGAGAAGGGTATGGCAACTCACTCCAGCATTCTTGCCTGGAGAATCCCATGGACAGTGGAACCTGGCAGGCTACAGTCCATGGGGTTGCAAAGAATCAGAAAGGACTGAGGTGATTCAGTAGGCATGCATATAAAAATATCAGTGGAAAGGTGATTTTTCCAGCCCATCTGTCAGAAAGGAGTAATGGTTTTCTGTTTAGTCTTTTTCTCTGGATAGCAGGGTTGATACCAGGGAAATACATCATATTCTTGGCCCTCAACTTGTCATCAGGAATAATTCATGTTCTGGAAAAATGATAAAAATTAATACTTTATGAATCAATCAATTAATACTTATAGAAAATCTTTTTTTTAGTATCTAGTAATATATAAGAACTGTAGAGTATTCAAAAGAAGTATTAAATGTACTGTAGATTTTAAGAAACTTAGAAGAGGAATTTGAAGTTATCATGACATATAAAGAATAATGCAAGGCATTAGTAGTTACAGTTCTTTGGCTTTTAGGGAAAAAAGACTGAAATTGTCTCTGGCTTAACCAAGAATAAATTTGGGGGAAGGATATATGGGGTTTGATAGAATTAAAAGCCAAAGAATCAAGGAAGTTCTAGTGCTTTAGTTGGCAGTGTACTGCTTCTAAAAGGTGTGAATTCCAACTGTTTTTGTTCTTGGGTGCAAGTGGTCAAGGAAGGCAGGATCTGATTACTTAACTGGGATCATGACCTCACCTCTTGCCTTGGCCACTAATACATTTGAAAAGCCATAGAGTTTGTACCTAATGGGAGAATCTTTTCCCTGCAGAGGAAAATCAGAGAGCTATTACTAGAGGAAGAATAAGCAAATTCTGAACAGGCAAACAACAGAAGTCTGCCATAGTTACTAAATAGTATTATATCAAGCCATTTAGAGAAAGGTCATGCCAATGGGGAAGCTTTTACTGAGGAATTGGGACTTTAACTGGACTTGGAAGCTTGACAGGACTTTGATAAGCAAAGGAGGGACTGTAGGACATTTCAAATGGAAGAATAATCAAGAAAACCATGGCACGTTAAAGATATGTAAGGGAAACCACCTTGACAATAGTGTCAGATATCTATTTGGGAATAAGTTAGAATTTAGTTTGAAGGATCTTCAAAATCATACTTAGAAGATAAACTTCACATTAATGATTAATGATTAATAAGTAATTATTTAAAGTTCTTGATCATGGGACACATGCCATTAAAATGGCATCATAAGCTGAATAATACCCACCACACTCCCTATGCCCCAAAGATGTCTTTGTCCTAATTCCTGGAACCTGTGATATAGTCCCTTACGTAACAGAAGGGGCACTGCAGATATGATTAAGTTTACAGACCTTAATTTGGGGAGATGATTCTGACGAGCCCAGTGGACTCAGTCTAATCACATGAACCTTTAAAAGCAGGGAGCTGTTCCCAGCTGTGGTCAAAGAGCTGTAGTCTGAGAAGGACTTGACCCAAAGTTAAAGACTTTGAGACAAAGAAAGTTATCATAAACCAAGAAATGTAGGTGGCCTATAAAAGCTTGAGAAGACAAGAAAATGGATTCTCCCAGAGAGCCTTCAGAAGAGAATCTAGCCTTACCAACACCTTAATATTTACCCAATGTCAACACCTTACTTTTAGCCCAAGGAAACCTACATTGTACTTCTGATCGATAGGACTGTAAGACAATGAGATCTATTGGCTTAAGCCACTAAATTTGTGGCAGTGTGTTAATATAAACTGAATATGATTAGTGTTTTGAGAAAATTTAAGGGTTCTTATTTAAGAAGACTGATTGAGAAAATCAGTCTAATTGATTAAAAAAAGAAGACAGAATACCTAGCTAGATGAGTGGTGTAATTACCTAGATATAAATTAAAGAAAGCTACAACTGTGGTTACATCTGACATAACAGAGAGCAGGAGGAAAATTTCAGACACATTACAGAGAGAAAACCAGAAGTGGTTAGCGATTGGATATGCGAAATAAGAGAAACTGAAGTTAGAAAGAATTCAGCTTTGGAAAAAAGAAGTTAATTTAGTATAAATATGTTGAATGCAAGATAACAACAGGATATACTTATAGAAATAGCATGTTCAAGGTATTTGACAATACCTCAAAATTATATATACTATTTTCCAATTTAAAGAACACTTTCACATCTATTAACTCTTTGTTTAAATGCATTCTCTAAGACAGAAGGAGAAGATTAATAATTGTTACTTACATGAGAATATAGTTTCTGGAAAGGTTGTGGTTTTCTCTGAGTCACAAAACAAGTAAAGTCTCAGAACTTAAATGTTATTTCAGGTCTCCTGATCCCCAAATTTCCATCTACTTAGAGCTGCCTCCCTAATGTGGAACTTGGGTGTGTGGTGTGAGTTAAAGATGTGATGGTGGGAACTCCCATCACAGAGACTATAGCTGGTGTCAGAGAAACATTTCAAGTTCAATACTTCAAAGAGTGAGGGTAGAGGAAAAATGCCAAGAAAACCAATGATTGACACAAAGGAAATACCTTCACCAAAGAAATTGTCACACACACACACAAAAAAGAGGAGACAGGGAAGGTAAAAGGAGTGGTTAAATGTTTCATTCATTCATTCAAAAATTACTTATTGAAGGCTTAGTATATGTCTCACAGTTCGACATCTCAACAGTGAGGGATGAACAAGACAGATTATTCCTGGAATTTGCATTTCTAGTGGGAAAAGAAGAAGATAAATAAATATTAATAACAATAATAGTATCAAACATTTATATAAGGCTTATCATTTACTGGAAAGCTTTTAAAAAGTAATAACTCATTAAATCCTTATAACAAGTCTATAAGCTATGTAACTACTTTTATAAGATTCATTCCTCAGATGAAGGAAATGAGGCAGAGTAACTGACCCAAGGTCTTGTGGATAGGGATAAAATAAGTTAGTAATACATAATATACTTCGGTGTCAGGGCTGATTTAGTTAGGGTGGCCACATGTGTGCATGCTAGGGTGGCCACAGAGGCATCCATATGGAAGTAATATATGAGCATAGATATGTGGGGGTGGGGAGCAAATAGTGCTACAAACTTGTGGAGCCAAAGTATTCTGGATCTGGAGCAGAACATACAAGGACTCTAATATTCAAAAGACAGTAGGATCAGCATGGCTAGAGCATGCTCCGTGGACAGCAGCAAGAGAGAAGTCAGAGAAGCAGGTGAGGGCAGAAAATTTGGGAAGTATAGGCTTTGGATAAGGTGTTCACCTTTTGTTAAAAAGGCAACAAGCCATCAAAGGGTTGGGAATAGAGTGGTGATGAAATTTGAATTTCATAATGTCATATGCAGCTGCATGGATGAGCCTAGAGATTGTCATACTAAGCTAAGTAAATCAGAAAGAGAAAGACAAATATCATATGATATCACTTACATGTGGAATTTAAAGTACGGCACAAATGAACTTATCTATGAAACAGACCCACAGACACAGAAAACAGATGTGCACTTGCCAAGGGATATGGAGGATAAAGGGGAGTTGTACCGGGAGTTTAGGATCAGCGGATGGAAACTACTATATATAGAATGGATAACAAGGTCCTACAATTTAGCACAGGGAACTATACTCAACATCCTGTAATAATCCATAATGAAAAACAAAATGAAAAGAATATATATAGTTTTTATATATATTTAGTTTATAATGTCATGGTTATTGTCTGCTATACAGCACAGCAATTCAGATATACCTATACATATATCTATGTATACATATAAATATAGAAAGTAATTCAGATATATCTATATCTATCTATATATATATATATACACACACAAAGTAATTCAGATATTCCTATATATAAGTATGTATATCTATATATACACACTTCAATCAAAAAATATGTATTTCAAAAAGATTAGTCTATCTGCTTTGGAGAAAACAGAATAAAGAGGGGCAAAAAAAGCCTGGAAGACAAGGTAGGGGCTTATTTTATTCCTACTTAAATAATAACATGGCAAGGACAAAGATGATAGTGGTGGAGGTCATGAGAAGTGATTGAGCTTGGGCTGTATTTAGAATGAACCTCGTTTCAACAGGACTTGCTGATGGGTATAACCAGGAGAGTGCAGTGGCATTGAAAATCAGGAGAAAAAAATCTAAGATTGGCAGTAATAGTCAACACTGTCCAGTACACTAGAAACTTGGAAAAAAGAAACTGAAGGAGAGTAAAAATGTTACTGGTTTTGACTTCTGAATATCATGGATTTTGAGAGTGTTTTTAGTGGTTGATGAAGTGGATGAAGTCAGATTGCTCTGGATAAAGGAGTTGGTGGTGGCTGACGGTAGAAAATACTTACCTAGAATTTTGACTGTGTCAGAGAATGGAAATGACAAGCTCTCAATCATTCAGTAATTGTATACCCTTCGATTGCAACTTTTTCTCTTTGGCCTTTTCTGTGTTAATTAGAATCAACAGTTAAAGAAAGCTTACGGCCATGGAGGAGGTTAACATTATTGGTTAAATTGGAAGTTGGGACTCACCAATGACTTTCAGTTCTTCAGTCATCTCTGGCATTTATACCACAGGTAACTGAGAGTTGGCTCTCATCCCGGGTTTCAGGAAAAGAACCAATGCCTGTGAGTCATATGCTTACACAAGATGAAGTTTAGATTACAGAGGCAGAATCTCGCTGGGGAAATATAAATAATACCCTTATCACTGGGTAGGGCTTCTTTATAAAACATGGGTTGGACCACAGAACAGAAAGTTGAACTGGAGAATATACACAGCAGCTATACTGAGAATTGATTCCCTCAGTGTACGTGATGGCTCCTGACCTGTCGGTCATGTCACATAATTTAGAAATCAGGAGTAGGAGGTTTCAGGTTAGTGGAAGTCAACAATTATAGTGGTATTCTCAGAGAGCTTCCCTGGTGGCTCAGAGGTTAAAGCGTCTGCCTGGAATCTTGGAATGTGGGAGACCCGGGTTCAATCCCTGGGTCAGGAAGATCCCCTGGAGAAGAAAATGGCAACCCACACCAGTACTCTTGCCTGGAGAATCCCATGGAGGGAGGAGCATGGTGGGCTACAGTTCATGGGGTCGCAAAGAGTTGGACATGACTTAGTGACTTCACTTCACTTCTCAGAGGTAAAAATTTGCTCTCCTTGACAAGACAAGACTGGGAATCCTAATGAGGACTGGTAGTTGAAGTAAAGTGTCACATTGCAGCATTGTTTCTGCCTTTTTAATTCGTGCTTTAGAATCTCCAACAGTTCACAGTCTTCATTGTACTATTCCATAGCATGGGACCCAATATTCAGTAGTTCGTATGCTTAATATATACCTGTTTTCCAGCTCTTTGTTGTTCTGTGGTACTTGGTAGAAAAGTTCAATATTTATTACTAATATGATAATATAACTAATGACTCCTCACTGGGATCAGTCTAGATTGAAAAAAATTCCCAAACAAAATGGTACAGACATTGTGCCTTCCTCTTTAGACACACACACACACACACACACACATTAAATAAATAGTCTTTAGCAATATGCATATAAAACTACAAATAATACATCCAGAGTTGAATGACAAAGAAAATATTTATTTAAAAACCACAGAAATGATTTCTGAATTCTAGCCTATACTATCTAAAATTTAGGTCCTAAAAAACTTGTAAGAAACTAATCTTGGAAATCAAATCACAAGAGAATGAAATTTCTTTGAAAGTCCTTGATAATGACAACAGGAAATTTTAGCATATAATAAAAGAAGTGTGCCTTGTACACAGATTTTAATAAATATTTTTTTCTTATCAGAATGGGCAATCTCAGGCTTGATACTTTCATTAGGCAACAAATCAAACAGGCTATGCCCCTATAGCAGACACAAATCTGTTTGCTACAATGGTAGCAGAATTTCCTGGTGTTGGGTCACAACCCAGCCCCCATTCAAGGAGGGCAAGAAGAAACCAAATAAACAGGCAGCACGCTCCAGATTGGTAGCTGGCAGAATGAATAAGCAAGGGAACTTATCTACAAGGTCTTGGGCGATGGTGAGATGACTAAATTGCCAACACCACCCAACAGATTCTTGAAACTTTATATTAAGCCCTTAATGGAGTATTAAAAAGCAGAGACGTTACTTTGCCAACAAAGGTTCATCTAGTCAAAGCTATGGTTTTTTCCAGTAGTCATGTATGCAGGAGGCTGAGGGCCGAAGAATTAATGCTTTTGAACTGTGGTGTTGGAGAAGACTCTTGAGAGTCCCTTGGACAGCAAGGAGATCAAACCAGTCAATCTTAAAGGAAATCAATCCTGAATATTCATTAGAAGGACTGATGCTGAAGCTGAAGCTCTAATACATCGGACAACTGATTCGAGGAGCCTACTCATTAGAAAAGACCCTGATGCTAGGAAAAATTGAAGGCAGGAGGAGGAGGAGACAATAGAGGATGAGATGGTTGGATGGTATCACTGACTCAATGGACATGAATTTGAGCAAGCTCTGGGAGATGGTGAAGGACAGGAAGGCCTGGAGTGCTGCAGTCCATGGGATCACAAAGAGTTGGACATGACTGAGCAACTGAACAACAACAAAATGTAATTCAGCCACATATACCTTCCAGATGGTGTCAGTAACACACTGTTTTCTCAAGGCTGCATCCTTGAAAATGGCTCCCACTGTGGGAATGGCCGGCAGAACATACATTCCCAGGACAGGGGAGGAGCTGAGGGACCTCCAGTTGCCCTGGTCCAGCTCTAGTATCCACTGGTGCTTATGTCCTTTAGATGAGCTCCTCCAAAACCTGGATGTCAGTTAGTCAGTTCAGTCGCTCAGTCGTGTCCAACTCTTTGCAACCCCATGAACCACAGCACGCCAGGTCTCCTTGTCCATCACCAACTCCCGGAGTCTACCCAAGCCGATGTCCATCGAGTTGATGATGCCATCCAACCATCTCATCCTCTGTCATCCCCTTTTCCTCAAGCCCTCAATCTTTCCCAGCATCAGAGTCTTTTCCAATGAGTCAGCTCTTCGCATCAGGTGGCCAAAGTATTGGAGTTTCAGCCTCAACATCAGTCCATCCAATGAACACCCAGGACTGATCTCCTTTAGGATGGACTGGTTGGGTTTCTTTGCAGCCCAAGGGACTTTGAAGAGTCTTCTCCAGCACCACAGTTCAAAAGCATCAATTCTTCAGCTCTCAGCTTTCTTCACAGTCCAACTCTCACATCCATACATGACCACTGGAAAAACCATAGCCTTGACTAGATAGACCTTTGTTGGCAAAGTAATGTCTCTGCTTTTGAATATGCTATCTAGGTTGGTCATAACTTTCCTTCCAACCCGGATGTATATTCCATTAAAAGAAGAGTTTAGGGATCATGCTGTAAATGTCACTCATCAGCTTCAGCAGCAGAATTTTGTGTCATTGGAAAGAAGTTATAGTATGTGCAGGTGTGCGTGAAAAGAATAGAAACTGTATTAAAATTTATGCATATGTATGTCTTACTTAAAATATGTAACCTATACTTGCAGCAAATTTTTTTGTAGCTTTTAATTACAAAATAACATGTTTGTTTTTAACAAAATTTTAAAGTGTTATTAAGTAAAAATAGGTTTAAAGTTACTCCGTTTTCCTATTTCTTAAATTACCACATTTTGATTTATCGTTTTACAGTCTTTTATGTGAATGGGATTGGGAGCATATGCACAGCAATGGAGTAATTCTGTGTGTAACATTTTGCTTCATGTTTTTAATATTTAACATGGCAATTTTACATGCGGCTACCCACTCCAGTGTTCTTGCCTGGAGAATCCCAGGGATGGCAGAGCCTGGTGGGCTGCTGTCTATGGGGTCGCACAGAGTCAGACACAACTGAAGTGACTTAGCAGTAGCAGTAACCCTTCTTGCCCGGAAAATCCCATGGACAGAGGAACCTGGTGGACAATGGTCGATGGGGTTGCAAAGAGTTTAACCTGACTGAGCAACTCAGCACTCATGCAAATATTATTAGGGCTAGTATTTTAATGACTGCATAATCTCAAAACAAAGCTACATTACTGAATGTGTAAATTGTTTCTAATTTTCCAAATTTGTACAAAATTGAGATGAATATCTCTATACCATAACCATGTGCCTCTCCATGATTATTTTCTAGAATAAACACACCAAAGTGAAATTATTTGAACAAAGTTAAGGGCCAAATAGTCAAAGCTATGGTTTTTCCAGTAGTCATGTATGGATGTGAGAGTTGGACCATAAGGAAAGCTGAGCACCAAAGAATTGATTCTTTTGAACTGTGGCGTTGGAGAAGACTCTTGAGAGACCGTTGAACAGCAAGATCAAACCTGTCAATCCTGAAGGAAATCAGTTCTCAATATTCATTGGAAGGACTGATGCTGAAGCTCCAATACCTG
>NW_011494664.1:2836527-2844395 GCF_000754665.1 Bison bison bison | reverse complement strand
TAGGTAAGCTCTGGGAGTTGGTGATGGACAGGAAAGCCTGGAGTGCTGCAGTCCATGGGATTGCAAATAGTCAGACATGACTGAGTGACTGAATTAAACTGAACTTAAGTGTATATTAGTATAAGGGGTTCCCAGGTGGCACAGTGGTAAAGAATCTGCCTGCCAATACAGGAGATGAAAGAGACACAGGTTGGATCCCTGGGTTGTAAAGATCCCCTGGAGTAGGAAATGGTAACCCACTCTGGTATTTTTGCCTGGAAAATTCCATGGACCAAGGAGCCTGGTGAGCTACTATTCATGGGGTCTCAAAGAGTCAGACAAGACTGAACATGCTAGCCAGAAGGATATATAAATTTTGCTTTTGATACAATTTGCAGAAATTATTTTTTAAGTTCTAGAACGATGAAAAATACATCTTAACACCAATCAATTTAATATTATTTTAATACCACTAATTTGCCAATAATTATTCAATCAAGAGTTAACCTCTGAACATTTCATCCTATTCCTTCCTTCTCTCTCTGCACAATTTGGGCCAAGTTCCAGATATCTAGAACTCTGCCTCTAAATATATTAGTGTTTATTTCCTAAGAATAAGGATATTTTCTTACACAGAGTCAGGTTATCAAAATCAGAAAATTTAACCTTGATATACTATTGTCTAATATTCATTCCATATTCAAATTTTATCAACTCTCCTAGTGATAATCTCATGCTAAACTCTTTTTGGTTCAAAATTCAATCAGGATCACATATTGCATTTAGGTGTCAGTTTTCTTTAATTTCTTTACATCTTGAACAGTTCCTCAGCATCTTGATCTCCTAAACCATAAATGTTCTTCCCACTATTAATATCAACCCTTTCAGTTCAGTTCAGTTCAGTCACTCAGTCATGCCCGACTCTTTGCGACCCCATGAATTGCAGCAATCTTAGCAGGGAAGTGTGCCCCTCCAGGAGAGATAGTTTATTGAGAGGACTGTGAAGGAAAACTGCAGAATGTGAAAAGTTACTGATGATGATGATCCTAGCTGAAAAGTTAGAGTGATCCTGTGAGGATTAAAATGACAGAAGGAAGGCTTTGAAGGCTGGAAGGAATACTGACGATATACAGAGAAAGTGATATTACAGAGATATGAAAGTGAGTCGCTCAGTCGTGTCTGATATAGAGGGCATCAATACCCGGTTTTTGCCATTTTACCAATTTTCCCAAGGATAAGAAAATTCTGTAACTAATGTAACGGGGCTTATAAAATGAGTTAACTATAGCATTCTTTTCTTACCTTTTGACTTCTGATATCTAATGATACTTCTCATAGAACAACAAAACGAGCTGGGACTGATCATTTACTTTTTAAGTCAGTTCTGAAACATATTCTTTAAACAGAGAGAGTGCCTACTTGGTCAATTAAATCCATAAATATCTCATTAAACGGTTCAGTTCAGTTCAGTCACTCAGTCCTGTCCGACTCTTTGATCCCATGAATTGCAGCATGCCAGACCTCCCTGTCCATCACCAACTCCCAGAGTCCACCCAGACTCATGTCCATTGAGTCAGTGATGCCATCCAGCCATCTCATCCTCTGTCATCCCCTTCTCCTCCTGCCCCCAATCCCTCCCAGCATCAGAGTCTTTTCCAGTGAGTCAACGCTTCGCATGAGGTGGCCAAAGTATTGGAGTTTCAGCTTTAGCATCATTCCTTCCAAAGAACACCCAGGACTGACCTCCTTTAGAATGGACTGGTTGGATCTCCTTGCAGTCCAAGGGACTCTCAAGAGGCTTCTCCAACACCACAGTTCAAAAGCATCAATTCTTGGTGCTCAGCCTTCTTCACAGTCCAACTCTCACATCCATACATGACCACAGGAAAAACCATAGCCTTGACTAGACGGACCTTTGTTGGCAAAGTAATGTCTCTGCTTTTGAATATGCTATCTAGGTTGGTCATAACTTTCCTTCCAAGGAGTAAGCATCTTTTAATTTCATGGCTGCAGTCACCATCTGCAGTGATTTGGAAACCCCCAAAATAAAGTCTGACACTGTTTCCACTGTTTCCCCATCTATTTCCCATGAAGTGATGAGACCAGATGCCATGATCTTCGTTTTCTGAATGTTGAGCTTTAAGCCAACTTTAGCCAACTTTTTCACTCTCCTCTTTCACTTTCATCAAGAGGCTTTTTGGTTCCTCTTCACTTTCTGCCATAAGGGTGTTGTCATCTGCATATCTGAGGTTATTGATATTTCTCCCTGCAATCTTAATTCCAGCTTGTGCTTCCTCCAGCCCAGCGTTTCTCATGATGTACTCTGCATATAAGTTAAATAAGCAGAGTGACAATACACAGCCTTGACGTACTCCTTTTCCTATTTGGAACCAGTCTGTTGTTCCATGTCCAGTTCTAACTGTAATTCAGCATAGTAAACAGTATCAGCATAACAACTAATAAGACTTGTAGCAGTTTCATAGGTATAAGTCCTAACTTTCTGAAGTTAAATTCCTATCACCACAACTATGGTAAATAACTCTCCTTTGCTCTTCCATGCTCACCAGTGAGAGTGCCCAGGGAGCACACATGAGGTCAGACTGTTGGGAGAATGCACTTCTTATTAGGAGGAAATTTTATAGTGTTTGGGTCTGTGCTGGATGTTTTAGAGAAGAATATGAGAAAGCCAAGTTTTTTCCTGGATTGGGTGCGGTCAGAGAGCTTGAATAATTCAGTTAGGTACCCTATACATTTTTTTTTAACAGTCAGGAGGAAGTATGCAAGGCTAAATTTGCCATTGGTCAGAAAATGATAGCCACTTATGTTAGTGGAGTTAGAAGGGTATGTGAATATTTTGTGATTGCATTGCTTACTGTCTCTGTTCTCATACGATTGGAATGTGGTCTTACTTCTGTCATGCTCCACCATGGTCATGGTGTGGCCCTGTCTGACTCTTCTACATATTTGTTGGATGTAGTTTGTGTTCAGTGGAGGACACCATGGCCTACCTGTGAGATGCCAGGTGTCAAGGCCTTTCATATTATATTATTTTATTGTTACTCTTTTCTCAACGTATCTATTCCACATTCAGTAAATATGTATGAGTGACAAGATGTGCCTGGCACTATGTGAGGTACAAGATACGGGTGAAAAAAAAAGACGAGAGGGTAGAACTCAGGTAACAATAAAGTGTTCAAGAGTATGGCTTTGAGTTAAAGTCCCAGATTTAAATCCTGGCTTATCACTTACTGGGCTTCTCTGGTGGCTCAGACAATGAAGAATCTGACTGCAATGCAGGAGACCTGGAGTTTGATCCCTATGTTGGGAAGATCCCCCGGAGAAGGGCATGACTCTCTACTCCAGTATTCTTGCCTGGAGAATTCCATGGACTGAGGATCCCAGTGGGCTGTAGTCCACAGGGTCACAAAGAGTCGGACACAACTGAGTGACTAAAGCTTTCACTTTTTTCTTTATCACTTCCTGTCTTCTTGAGTAGTAGTAATAGTGTTAGTCACTCAGTTGTGTCCGACTCTTTGGGGTCCCACAGACTACAAGATCACCAGGCTCCTCTGTCCGTGCGATTCTTCAGGTAAGCCCCAAATATCTAGAAAATAAACAACACGCACCTAAATAACACGAGTCAAGAAGTGTCAGGAGGAATTTTAAAACATTTTAAAATGAATGAAAATATAACTTATCAAAATGCATAAAATGCAGTGGAAGACGTTCTTGGAGGGAAATTTGAAGCACTAAAAACATATAAGGGAATATGCTCGGTCACTCAGTGGTGTCCAATTCTTTTACGATCCCATGAATTGTACCCACCAGGCTCCTCTGTCCTTGGGATTCTCCAGGCAAGAATACTAGAGTGGGTTGCCATTTCCTACCTGCGTTCTCCAGGTAAGAATATTGGAGTGGATTGCCATACCCTTCTTCAGGGCATCTTCTCGACCCAGGGATGGAACCCGGGTCTCGTGTATTGCAGGCAGATTTTTTACTGTTTGAGCTACAGGGAAGACCTTGAGTCTCCTTGAGTAAGTTATTCAATATCACTAATTCTCAGTTACTTCATCTGCAAGTAGGAATAATAACATTAATACCTCCCTAAATTGTTACTGATATTAAATAAATGTTATCATTATCATTATCATTAAAGAAGACAGAAGTGCTACAGAAGAGGAACCAGAGATGCTATGATGGTCTGTACCAGGAGGACTTCAACTCTGGGACAATCAGGGAAGTGCCCCAAGGAGGAAATATTTAAATAGAGCTCTAATCATGCTTTAACTAAGAGGAAGGAGTGAGGAGAAGGGTATCCTATCCAAATAGAAAAAGGAATCTAACCAAAGCCTCAGTCAGAAAAGATGTGTCATGTTTGAAATCCTGGAAGAATGTCCGTGTAGTCAGTTTAGTCCAGAGGTGGGTGGTGGGAGATAACATTCATGAAGGGGACAGTTAGGAAGGACCTTAATGCCATATTAAAGATTTGAGATTGTCGTAAGAGCAGAAAAGCGCCACCACCAACAGAGCCATGCCTCACCCAACACCTTTTACAGGAGCTGCTGTTAACAGTTACACAATAAGGAACTTGAATTCTAATCTCTATTCCCCTCTCTGACTCCTAGACATGTGCTAATGAAGGGCTTTCGGTTGTCAGCTCAGACAATGAACACAGCCCTAACTTGCGCCCAGCTTTGAGAAAAACAAGAATCATTTAAAAAGAAGAGGAATATCAATGGACAAGTTAGTTTTTCCAAGTTTTTCCAAGATAGTAGAATATATGACACATGCTTTTTAAAAACCCCTATATTCAAGTATGCTTAACATTACATTGTATATTTTAGAGTCTAGTATTCCACAGATTTTCTTTTTTCCTATTTCTGTAATTTTTTTTCAATACCTGTAACTCACTTAGGTACCAAGTCATTTAACTGGTATGGAATCACTTCGGTACAAACAAATAGTCTAAAATATAGATACAGTTGTTGTTTTCAAATTATGTATTTACTTCTATAACAATTTATAGACATAAATATTAGTTATTTCTAGTAACTTTTGGTTTCTACACTTTAAAATTAGTATAATTATCATCTCCCCTAGCTTCTAGGATTTTTGTGAGAATTACATGGGGTAACATATCCAATGGATATTCAGCCCATGCTTATTAATTTCCCTTCTACCGAAAGAAGGCCCCTTTTCAGCAGAAGCCAAGGATAGCCAGGAGAGGCTGACCCTTGAAGTCTGACTTTCGATTTCCCCAGTTTAATTTGGAAAGTGTCACTGCCAAGGTAACAGAAGAGTTATATTTGAAGCCATGATCTGTTAGAGGATGTGTAAGAGAGTTGAACAAAATCATCAGTGAATGCAATGCCGTCTTGTGTTCCTTTTATCATCAAAATTACTTTTCCCAAAGACCGTTGCAGTCATGAGTCCATAATAACTTGTCAGATTTTGTCCAGGTGGAGCTGAACTTTAAAAAAAGATCTAGCAAAATAAACTGCCCTAGGCTACCATCCATGTGACTCATTTGAACGGAAATGTGAAATTATTTGAAGGCATAAGGAAAACTTTATATTAAGTGATCTAAATAAAATGAATTAAGTGTTGAGAGATGAGTCAGTTCTTTTCTCTCAAAGCACTAGCATTCCTGCTGATTTCAGTTAGAATCATTAATTTTCCTGTAATTATTCCATCTTTTCCTTCACCTCGTATTGACCTCTCTGTTCTACGTTTAAATCATATAGACTCTCTTAAAATTGTAAAAGCCACATACTAGTATTTAAATTTTGACATGAAGTTTGATAAATTTGCTTTTGATGGAAAGTATCTGAGTTTTTCAATAAACTTTCAATTCTGTGATACTTTCTTTTTCTGAACAGCTGATATAATGCATCAGAAGGATCCATTTATGTCAGTGGTTCTGAGAAACTGATAATTCAAGAAAGTACCAAACTGTGTCATGGATTATACAGAAGAAGTATTTACAGACCAAAGTTGAATTAACACAATGTTTTGTTTTATCCATGTAAAAAGTACAAGGAGTAAATAGATATCCTTTCCAGATGGTGGTTTGTATAGATGGTGACATCTGTGTTGAAATGATCACACAAGCTTGCACGCAATTCATGCCCAGGCTTTTTCCATCAAGGAGAAATGACTAAGAAGGACCACACCAGCTTACAGGCCAAGAATTGCAGGATAGTTTCCTTGCCTGCCAAGGCCCAACCTGGCACAGGTTAAGGGATAGAAACCCTTTCTGATCATCCTCATTACCAGTTATGAATGGGAAAAATTAAACAGAGTAGTCCTTTAAACTGGATATTACTTTGCTATCACAGATGATTAGTGACAATAGCCAGTGACAAAAATGTACTTTCCCCGCAATTAGATATAATTTTTTGTTATTACCTAACTCTGTGTTTCTTAACCCTGGCTATACTACAGGAGAATTTAAGAGATCTAAAAAATTTTCTTTACTATTCATTTATTTGGCTGTGCTGGGTCTTCGTTGCTGTGCATGGGCTTCTCTTTTTGCAGTGACTTCTCTTGTTTTGGAGTTCAGGCTCTAGGGCATATGGAATCAGTAGTTGTGCTGCAAGGGCTTAGTTCTCCCAAGGCATGTGGGATCTTCCCGGACCAGGGATCGAACCTGTGTTCCCTGCATTGGCAGGCAGATTCTTAACCTCTGGACCACCAGGGATGTCCCAAGAGATTTATTTAAAAATATCTATGTCTAGGTAATCAATCAGAATCTCGTGGTTTTAAGACTTGATTCTTAGAAGCTGTTTATGTGCCACTAATGGATCACAATAAACTGTGAAAAATTCTGAAAGAGATGGGAATACCAGATCACCTGATCTGCCTCTTGAGAAATTTGTATGCAGGTCAGGAAGCAACAGTTAGAACTAGACATGGAACTGGTTCCAAATGGAAAAGGAGTACGTCAAGGTTGTATATTGTCACCCTGTTTATTTAACTTATATGCAGAGTACATCATGAGAAACGCTGGACTGGAAGAAACACAAGCTGGAATCAAGATTGCCGGGAGAAATATCAATAACCTCAGATATGCAGATGACACCACCCTTATGGCAGAAAGTGAAGAGGAACTCAAAAGCCTCTTGATGAAAGTGAAAGTGGAGAGTGAAAAAGTTGGCTTAAAACTCAACATTCAGAAAACGAAGATCATGACATCTGGTCCCATCACTTCATGGGAAATAGATGGGGAAACAGTGGAAACCGTGTCAGACTTTATTTTTTGGGGCTCCAAAATCACTGCAGATGGTGATTGAAGCCATGAAATTAAAAGATGCTTACTCCTTGGAAGGAAAGTTATGACCAACCTAGATAGCATATTCAAAAGCAGAGACATTACTTTGCCAACAAATGTCCCTCTGCTTCACTTTCACTTTTCACTTTCATGCATTGGAGAAGGAAATGGCAACCCACTCCAGTGTTCTTGCCTGGAGAATCCCAGGGACGGGGGAGCCTGGTGGGCTGCTGTCTATGGGGTTGCACGGAGTCGGACACAACTGAAGTGACTCAGCAGCAGCAGCAGTCAAGGCTATGGTTTTTCCTGTGGTCATGTATGGATGTGAGAGTTGGACTGTGAAGAAGGCTGAGCACCGAAGAATTGATGCTTTTGAATTGTGGTGTTGGAGAAGACTCTTGAGAGTCCCTTGGACTGCAAAGAGATCCAACCAATCCATTCTGAAGGAGATCAGCCCTGGGATTTCTTTGGAAGGAATGATGCTAAAGCTGAAACTCCAATACTTTGGCCACCTCATGCGAAGAGTTGACTCATTGGAAAAGACACTGATACTGGGAGGGATTGGGGGCAGGAGGAGAAGGGGACGGCAGAGGATGAGATGGCTGGATGGCATCACCTG
>NW_011494664.1:2831577-2836309 GCF_000754665.1 Bison bison bison | reverse complement strand
GACATGAGTCTGAGTGAACTTCGGGAGTTGGTGATGGACAGGGAGGCCTGGCATGCTGCAATTCATGGGATCGCAAAGAGTTGGACACAACTGAGTGACTGCACTGAACTGAACTGAACTGAATGCTTGCTTATGTGCAGGTATTATTAAAAATAATGATTTTAACCAATGGAATTAGTCAGCATAGGACCTCTGGAGAGTCAGACTTAATTGATCCAGGTTTTGCCTGAAAATTTCAAATGAGATTCTAATAAGCAACCAGGCTAAGGCGATGATGTTATAAACTGCCTGTATTCTGTTTAGACATGTGTAGAAATCCATGACAAAGAAGTCTTCTAATGCAGTGATCCCAACATTGGTTCTTTTCAGAGACAACAAAGCCATTAATAACTATAACTTTTCACATTTATTTAGCATGCACTACATTTCAGAGTATTTTCGAAAGCATTAGATCATATTAAATGGGTATGGAAATATTTTGAAAATAACTTAAACATACAAAACTAATACCTAACATTGTCTATTATTTTCTAATGTTATTTTAACTCATACTTCAGTTCAGTTCAGTTCAGTCGTTCAGTCGTGTCTGACTCTTTGTGACCTCGTGGACCACAGCAAGCCAGGCCTCCCTGTCCATCACCAACTCCCAGAGTCCACCCAAACCCATGTCCATTGGTTCGGTGATGCCATCCAGCCATCTCATCCTCTGTCGTCCCCTTCTCCTCCTGCCCTCAATCTTTCCCAGCATCAGAATCTTTTCAAATGAGTCAGCTCTTCCCATCAGGTGGCCAAAGTATTGAACTTTCAGCTTCAACATTAGTCCCTCCAATGAACACCCAGGACTGATCTCCTCTAGGATGAACTGGATGGAGATATCCTTGCAGTCCAAGGGACTCTCAAGAGTCTTCTCCAAAAAAAAAAAAAGAGTCTTCTCCAACATCACAGTACAAAAGCATCAATTCTTTGGTGCTCAGCTTTCTTTATAGTCCAACTCTTACATCCATACATGACCACTGGAAAAACCATAGCCTTGACTAGACAGACCTTTGTTGGCAAAGTAATGTCTCTGCTTTTTAATATGCTGTCTAGGTTTCCTTCCAAGGAGTAAGTGTCTTTTAATCTCACGGCTGTAGTCACCATCAAAAGTGATTTTGGTGACCAGAAAAATAAAGTCAGCCACTGTTTCCACTGTTTCCCCAACTATTTCCCATGAAGTGATGGGACCAGATGCCATGATCTTAGTTTTCTGAATGTTGACTTTTAAGCCAACTTTTTCACTCTCCTCTTTCACTTTCACCAAGAGGCTCTTTAGTTCTTTACTTTCCTCCATAAGGGTGGTGTCATCCGCATATCTGAGGTTATTGATATTTCTCCCAGCAATCTTGATTCCAGCTTGTGCTTCCTCAAGTCCAGTGTTTCTCATGATGTACTCTGCATATAAGTTAAATAAGCAGGGTGACAATATACAGCCTTGACATACTCCTTTTCCTAATTGGAACCAGTCTGTTGTTCCATGTCCAGTTCTAACTATTGCTTCCTGACCTGCATACAGATTTCTCGTACTTAGCTCCTCTTATAAACTGAGAATTCCTTAAGGTTCACCTCTTTATCTTATTTATCACTGTATTCCACACAAGAGTTCAATAAATATGTATACTTGGTAAGTATTCAATAAATTTATGTTTCATAAATGATTGGATAATTCCATTTACTTGGATGAATACTAATGAATAATTGTGTATCTGACTCTCTCCAGGTCTTACAGAAACAGTAAAACTTTTGCTCATAGCTGCTGTTTTCATGGTGCTTACATTCCAGGAGATGAATGGAATATTAAGATTTCAGCTTCCAGACTATTCCATGTGCCTGTCATCAGTACTGACACGCCACAGTAGAGGTCCAGACTGGCACAAGCCCAAAACTCAAGAGACACATGTGTTTTCCTTTGCTAGCAGTCAAGAATCAGCCTGTCTGTAATCGTTGCAATCCTTATATCTTGCTCTTTTTTTCTTCATCATGCTGCATGTCAAGTGGGCATCCGTGATCTTAGTTCTCCAGCCAGGGATTGAACCCATGTCCCATGCATTGGAAGCATGGAGTCCTAACCACTGGACAGCCAGGGAAGTACTGATCCTTCTATCATTTTACATGAACAACTTCTATTACTTTGGGCATCCTCACACAGGGGTCTTTTTTAAAAAGTGCAATCAAAAGAATGTATTAGCAGTGCTTCGAACAGAAACCTGAAATCTTAACACTTGATACGGAAGCCTCAGGTTACCAGGTAATCTTCCCTTTTGGAAGGACTGTACCTGATGCTTCTGTTTGAACTGTGATTTACATCTGTAATGCATAAGATGGATATCTGTGCCAAGGAGAAGTCTTAGCATGGAGAAAACATTCAATAGCCAATTAAAATGATAAGTGTGCATGTTCCTTAACATGCACAATCCCATTGACAATACTGAGGAGAATAAGAGTGGCTTTTTCTTAGGAAATTGAAAAAATGACTAAGAGGAGCCTCCAAAAGCCTACTGGTAATATAAACTTTCCCTCTCCCAAATAGCTCCAGAGTCAGATCCAAATTTATCATCCTTTTAAGCAAAAACTAAATTCTGTGTTCCCCTTTCAAAGGAAATGGGACATCATCATCACCACCACGGGATGGGAGTTATATGATGTGAAGACAGAAAACTTGATAATCAGTTTCACTGGCCCTTCTGATTCCAAAACTGCCCCTGAGAAGGAAGAGGAGTAGTGCTTTACTCCTGAGGGGCACTGGCACCTTGACTCTGGAGAAGGCTGGATGGGGTTTGGCCCCCAATAAATTTGCCTTCGGCTATTAAAATTCTGCTTTGAATTTTAGAATTCAGGCTCACTGAACTTACAATCAAATGTCTTTTAGGAGTACTGACAGGCCTAATGGAGCAATGGCAGTGATTCTGTTGAAAAAAATTCTGTGCTTAACTTGGAGCCAAGATAATATTTAATACAAACAACTGACTAAAGAATTACCATTTTACTGGGTGGGGAGAATAGTTATTTTGAGTTTTGAGGCCAAATAGAGAAGTGATAAACACAGAAGGAAAAATATTAGTCCTCTTTCAAGTTCAACTTCCAGCTAAAACTGTTTATCATAATAACCATAATTATTTTTAAAAGCACTCTGAAAAAAATTTGCACAGAGAGTAGCAAATCTGAAGATCAGAATCTTAGAGTCTCATCTAAAATTAGTGTTTTCTTTGTTAATATCCCTTGCTATGTTTCTATAAATGCTAATCTCAGGTATATGCTTTCAGAAACAGTAGCTGTCACCCAGGCCCTTAATAATCTTTTGAAATGAGGTAATAAAAAGAGCTAATTATAAGGGAAGGGAATACAACATACATATCCAAACAGCTGACCAACATGAGGTATCACTTTCCTTTTCCAAGGCAGAACAAGATGAAGATCCAGCAACTACTTTTACAGAATGGAAACTGACTAACAAGATGTAATCATCTTGGCATGAAACTTGTATAGAAGAGACTTTGGTTACCATGAAATAATTAAGCAAGGTGAAAATATTAATTGGTTCTTGATATAAAGGCAATTTTATTGAAAGCACATTTCTATTATGTTGCAAATATTAATGTTTAAAGGAAAAATATAGTTATACTGATTTTCTAGTAATACTACCCAGCATTTTACTAACCAGAATCCTCTGTTAACTGGCATTTCTAAATATTTCCAGTACACAAATAATCATCATTACAAACTGAGATATGAAAATATTGTGAAGAATTATCTAAAGCTTAGGCATATTTGTACACTCTAATACTTGAAGATAAATGTTATGTAAATCATGTTTGGTATATCATAGACCATAACAATATTTTCTAGAAATCCCAGATATTTTATAAAAAATATCTATTTCAAGAATTTCCTCCCAACCTACATTAATAGAGAAAGACATGTCTCTGAGGCCAATTAGAAAAGTGAGTTTCAGTGAATAAAAATTATTAATGTGCACCCTCTTCCAACAACACAAAAGAAGACTCTACACATGACATCACCAGATGGTTGACACCAAAATCAGATTGATTATATTCTTTGCAGCCAAAGATGGAGAAGCTCTATACAGTCACCAAAAACAAGACCAGGAGCTGACTGTGGCTCGGATCATGAACTCCTTATTGCCAAATTCGTACTGAAATTGAATAAAGTGGAGAAAACCACTAGACCATTCAGGTATGACCTAAATCAAATCCCTTATGATTATACAGTGGAAGTGAGAAATAGATTTAAGGGACTAGATCTGATAGATAGAGTGCCTGATGAACTATGGATGGAGGTTTGTGACACTGTACAGGAGACAGGAATCAAGACCATCCCCAAGAAAAAGAATGCAAAAAAGCAAAATGGCGGTCTGAGGAGGCCTTACAAATAGCTGTGAAAAGAAGAGAAGCGAAAAGCAAAGGAGAAAAGGAAAGATATACCCATTTGAATGCAGAGTTCCAAAGAATAGCAAGGAGAGATAAGAAAGCCTTACTCAGTAATCAATGCAAAGAAACAGAGGAAAACAACAGAATGGGAAAGGCTACAGATCTCTTCAAGAAAATTAGAGATACCAAGGGAACATGTCATGCAAAGACGTGCACAAAAAAGGACAGAAATGGTATGGACCTAACAGAAGCAGAAGATATTAAGAGGAGATGGCAAGAATACACAGAAGAACTGTACAAAAAAGATT
>NW_011494664.1:2800039-2831477 GCF_000754665.1 Bison bison bison | reverse complement strand
CCAGCAAATTTGGAAAACTCAGCAGTGACCACAGGACTGGAAAAGGTCAGTTTTCATTCTAATCCCAAAGAAAGACAATGCCAAAGAATGCTCAAACTACCACACAATTGCACTCATCTCACACGCTAGTAAATTAAAGCTCAAAATTCTCCAAGCCAGGCTTCAGCAATACATGAACCATGAACTTCCTGATGTTCAAGCTGGTTTTAGAAAAGGCAGAGGACCCAGAGATCAAATTGCCAACATCTGCTGAATCATTGAAAAAGAAAGAGAGTTCCAGAAAAACATCTATTTCTGCTTTATTGACTATGCCAAAGCCTTTGACTGTGTGGATCACAAGAAACTGTGGAAAATTCTGAAAGAGATGGGAATACCAGACCACCTGATCTGCCTCTTGAGAAACCTGTATGCAGGTCAGGAAGCAACAGTTAGAACTAGACATGGAACAACAGACTGGTTCCAAATAGGAAAAGGAGTACGTCAAGGCTGTATATTGTCACCCTGCTTATTTAACTTATATGTAGAGTACATCATGAGAATCGCTGGGCTGGAGGAAGCACATGCTGGAATCAAGATTGCCGGGAGAAATATCAGTAACCTCAGATATGCAGATGACACCACCCTTATGGCAGAAAGTGAGGAAGAACTAAAGAGCCTCTTGATGAAAGTGAAAGAGGAGAGTGAAAAAGTTGGCTTAAAGTTCAGCATTCAGAAAACGAAGATCATGGCATCCGGTCCCATCACTTCATGGGCAATAGATGGGGAAACAGTGGAAACAGTGTCAGACTTTATTTTTCTGGGCTCCAAAATCACTTTCGATGGTGACTGCAGCCATGAAATTAAAAGACGCTTACTAATTGGAAGGAAAGCTATGACCAACCTAGACAGCATATTGAGAATAGACTTATAGACATGGGAAGAAGGGAGGAGAGAGTGAGATGTATGGAGAGAGTAACATGGAAACTTACATTACCATATGTAAAATAGATAGCCAACAGGAATTTGCTGTATGGCTCAGGAAACTCAAACAGGGGCTCTGTATCAACCTAGAGGGGTGGGATGGGGGGGGAGATGAGAGGGTGGTTCAAAAGGGAGGAGACATATGTATACCTATGGCTGATTCATGTTGGCAATTGAAAGAAAACAATAAAATTCTGTAAAAAAAATTATCCTTCAATTAAAAAATAAATAAAATTATTTTACAATTCTAAAAAAAAAAAAATAGCATATTGAAAAGCAGAGACATTACTTTGCCAACAAAGGTCCGTCTAGTCAAGGTTATGGTTTTTTCAGTGGTCATGTATGGATGTGAGAGTTGGACTATAAAGAAAGCTGAGTGCCGAAGAATTGATGCTTTTGAACTGTGGTGGTGGAGAAGACTCTTGAGAGTCCCTTGGACTGCAAGGAGATCTCCATGCAGTCCATCCTAAAGGAGATCAGTCCTGGGTGTTCATTGGAACGACTGATGTTGAAGCTGAAAGTCCAATACTTTGGCCACCTGATGTGAAGAGCTGACTCATTTAAAAGACCCTGATTCTGGGAAAGATTGAGGGCAGGAGGAGAAGGGGACAACAGAGGATGAGATTGTTGGATGGCATCACCAACTGGATGGACATGGGTTTGGATGGACTCCGTGAGTTGCTGATGGACAGGGAGGCCTGGCGTGCTGCAATTCATGGGGTTGCTAAGATTCGGACACGACTGAGTGACTGAACTGAACTGAAGTCTCATTCTTCAATTGACAATGAATTTGAACTCACTCGTTTCCCTTCCCAATCAGTTTTTAGGTAGTAGATGGTTTCTCATTAAGGTTGTTTCTTCTCGGTTTGTCTGTCACTTTTCTAATATATTATGCCCCATTTTTAATTTCAGGCATAGATGAGAAGCAATGAGAGTGATTATGAGCTGTAAGAGTTGTGAGAGCCAAATCATGAAAATGGACCTAAATGGCATTTTTCAAAGCACAGGCCTTGGACCATTAGCATTAAGAAGCTATCTGGGAGGTTTCCGGCACATGTAGTAAGTAACATAATTTATTTTTATTCATACAAAGACTGAAAATACCTGCCTTAAAAAGACTTCTTTTCCTCATTTTTAAAACCAAAGTGTTATAAAACCTAAAATTACTTAGACATTTAGAATTTTGTTGAGTTCTAAGCTCTGCCTAATATAAGACTGCTTCTGATGGAGCTCAGCAACAGTAAGTCTTATAAAACTTCTAGGACGTTACATGATGATGATGATGATAATTGTGGAATCACATTGAAAAAGAAAAGACAGTGAAAGTCATTCAATTGTGTCCAACTCTTTGTGACCCCATAGATGATACAGTCCACAGAATTCTCCAGGCCAGAATACTGGAGTGGGTAGCTATTCCCTTCTCCAGGGGATCTTTTCAACCCGGGGATCAAACCCAGGTCTCCTGCATTGCAGGTAGATTCTTTACCAGCTGAGCCACCAGGGAAGCCAGAAATCACATTAATCTTGACCAAAAGTCCAGGTTTCTGTCTTGAAAATTTTAAGCACAACATTCATCTCAGGGCCTTTGCATCAAATTATGTTGTCTTTCATCTGTATCAAATCAATCATGGCTGAAATGATCAGCTTCTAGGTTTTAAATGCCCTACTTTTCATTTGTGCTAAAAAACTGCCATATCTGAGTGATCTCCCTTGACCACCCTAAACTGTATCACCTTCCCACACTCTCATTTGGATTTACTCTTCTTCATAAAATAATTATCATGTTATCCATTATATATTTATTGTTTACTTGCTTAAGTTCTTCTGCCTTAGAATAGAACACTGATGAGAGCAATGTTTTCATATATTTTGTTCACTGCTTGATTCCCAGTGCCTAGGAGGGTCATCAACCCATGAGAAATTTTAATAAATATTTGTTGGAAGTGGATGAGCCAACATACACAGTTGTCAGTTAATCCCTTAGGAAACACATGTTTGAAAGTGGTCTAAAGGGAACTAGAATGTGAGCTCATAAAACTTGCCCAATGCATTTCATGCTCCAGTGAAGTTGTCTGCACAGAGAGTGTGCTAAAGGTAGATCTGTGCTCCAATGTCTTAAGACACTCCCCTAATAAACTAGTCTCCTTGCTTCCAATATTGTCTCTTTCTATTTTATCCCCCACATGGAAGCTAGGGTGATCAGACCACGTTGTTCACCTGCTGTTAAAACCCTTGAACAGCAGCCCACTGTGTCCAGGATAAAGACCCCCAGAGCTTTGCATGGTCCAGCTTCATTTGAGTTCCCACCATTTTTCGCCTAAGCAGCTCTTCCAATAGCACAAACTCTGTCAAATTCAATGCTATACGGATACCGCTCTCTTTGCCTGGACTGCCCTTGGCAAGCTCCTATTCCTTCTTCACATTTTAGGGGAATTGCCATTTTTTTTCTCAGAAAACTTCCCTGACATTGCCATTTAAGTTAGCTCTTCTTGGTGTATTTTCTGAGCATCCTATAATTCTCTTCCATAATATTGATCACAATTCAAATAGTTTTTGAAGATATGACTATTATTAAAAAATGCTTATCTTCACTAAACTCCGAGTGTCATTTCACAAGCTCTTTATCTTTTTGCATCCCAACTACGAGCACAATGTAGTGTGAACTTTCAATCAACACACACTGAATGAATAAATGAATTGTCCCAAGCTAACCTCTGGGAAGAATGGAGTTAAAATATAACTAGTTTATGCCATTGTGAATGCTCTGAGGTTCCTGGAAAGCTTAATTTTTTTGTTAATTGTTCTGTTTAGTCGCTAAGTCATGTCTGACTATTCTGCCATCCCATGGAGTATATAGCCTGCCAGGCTCCTCTGTCCATGGGATTTCCCAGGCAAAAATACTGGAGTGGATTGCCATTTCCTTCTCCAGGGGATCTTCTCAATCCAAGGATCAAACCCGTATCTCCTGCATTGGCAGGCAGTTTCTTTACAACTGAGCCACCAGCAAAGCCTCAATTTTTGTTTATGGCTTTATTTTTAATTCTAGTATCCTCTTTTATTGTTAATAGTAACTCTTATGTATTATCTGATGGTTTGATTTAATCCTTTAAAATAATTCCAAATAATTTTTATTGTTTACTCAGAGCTGAAGCTCAGTACAAATGATGCAAACCACTATTTCAGCCAAGTCCTGTTGATTCCAAAGCCTAAGCTGTAACCTCTCCACTGTGCTGCCTTGGCAATATTAGACCCTTCCAGAATATTAGAGCCTTCCTCAGGTTTCTGGTTCCATCCTGAAGCCTTAGCCACTTCTATACTTGGAGAGTGCCCAGAATTCACTTTATTGAAACTTAGTTTTTCTCTGTTTACTTGGGCATTTACAGAATTTAATAGTAGCAAGCTAAAGCATCCTACATCATCAATGGACACTACAATCAAACAGTCAGTTGAGGAATTCATGTACGACCTGATGTTTTTAGGTTCGGGTTTGGGGCCCTGGAAGGCAAACTTGTACTTTACCTTATTTTTTCAATACTAGAGTCAAAATTTTTCATGAATACAGTGACAACTATATTTATTCAGATTTTGTGCAAAGATTTGTATTTGGCAGTTACCTGGCATGCTAAATGCTGAGCTCAACATGCCTTGGCATGTAAGAATGAGTTTGCTCTCTCTGCCCTGTTTGTGGCATTCTGGCTGATAAAGAAGGCCCCAGAGTCGATGAGAATACCAGATCAACTATGGAACTTGTAATATTATTTGCTTTGAATCAGAGTTCATTTGACCACCTTTAGCATTCTGAATATTGGCTTGGGTCCTCCTCAAATTGTCTGTTTATTCTAGAGCAAACCTCAGTTGGTATTTCAAAATCTCGGTCAACAGGAAATCAATGAACTCTAGAGAAGTAAGTTAAAGGCAAAAATTCTTTTTGTGCAAAAGTTCACTGGGCCTTTGAAGACATGCAAAAATGACACGTGAATCACTAATGTGAATGAGTTTATTATGCATCACAATGATTTTACCTTTAATCACTAGTATTTTCTATGTGAGACAATTATACTTATTTTAAAACCACTGCAGAATTTCAGTACTATATATTTCTTTATGTTTATTTTAGACTACATCCCAAATCTTCGTTGCTCAGATTAGGACAATGTACCAAGAAAGAAAGTCAGAAATCCGACTAACAGAGTTATCTATTTTGTTATATAATTTACAAGAAAGATCAAGGATAGCATTGAAGAAGTTCAGAATAATTGGCAAAATTTTCACCAACTTTTAAAATAGGAACTGGTCTATTTTGATAGCCCAGGAAGGTTCCTTAAAAATGAAATGAGTAGTCATTTAGTTTCTTGTTTTTCCAGGTTTATTACATAAATGTGCACTAAGTTAGTACATTTGGACTTTAATGTACAATTAGGATCACCTGTATATCTTGTTAAATAGCAGATTTGGATTCAGAAGGTTTAGACTAAGATTCAGCCTTCCCCCCAAGTACTGGCTGATGCTGATGGCTCTTGAACCTTTTTGTTCATGCCTTACACAGAGTTGAAGTTCAATAGAAACTGATGTTAATTGAATTCTTGAAAAATACTTTCATGAGGGAATGCTATGACTTTGTATCCTTTTATTTATTGAACAAACGCATGTAGTGCCTACTATGTTCCAGACACTGATGGGAATAGGACATTGCCATGAAAAAACCAGATCCATAGCAATGCTTGTGAAGGAATCCTTAGAGACAAGCTGAGAACTAGCCTTGTCCCTGCCTCAGAGACTTGTGGAGAAGACAAACACCAAAAAATAAATGCATATGCAAATATAATATTATAAATCTTGACACTGCAATGAGAAGAGTAATGAAAGCGTTTCAAAGATTTATACTGGGGTGTGTAGATGTGAATTGCAGCAGACTTGAAAGATGCCTAAATGATAACCACTCAAAAACGAGGAATGTGTTCCAGGCAGAATGGTGCCTTGGGCAAGGACTCTAAGACATGAAAGAGGTTTGCTTCCTCATGAAATCTTAGACAGTTTTAGATGACCAGTGTAGCTCAAATGTAGAAAAAGGTAGAAGGGGCAAAGAAATGAAATTCAAGATGAGTGACCACCTACCTTAACTTACTGGAAAACAATATTTTCAGAGTACAGAATGCATTCTTAATAATGACTTTAAGACAATTAGGTATACACTAAGGTGTATGATGGGGCTTCCCCAGTAGCTCAGCAGTAAGGAATGTGCCTGCCATGCAGAAGAGGCAGGTTTGATCCTTGGGTGGAAAAGATCCCCTGGAGTAGCAAATGGCAACCCACTCTAGTATTCTTGCCTGGAAAATCCCATGGACAGAGGAGTCTGATGTGCTGCAGTCGATGGGGTCGAAAATGAGTCAGGCAAGACTTAGCGACTAAATAACAACAGAAAGGTGTGTGGTGACCACCCCTAGTGTGGATAGGCAGGCAGGGATAAAATTGCAAAGTGCTTTTGGCTATGAAGTTGTTAGGATTTTTAGTTCGTTTCTTTCGTTGTTCTCTCTAGTGGGAAGAACCCCAAGTCACAGGAGTAAAAGAATTTCATTTATGGTTTAATAGATCACTCTGGAAGTTGTAAGAGGATAATGGTGAAGCCAGTCTTTTTATTTCCAAGCATTTTTTGCTTTACTTAAAAAAAAAAAAAAAAAGTGCCAAAAAGATAGAACATTAACTAGAGCACAATTAAGAGTCTCTTGATGAAAGTGAAAGAGGAGAGTGAAAAAGTTGGCTTAAAAGTCAACATTCAGAAAACTAAGATCATGGCATCTGGTCCCATCACTTCATGGCAAATAGATGGGGAAACAGTGGTAATAGTGGCTGACTTTATCTCTTTGGGCTCCAAAATCACTGCAGATAGTGATTGCAGCCATGAAATTAAAAGATGCTTACTCCTTGGAAGGAAGGTTATGACCAACCTGGACAGCATATTGAAAAGCAGAGACATTACTTTGCCAACAAAGGTCCATGTAGTCAAGGCTATGGTTTTTCCAGTGGTCATGTATGGATGTGAGAGTTGGACTATAAAGAAAGCTGAGTGCCGAAGAATTGATGTTTTTGAACTGTGGTATTGGAGAAGACTCTTGAGAGTCCCTTGGACTGCAAGGAGATCTCCATGCAGTCCATCCTAAAGGAGATCAGTCCTGGGTGTTCATTGGAACGTCTGATGTTGAAGCTGAAAGTCCAATACTTTGGCCACCTGATGTGAAGAGCTGACTCATTTGAAAAGACCCTGATTCTGGAAAAGATTGAGGGCAGGAGGAGAAGGGGACGAAGGAGGATGAGATGGTTGGAAGGCATCACCGACTGGATGGACATGGGTTTGGATGGACTCCGGGAGCTGGTGATGGACAGGGAGGCCTGGCGTGCTGTGGTTCATTCGGTCTCAAAGAGTGAAACACAAGTGAGTGACTGAACTGAACTGATCTGAGGTGCTCGTGTTTTGTCAATTTTTTTTTGTTGTTTCACATAGCTATATAACATTTAGCTACTATGTATGGCATATGAATTTACATGGTACTTCCATTTGTTTAATTAGAAATACATGAGCATTAAGTAAGAAAGTTCTCAAAGAATTTTAATATCCTTGAAATATCAAGTGTTACATAAATTTAAAGGGCTTTTAAATGCCAGGAATGTAAATATGATGAGCAAGATATGATAAACAACTTGGGCAAACATTAGGGGTTTAATGCTAGTGACGTGAGGTGCAGAAGTAGATACTCACATAAATGATGGCCGTTTTCTCCTCCATGTCCACTGGGTAACTAAAATACCCCACACAGATGATACAGAAAGACCTCTGTGGGTTCTTACAACAACTAAGTCAGTGCCACCTACTTCCGTTGCATTGCTTCTTTTCAAGAAGTGATTTTTCATTTCCTTCCCACCCTCTTCAAGCAGAGGACCAAAATGCTGACGCTTTACAAGGCTCATCTCCTGCAGTGATTCTTCTACTTTCATCACCTCTCCAACCTTGGTGCGTCAGAGTCTTCCCCAGCATCAGGCCAGTTTCTGGCAGTGGTTTGGCTGCTTGAGGAACATAGTCACTGTGTCCTGACACTAAGGCTGTTCATGCACCCCAGCAGCCCCGCTGTGGGTACATAGGTGTGGGAGTGAGGGTGTTCAAAGGCCCCACTGCTTCCTTTCTTGCCTCTTCCCCATCCCTCACTCCACGCCCTCTGATGCCAGTTGACTCATTCATTCTCCATGACCCACCATCTCCTCTGGAACACGTCCATGTTCGCCCCGCCTTCCCGTTTCCTCTGCCTGGAGCTCTAAGACAGAGAAGTGCTTTCCTAAAGAGATGAGTGATATCACACCCTTTCCCAAACTGTTTATCTTATCCTTAGCCCTTGTCACAAGTTTAATTCTCTTTGTGCTAGAGGTGTTTTTAACATTTGTGACTGAATCAAATTTATTTTAAACACACTGTGACATCTTTGTTACTGAAAACAGTTCTCTTAAGAATGCTTTAAAAAAAATGGAAAGAGTTATACGTTGTATCTAAGTGAAGATTTTAGCATAGGTGGGTTGCAAAAATAGCCTACAAGGCTACCTGGCCAACACAAGTTACAAATTACCACCGCACCCCCCGCCCTTTTGCGTGTTACAACTGGGGGGACTGATGCAGCCACCACAAAAAAATCAAGGTTGTTTTCAGATTTTTATCTAGTTCTGTGAGACAATATATGTCTTAAAAATAAGAAAACTATAACTTTTTATGTGTGTGTGTGCTTAATTGCCCAGTTGTGTCTAACTCTTTGTGGCCCCATGGATTGTAGCTTTCCAGGCTTCTCTGCCCATGGAATTTTCCAGGGAAGAAGAGTGGAGTGGGGTGCCATAAGCTACTCTAGGGTATCTTCCCAATTATACTTGTTGTAAAAAACAATTGAACACAGCAGAACACAGTGAAAAAAATCCTCACCCTTAATACAACCATCCAAGGATGAGCAAGTTTCACTTTGGGGGCCACTAGATCACATTTTCCATTACCTTATTCTCATACCAGGTAGACAGGGCTAGAGATGCAGGTGGGGATGAAAGAATAACAGTCATGGCCAATGGCCCCCAAGTATTTCTAAGTAGGTGGTAGAAGATACACATCATTTCCTTATCCATACAGGATGTCACAAGTACCTCTGTAGAGAGAAAGAAAGGAAGTGGGAGTGAAAGCAGAGGAGGGTATGTGAACAGAACTCATCCATCCCTACATTCTTCCGGATACTTCCTCATATGGTAGGAAAAGTCAAAGAATAAAATTTAGTAGAACTCACTCTGTTAAGTGATCCACCAAGTCTCCTCTGGGGACACATGAACCTTCTTCTGCTTGTTGATGAGGATCATAGATCATAGGTTATTCACTTGGAGGCTGAAAAAAATTAACCCATTTTATTCAGCTGGGAATGTGTGCCTGGATATGTTTGTAACTATCTTTTTCATAGATCACGCAATTCAGTATGATACTTAGTGCCAACGTATGCTTGTTCTTGTAATTTACTGATTTGACTGTGCTGGGTCTTCGTTGTGGTACACAGGCTTTTGTTTAGCTGCAGTGTGTGTGGCCTTTCCTAGTTGTGGTGTGTGGCCTCCAGAGCACTTGGGTTCAGTAGCTGTGGCACCTGGGCCTAGTTACTGTGTGGCATGTGGGATCTTAGTTTCCTGACCAGGGATAGAACCCACATCCCCTGCATTTGGAAGCCGGGTTCTTGGCCACTGGCCCACAAGGGAAGTCCCCGTATGTTTGTTCTTAAGGGCTTCTAGGGAGGCGTGTTATGATTTAAAACAAAACCAGCCTCAGGGATGCTGCACTTGCTTTTCCTTCTGCATTTGTCCTCCTAAATCTTTGTCCTTCTAAAAACATTGTCCTCCTAACATTTTCCTTCTAAATCTTTGCATGGTTTTCTCCTTATCACTCATCCAAGCTCAAACATATACACAAAGAGCACTTCTTTAATCCAATGTACTAATGTACTTGTACAATGTACTTCTTTAATCCAATGTACTAATGTACTTGTACAATGTACTTCTTTAATCCAATGTACTAATGTACTTGTACAATGTACTTCTTTAATCCAATGTACTAATGTACTTGTACAATGTACTTCTTTAATCCAATGTACTAATGTACTTGTACAATGTACTTCTTTAATCCAGTTTAGCTCAATGTGCTTGTACAATGTACTTCTTTAATCCAATGTACTAATGTACTTGTACAATGTACTTCTTTAATCCAATGTACTAATGTACTTGTACAATGTACTTCTTTAATCCAATGTACTAATGTACTTGTACAATGTACTTCTTTAATCCAATGTACTAATGTACTTGTACAATGTACTTCTTTAATCCAATGTACTAATGTACTTGTACAATGTACTTCTTTAATCCAGTTTAGCTCAATGTGCAGGTAGCCACTATCACCTCAGCCTTCTCTAATTCACTTTATTTTCTTTAGCCTTACCAACATTTTAAATTGCTACCTTTATTTATCTACTCGTTTATTTTCTGTCACTATATTTTAATGAGAGCAGGGACCTCATATGTCTAGCTCACTACTTATCTCCAGTGTCTAGAAAAGCACCTAGCACAGGTGCTTTAAAATATATTTGTATTTAATAAATATTTATTAAATAATAATAAGCTTAACAAATGTGATGTAAATTATACTGACAGAATAATTTCATTGGAAATAATGAATAAAGTTTAGATGGTGTGACTGTTTCACTAGTCACAAAAAACATGAAGCAAACAAAAGGAGAAAATTCTGGGTGAATATAATATACAGATTGGTCCTTCTATGGGCCCAAACTGAGAAGATGAGTCGGTCCTAAGGGATCTCTTTCATCTGTTTTTTTCTCATTTCTTTTCCTGAGATGCTCTTAATCTATGCATGGGAAAACACTTGAACACTGTGCAGTACTTTACAAACAGAAAATGTTTTTCTTTCTATTTGCCATAATTTGTTGACAATGAAGAAAATAATGGTTATTTGAAAAGGATTGTCCAAAGGAGCAGCACACAGAGTATCTACCATGGATCAGGTACAAGTGAAGCTTTTGAAACCACCCTATAAAATATTGCTTGTCATCCCCATTTATCAGATGAGGAAACTGAGATTAAGGTTTTGAATAGCCTTTTCAACTGAAGCTAGCCTTAATTCCAAAACTAATGCTTTCTGCTATGATGTGTGGAAAAGGAAACCCACACTATTATGACAATCCCCCCTCCTTACTCCACATCACACACAGTAGCTAAACAGGATGGCTTGTAGCACTGATAGAATTCCTTGAAATATGGAGGATAATGTTAATCATTTGTTTCTTTTGCCTATTTGCTTTTCTCCCTGAGCTCTCATTTCCTCTGTGACTCTGACTTCATTTAACATTACCACTATGAAGAAGAAAAAGAAGAAGGAAAAGAAGAGAAAAGGGAGGCAAGAAGCAAAGAAGGACAGAAGGAAGAAAACGTATATTAAGGATCTGGGCACCAGGATTCTGTCATTTTTAAAAGATCTTTTTGGTTTGCTTTCCACAGACAACTGTATCTTTTATTACAGAAAATAAATCTAAAAAGAGGACCGTTTTTCTCCATTTATATCTTGTACCCTGGCTCAAGATGAATTTAGATTCTGTGTTTCTTACTATAGATACCACGTTCCTTTCAGGCAATTTCTTGCTTTCAGTTTGCTTTATATATTTTTTGTTGAACAACTTTTAACAGTGAATTTTTATTTGCTATTTTCATAAACTTTTTAGGAAACATTCATATCTTTAAGTAAGGTTAGCAAGAACTTGGGGTATGGAATGTGAAGAAAATGTGATAGAAGGAAACAATTAGGAGATAAAACTTAATTTTAAATGGAAAACTTTGGAAAGGAATAGATTAACTCTTTTCTCCCAATACAGCCCTTAGGAAAAGGAGAGGTATAAAAGAAGTGACTGTTCCCTAAACTGGGCAGGGGCACATAGCAGAAGTGTGGCCATTTTAGTGTGGCCACTAAGCTTAAAGTCTCAATGTAATTGTGTCTCTTTGCTCTCAAACACACTGTTCATCATAAGAGGCCTGTACTATATACTACGATTGGTTGTGTTTCTACTTAGGTTGAGGGGATTTAAAGTGTCCCTGGCCACCTGTTTGGTGGCCAACATTAAGCCATATTTGCTGTTGGTCTTTCTCTGGTTGATGCTTTCTTCAGCTCTCCCCAATTGTGGTAACTATACACTTATATAGTTTCAGTAATTAGACCTTTATCTTGTTCAAACTTTTGAGACCCTGAGTTTGTGTCTCTTTTGCATCTCTGTCCAGAGTTTAACTTTGGACCCCTGATCTCAGTTTCATAAGTTTTGACATGGACAATATATCCATGTAACCATCAAAGCCAGATAAAAAATATTTTTATTATCGCCCACAGATTCCTTCATCCCCTTTCCAATCAATTCATCCTTTCCCCTGCTCCTAGAGCATCTACTTTCTGAATCATGTCTCTATAGATTGATTTTGCCTATTGATTTTGCCTATTCTTTGACCTCATAAGATTGAAACAATACAACATTTACATCTTTTTGTCTCACTGCATTTACTTAAAATTCTTTTGACGTTCCTCTGTTATTGTATGTGTCATTCTTTATTGCTAAGTGTCATTCTACTGTACAAATATACCACCATTTTTTAAAATCCATCTTGCTGTTGATAGACATCAGGTTTTTTCTAGTTTGGGGCAATTTTGAAGATGGATGCTTAGCACAACTTTGTACATTCTCTTCAGTAAATACACAGGAGTGAAATTCCTGGGTCATAAATTAGATGTGTATTCAGTTTTATTAAAAATTGCCAAACAGTTCTCCAAGTACTTGCACCAGATTTACACTCCCACTAGTAAATATAGGGGAGATCGCATTCATTTACACCATCAAAAGTATTTTGAATTGTTGATCTTTTCAATTTTAGCCATTCTAAAAGGTATAATGATATTGTGTTATCAATTTGATTGGACTTTCATTTGGTCTAGATAACAAACTCTTGGTCAGATATACATACAATAAAAAATATTTTTCTTGTCTGTGGCTTGTCTATTCATTTTCTTAATAGTGACTTTAGAGACTCAAAAATTTTGAAGTCCAAAATATCAACTTTTCTCCTCCTATGGTTTAGTGCTTTTTGTTGCCCTGTACAGAAAATCTTTGCCTACACCAAGGTCTTAAAGATGTTTTCATACATTTTTTTAAATAGCACAATCTAATACAGTTTTCTTTGATGATTGAATTTTCTGCCTTAGCTGCACCATCCAATACTGTAACCTGTAGGCATATCTAGCTATTAAGCAATTTATATGTGCCGGGAATGACTTAGGAAGCTTTTTAGATTTAATTTAAACAGACAGATGTGGCTGGCAGCTACTAAAGTACATAGTAATTCAAGAAGTTTTAAGGTTTGGGTCCCATATTTAGATCTACAATGAACCCAGAATTATTTTTATGTGTGGAATTAGGAATCAGTTTATTGCCCTGTGTGTATCTAGTTGCTGCAACAATATTCACTAAAACTACTTTCTTTTCTCCTTTAATTTATTTGGCACCTTGATGGAAAACCAATTGACTGTATGAGTATAGATGAAAAAGATTTTTAATGAACTATATAAATATTGAACAATTATTCATTTAGTACTTTTATGTGCTAGGCAATGTGCTAAACTCTGGGAGAAATAGAGAGTCCTCCATTTAAGGTTCAGTTGAGATACATACTATTGCCCCTGCCCTCATTAAGATTTCAGTGCTGTTAGCAACATGTGGCAGTCACAGGGAATTGCAATGTGGTACAATATGGTGGGAGAAGTAATCTGTGCCTTGGGTATTTGTAGAAAGATATATGCAATCTGGATTTAGGGGCAATAGTCAAAGAAGGCTTTGTTAGAGGAATTGATCTCTGAGTTGAATGCTGAATATAAGTTAGTTAAAGAGTAAAAAGATGTATTTCAGGCAAAAGAAGAGGAAGAAAAGCATCTAAGAAAAAATAATGCTTGAGTGCTTACAATTATCCCATGCTTTACATGGACTATTTCAATCAAACTTAACTATAATCTGAAGCACAATAATAGCACCATTTTGCAGACAAGTAAATCAAAGCAGTAAAAGATTAACTACCCAAGTCATTAATGTAGTCAAAAGAAATACCAAAATTTGAAATTAGTCTCTCACTCCAAACATAGCACTAAGTCATAGCCAACTTTTGTGATCCCATGAATTGTAGCCTGCCAGACTCCTCTGTCCATGGGATTCTCCAGGCAAGTATACTGGAGTGGGTTGTCATTTCCTTCTCCAGGGGAGCTTCCTGACCAAGGAATGGAACCCAGGTCTCCCGCATTGCAGGCAGATGCTTTACCGACAGAGCTACGTGGGAAGCCTTCACTCCAAAAGTCATGCTCTTAAATCCACTACTCAGTAATGCTCATAATATTTGATATTTATTTGATTATTCTGTATTTTTAATCTCTTGGATTTTATTTTAATTGGATTTTAATTTTTAATACCTGTCATATTGTACATTAAATTGCCAGAACTTATTCATTTTATAATTGGAAGTTTGTACACTTTAATCAACATCTTCCCATTTCTCCTATCCCCACCCTAACCCCTGGCAACCACCATTCTACTCTCTGTTTCTATGAGTTTGTCTTATTAAATTCCATATATAAGTGATATTACCCAGTATTTGTCTTTCTCTGTCTGATTTTTTCTGCTTAGCATAATGTCCTCAACGTTCATTTATGTTGTTGCAAATGGCAGGATTTCCTTCTTTTTTGTTGCTGAGTAATATCCCATTGTGCTTGAGTATGTCTGTGTACGTGGAGTTCCCTGGTGGCTCAGACTGTAAAGAATCTGGGCACAATACAGGGGACCTGGGTTTGACCCCTGGGTTAGGAAGATGCCCTGGAGCACTCCAGTATTCTTGCCTGGAGAATTCTATGGACAGGGGAGCCTTGCAGGCTACAGTCCGTGGGGTCGCAAAAATCGACCTGTGCTTGGTCGATTTAACTGAGTTACTAAGCACAGTGTGCATACGTATGTGATACACATATGCACACACACACACACACATCACATTTTTATCTACTCAGCCATCAAAAAATGGGCACTTAAGTTGTTTCCACATCTTGGCTATTATGAGTAATGCTGCATTGAACATGAAAAAGAGATTTTTTTTGTAAAATGGTGATTCTATTTCCTTCATATATATATACCCAGAAGTGGGAGTGTCAAGTCATACGGCAGTTTTACTTTTAATTTCTTGAGGAACCTCCATGCTATTTTCCATAATGCTATACCAATTTACATTCCCACCAGCAGTGCAAAACTGGTCCCTTTCCTTCACATCCTTGATGACACTTATTGCTTGTGGTTTTAATACTGGGCATTCTAACATGTGAAGCAATAGCTTGTTGCAGTTTTAATTTGCATTTCACTGATTAGCTATATTCTGTATTAGATGAATGTACATTAAAGAAACACAAAGAATATCAGGTAACAGCTCAGTTCAGTTCAGTCGCTCAGTCGTGTCTGACTCTTTGCGACCCCATGAATCACAGCACGCCAGGCCTCCCTGTCCATCACCAACTCTCGGAGTTCACCCAAACTCATGTCCATCGAGTCGGTGATGCCATCCAGCCATTTCATCCTTTGTCATCCCCTTCTCCTCCTGCGCCCCATCCCTCCCAGCATCAGAGTCTTTTCCAATGAGTCAACTCTTCGCATGAGGTGGCCAAAGTATTGGAGTTTCAGCTTTAGCATCAGTCCTTCCAAACAACACCCAGGACTGATTTCCTTTAGAATGGACTGGTTGGATCTCCTTGCAGTCCAAGGGACTCTCAAGAGGCTTCTCCAACACCACAGTTCAAAAGCATCAATTCTTCGGCGCTCAGCTTTCTTCACAGTCCAACTCTCACATCCATACATAAAGAGTATGCTGCTGCTACTGCTGCTGCTGCTAAGTCACTTCAGTCGTGTCTGACTCTTAGCGACCCCATGGACTGCAGCCTACCAGGCTCCTCCGTCCATGGGATTTTCCAGGCAAGAGTACTGAGTGGGTTGCCATTGCCTTCTCCAATAAAGAGTATAATCCCTTCTAAATTGTTAGATTCTCCTTTAAGAATCAAGATACCCCTTTTTAAACTAATTATCATTTTCATCAACACTTTAGCTAAAAGCTAAAGCTACACTCTAATAACATCAAAGAATTTTAAGAGAAAGTACCAGAGGCCACAGAATTCTAGGCCCACTGAAGACTGATCAAGTTTTTAAACCTGCGTTAAGCATCACAATTGTCCACTGAATTTCTTCATTTCCCTTATTTACACTTGGACACTGGGATAAAAGTCCTGGTTTTAAAAAGGTCTAATGCTCCAGCACAAGGCCATTTCCAGGCCACATAAGGAAAAGAAGCCAGTTCACAGAGTATCTAATGAGTCCCCAAGTTATTAAGAGCTGATTGTAATAAACTAAGAATAGTGTGTAACTCACTTCCAAGCCGTTGGTGTAAGCTCTATTGTGCTGACAACAGGGAAAGTAAACAGTCAACAAGATGATTATGACTCAGACATAGTACACAGTACATTTATAGAAAGCCAAGTCTGGCTCTTTCTTTGTATCCCACATAGTTCCTCCTTATCTTGAGTTGCTTTTGAAGTTAGTTAAAGCCCTGAGATGGAAAGGTATTAAGAGACATGTAGAAAGAAAAAATAATATGATGGTCATTGGTTTAAATAACAATCATTTATGGAAAAAAATCATTGCATCTGATCAGGAATGTATCTCAAATCATCTCCTAAAGTCATGCAGGTGACACTCAACTATATCAAAACTAGAAAATGCATACAATACAAAAGTGTTAACAATTCCTCTTAAAAGAGAATGCTTGTCTTCTTTTTGATTTATAAACAATATCTCAAATCTATAACCAAATGTCCTAAGAGAAAAATCCTGAAAGCATTCACAGAGACAAAAGGTGTCCTAAAAGGCATGAGAGTCAGACTGATGATGGTAATCCTCTTGGCAGCAGCACAGGGCATTGGAAGGCAATGGGCAGTGTCTATAATGTCCAGAATAGAATTATTTTGAAATTAGAATTTGATACACTGCTAACAGTCAAATGAAAAAGAAAATACATTTTAAGATGTATAAGAATGTGGACAACTAACAGCTCATACACCTTACGTCAGAAAGTTTATTTGAGTAGAAAGAGACTCGCAGACTTATAAAATGAACTTTAGGCTACCGAAGGGAAGGGATAAGTTAGGGAGTTGGGATGGTCATGTACACTGCTATATTAAAATGGATAACCAACAAGGACCTACTGTATAGCAGATGGAACTCTGCTCAACGTCATGTGGCAGCCTGGCGGTGGGGGGTGGATTTAGGGGAGAATGGAGATACATTTGAGTCCCTTCAATGTTCACCTGAAGCTACTGCAGCATTGCTAATGGGCTATACACCAGTATGAAATGAAAGGTTCAAAAGAAAAAATGCAAAAGTTTAGTTGAAAAGATATTCCAGGGAAAGAAAAAGCTAAATAAGGAGAACATGAAAGAGGATGGTATGTCATTCAAGAAAGAGTAACAGCTGATTATAACCTATAAGAAGAGAAGAAAACTGAAGATACTTTGAGATAGACTGACAGATGCTAGGAAAGTCCTCTTTGGAGTGGTGAAATGCAAACGACATCTCTTCCTCTACAGATGCAACATATTGCTCAGTTCAATAATGTCCCAAATACTATGTATTTATTTTAAGTTTTAAGTCATCTATATAAACATTCAAATGACACTAACTATAGTAACAGAATAGGATCTCAAATTTATAAAATGGGGTAAGCTTAAACAATGATCATTGGAAGGAGACTAAGAAGTAAAAAGTGAAAAAAGAGTAAAGTGAACACATTTCAATTTTTTACTTGAAAGGAGTCAGTATTCTCTATGTAAAGTCAACAAATCCAAAACAGTGTTTTAAGAATGCAGTAAAGTCATGAAGGCAACTGATAAAGCACAACTACAATGTAACTTAAAAAAAATTGAGGGACAAATGGGATTGGGAGACAGTGTGAAATATTACATTTCTTTTCCTTCATTGGAGAACTAAATAATACCTAAAACTAACAAGTCAAGAACAGAGCTAATACTGTAATATGCTGCTGCTGCTGCTAAGTCATTTCAGTTGTGTCCGACTCTGTGCGACCCCATAGACAGCAGCCCACCAGGCTCCCCCGTCCCTGGGATTCTCCAGGCAAGAACACTGGAGTGGGTTGCCATTTCCTTCTCCAATGCATGAAACTGAAAAGTGAAAGTGAAGTCGCTCAGTCGTGTCCGAACCTCAGCGACCCCATGGACCGCAGCCCACCAGGCTCCTCCATCCATGGGATTTTCCAGGCAAGAGTACTGGAGTGGGGTGCCATTGCCTTCTCCAGCTGTAATATATAAAGCTATAAAAACCACCGGCAGAGCCAAAAACCAAATGACACTAGTGATAACATCAGAGAAATGGCACGAGGAATCAGTAGTGGAGACAGAAGGCCTTTCTGAATTATTTTATTCACATTTTTATTCTTGATTTGATCTAGCCACCTCCCAGAATTACTTTGAAAATTTAGCAATGAAATGAATGAGACAATTTGTTTTAAATTCTGTCATTGTCAGTTATTTTTAATTCATTGACATTCCCCCCAAAATTTAAGGTGGCTCACTCAGTTCTGTGTGGGTTTTTTTGTTTTGTTTTGTTTTATATTTATTAAAATGTGTTTTTTCTTTCATACATAAATTTTTTTTTTTCCAAGATACAATCTGGACATCTTGAGTATATAAGAGGTTGAATGAAATATTCTTAAATCCATGAAGACATGTTACAGGTTTAGGAGACATCACAGAATCTCATCCTCATTATCCACCACTCTGTTCCTTGTGTTGAGAAGAACGCAGGTCAATATTAAATGGCACAGAAGTAAGCTTTCATAGGTAGGGTATGTAGATATTCCCTATTAGCTATACTATTTTCAATACTATTCTATGCTAAAATTCACCTTTATTATGTTGAAATCCTAAAGAATGCACTGTGAAAGCCAACCTTTGATCCCTCCTCCATTTTACAGAACCATATCTGAGGCTTCCAAGAGCAGGTTCCAAACCCCTGAACTCTGTGCTGTTTGCAAACAGTACACGAACTGAGATCTCTTCAATGAAGAGTGCTGCACATGTGAAGGTGTCCAGAATGACTCATGTTTAACAGAACTGCCACGGCAACGCTTCCACAGTCTTTCTCTAAACACGAGGAAACAAAGCCCGATGACATCATAGAGGATCAAGTCCAGAGGAGTGCTGCTGACTGCTGGGCTTTGGCTTCCTGTCTGTTTCTGTGGCTGGGGTAAAAGAAAAGAGGTCAGAGAAGAAGAGTATTTGTTGTTATAAGGATGAAACATCAAATATGTCTCAGGTGATCTATTTCATCTGATGTCGTAAGGCTGCTGACACAGGCCCAGACAGAGCTGTCAGTACCTAATGCCTGGGTCCCAACGAGACACGGGCTTTTGAGAGTGCTGTGACCTTTGCATGGAACACAAGCATTTTCCTGACCCTCACCCCCATTCCCACAACAGACTTATCTACACAATCACCTACTCTTCAGCTAACGAGGCCAATTCATTCTTCCCAGATATCATTTCTCCCAGGATGCCTTGCTACAGCTCTTAAGTCTGGGCTACCTTCCCACACTCTCTAGATCTCAGGGTACTACATCTTTTCCTTAGTGTCATGCACTTACCACAATGCATTATAGTCATCTGCTTCTCATCTGTGTCCATCTGCTGCACTGTAAACTGTTTAGAAGAATTGTTTTTCATTTTTACATTCCTATCACAGTTCTTGGGATATAGGCAATGCAGAATAATACATAATAGGTAATAATACATAATAGGTAATATATAATATGTAACAGGTAATACATAATACGTTGAATGAATGAATGACTTACACATTCAGAACACCATCATGGCCATTTTTGAAGGATAAATCTGACTTTCAGAGGTAGTCTAACCAAACTTACACAGAGTGAGACAGAAATCCAGATGTCAATTTAGTAATTTCCAGTGAGAATTGTGATTGCTGATCTGCTTGGTTACAGGAATCTTCTGACCTTCACTGACCTTGGACAACCTATGAAGACAAATTCTAATCAGAGATCACTCAGGCATTAGACTGAGTGAAATAGATATATCTATTTTTTCAGTAATGATGTGTCAGCCATCAGAATGAAAGAGATGAACTCCCTGGGCCAGAGAAAATCCTTCCTGGAAATGTGTTCCAATGGAGAGAGCCAACTTTGACATTCTTATATCACCCTTCTGATTGATACATTTGTCTTTCAGTTTTACTAAAATAGTAAATGTAGTCCTGTGAGCTTTTTTGGATTTTTTAGATTTTTGTGGTCCTTTGGATTTTTTAGTTATTTTCAGTTATTTTAGAGTTATTTTATATGTTTGCTCTCTGCTCTATCAATTAGAAAAATTTTAAAGTCAATTTATTTCTAGGTTCTTTTACACTATGATATCACTAGTATTTGGTTTACCAAGCAAGTAACTTTAAAAACCTTTGTTGAGGACTTCCCTCATGGTTCAGTGGTTAAGAATCCACCTGCCAGTGCGGGGGACATGGGTTTGATCCCTGGTCTGGAAAGATTCCATATGCTGTGGGGCAACTAAAGCTGTGTGCCGCAACTACTGAGCTCATGCACTGCAACCAGCAAAGCCCACACTATAGTACCTGTGAGAGTGTTCTGTGACAGGAGAGGCCACTGCAGTGAGAAGCCCATACACTGCAACTAGAGAGAAGCCCCTGCTCACCACAACGCAAGAAAGTCCATGCGTGGCAATGAAGACCAAGCACAGCCAAAAATAAAACTGATTAAAAAAAAAAAGAAAACGATCATCTACTGTATGCCTAGTGCTATGCTGACTATGATATATAATAATGATTAAATGTATGAGTTTTAAGTCAAAGAGACCTTGGTTTGAATCCTACTTCTATCAAATAAAAGTGCAGCCTTCTAGCAAGTTATTTGAAACTTTGATTTTCTCATCTGTTCTGTGGGGATGATAACACATACTTTAAAGGATTTTATGAAGACCAAATGACATGAAGTCTAAAATGTACTTAGGAGTATAAGCTCTAAATACATGTTATCTAAATTATATGATAATATTTACAGCTTAAATGTACTCTTTCCTGTCAGAGGCACCTGTAAAGGAAATGGAAACCTAAACTAATAGTTTCAGTTTTTTAGCATAGGAAACGCCTAGTGGATTCTGTTCTCATCTCAGGACCTCTATATAATGTTAAACATTTGCTGAGAATATGCAACGCATATAAACTTGTGCTGGGATTTAAGAGTGGTGAACAGATGGAGAGAATACATCCCTGCCCCTGTCCTCACATATGACCCATGTTGGATATGGTAATTCTCATTCTTGGTATCTTTTCAAGTGTCTCTTTCATTTAGCTTTAGTAACGATGTTAATCTAGTCCTTATGCAGCTTTCTTATGTGAAAAAAAATTATTAAAAAAAATGATGTAAGTGTATCCAAATGTTACCTAAGCCACTGTAAAATAAAAATAGTAACTGGAGGTTCTTACTTTGTTTACTAAACACTTGTTAATCCACTCAGTTCATTCAACCAACAGTTGAGCCCTTAACCCACACCAACTATTATTACAGGTGACAAAGAAAAAGGCAGCCCCTGACATCCAGGAGCTGGCCTGGTACTCTCACCTTGGCCTTGATGTTCTGCTGAACATTAAAAATTCCACACAACAGCAACATCAAATAAGGTCACTGTATGACTATCATGGATTATGGCAAAATCAAGACCATCTCATAATCCACCTGAACACAGACAAGACCTGAACGTGGTTCAAGCCACAGCAGTGACCACACATCCTCTTATCCTGATTACTATGTGTGACTGTGGATGCCTTCACAATTAACAGATTTAGCCTTACTGCTTCTATGGAAGACCAAGATATCCAACCATAGAATTATGCCCACTTCCTGACAGCTGCCAATTCAGAGAAAAATGTCCTCCCTTAAATTACTTAACACAAGCCCAGATCCTCTCTGTCCTTTCTAAAACTTACTCGACACCATCTTTTACTCATATACCCATGTACTCGGGTGTACATTCCCCCTCCCTTCAGCTGTGCTCCTGTGGTCTTTAGCTTGAGGACATTGCGATGGAAGGGAATACTGCTATAAATACGAGAGTGTCTGATTACCAAATCATTTCATATTGGGCTCAGAAAACCACACACCAGAAAAACTTAAATAACAGCAACTTAATCAAGATAGAAAGTTTTCTCTTCTAAGGTAAAGAGTACAGAGGTGGTGCAGCAGCTCCAAATCAGGGATTCAGGCTCTTTCTGTCTTTCCCACCATTCTAGCACATGCCTTCAGATTCAGGGTCAGTTTATGGTTCCATACAATTCTGGGGGATGCTGCCAAGCATCCATATTCCAGGCAAAGGAAAGGAATAAAGAAAGCACAATAAGAGTGTGGCTCCTAACCTCACCAAATTCCTTCAAGAAGCCTTCCCGGAAATTCTACCCATACTTCTGCTTTCAGTTCACCAGACATGACTTGCAGAATCTAGTCACATCGTCACCACTATTTTCAAGGAAACCTGGGAAATGTTCTATTTAAATTGTACATATTGCCATCTGAATAACATCAGGGTTCTATTACTAAGGAAAGAGATAGGAATGGATACTGAGTAATGTCTAGGACAAAATTATTGATGGGGTAGTTAGTATTGAAAAATTGCCTAGTTGGGTTAGTTTATGGTGAAAAAAGAAATTTCACCAACAAACAATGTACTCACAGCAGAAATGGCCTGATTTTGCTGTGAAATCATGGTATCATGGTATGAAGACATCATATAGTAGGAAAATATTGCACAGCTGAAAAACATAGAGTTTGCACATTTAAAAACAAGTAATGCTCTGGAAAGGGCTTCCCAGTTGGTGTTAGTGGTAAAGAATTCACTTTCCAAATGCAGGAGACACAAGAGACAAGGGTTCAATCCCTGGGTTGGAAGATGCCCTGGAGTAGGAACTGGCAACCCACTCCAGTATTCTTGCCTGGACAGTTCCATGAACAGAGGAGCCTTGTGGGCTACAGTCCATGGGGTCTCACAGAGTTGGACACGACAGCACACACATTCATTCTTCCAAGGCTCTGGAAATGTCATGCATCTGAAGTCAGCAGTACAAGCTATTTGCAATAGGACCTTAATACAAGGCTCACTCATGTTGCTTTCATCATTCTAAAAAAGTTTTGAATTCTTAAAGGCTTATCTGTCACAGTAAGCAGAGGTTCTCAAGTTATGAAATCAGTTAGAACAGTGTTCAATTATTTATCCCCATCCACAAATAGGCTTTGAAATTTTCTCATTGGATTCTCCAGTACTTTTTTCATTTGTGTCAATATTAATCATAAGAAAAATACAAAAGATCTTTGAGCAATTATGAAAGGTCAGATACTGTTCCAAGTGTCTTATGTGCATTATCACATTTAAACGTCACAACAATCCTATGATTAAGGTGTGGTTATCATCGTCTCCTTTTTTAGAGATTAGAAAGCTAAATCCACAAAAGCATTTAAATCATTTGACCCGTTGGTAAGAAATTGACTGTAGAGCATTGAAACATATACATTATCGTGTGTAAAATAGGTAGCTAGTGGGAATTGGATACACAGAGCTCAACTTGATGCTCTGTGACAGCCTAGAGGGATGGGAGGTGGAAGGCAGATTTAAGAGAGAGGGGCCATATGTATACCTATGGCTGATTCATGTTGATGTGTGGCAGAAACCAACGCAACATTGCAAAGCAATTATCTTTCAATTAAACATAAATAAATTTTAAAAAGAAGACAGTACTGAGATCCAGTAGTTTCAACTTCAAATGTTACAGTCTTGACCTCTTCACTCTACCTCCTGGATTCCACCCAGCAGAGGACAGCACAAATGCAGGAGCAACTGTTTAAGGGTAAGGAAGGATGGGGAAAAGCAGACAGCTTCAGTGATCACACTGTCTTTCAAAACTGACATCCTAATTGGAAAAAACAAAATAATTGATCATAGAAATCATGTCAAATCAGTTTGCTTGGAAAATCATTCTCTTGCCTTGGATTGGAGTTTTTAATGTAAAAAACAAAAAAGAAGTAATATTTGATCTTTGCACACATATTTAGAACATACAGAGAAGCAATGAATTCCTTAACCAGACTAACATTGTTGACATTCTTTCTATATCCTTTCAGAATGTTTCTGTTCATGTATATCTACATGTACCTATTTATATTTGATATGTATATAAATATTTGTAAATATATTATTAAAAGTTTCATACTGAACACAGTTTTATTAATGTTTTATACAAAAATGTTAATATATGTCTATAAAACTCTTTCTTGGTTTTACTCTTATAAGCCATGGATTTTTTAAAAAATGTAGACTTACACTCTTCTTTTCTCTTTCCTCTTATATGTGCTACCTTCCTAAATCTATGAATGCAAAATAAAGCCACAATACTTGTTTAGTTTTTTCCCAGTAAAATACCATTACAGTAATCATTTTGTGCAGATTGCAATATTGTTAAGGAAAAAAACGAAGCAAATTTTATAAACATGTATAGACATATTTTCAAATCTCCAAATTACCAAAACTGAGAAACATAAAATTTTACATAGTTAATTTTTTAAAAGCTATATCCTTAACTATCTGGCAGTTAAAGTAACTTTTAAAAGTGCAGACTATATGCATTTCTTCAAATAAGTAATTTTAGGCAAAACATATCTTCGAAGTCTCGTTTTCCTTTTTCTATTTCAATAAATGTAAGAATTTTAGTAAATACTATTTTTAAGATGGAAACATTTGATCACATTTATATTTCTTAAAAAAATTCTTAAAAAATTTTTGCTATCATGTAACACTTCCCCACTATTATATTAGCTTTGCTCAGGCCAAGTGTACTGTTGAAAAGTCAAATATATTTTTTACAGTCACAAAAGATAGTGCTTGAGAATCTCAAAATTGTCTAGCAATTTGATATTAAAAATATCTTCTTGGAATGTCTGCTACCTTAAGAAGTAACCAAAACTAATCATTTTTAGAGTTTCTGTGGAAGAAAGGAAATCTAGGAGTGAAATTGTATTATATCTTCAGCAAATGGCAAAATCATCTGGGAGCACATAAATCCAGGTGTGCTCAGTCATGTCCAGCTCTTTGCAGTCCCACGGACTGTAGCCACCAAGCTCCTCTGTCCATGGAATTTTCCAGGCAAGAATACTGGGTGGGGTGCCATTTGCTACTCCAGGGACTCTTCCCTGCCCAGGGATCAAAGCCACTTTTATTGCTTCACTTGCTTTAGCAGGAGGATTCTTTACCACTAGTGCCACCTGGGAAGCCCAAAATCCAGATTTAGGATGAAAATATTGATTTCAGGAATATTACTAAAAATGTTTATAAAACATATGGCTATATTTTCAATTTTTCCTTATCCATGAGTTCCACGTGTATATGTATTTTTCAATATTACCTTCTTCTTATTCTGGTCACATAATTTCAGGGCATACATTCAGAAAGCTTTGGGAAGTATGACATACAAAGGTCATTTTATTTGTGATTTAATTTGTCCCTGCCTAGGACAGACTGTACATGAGTGGTCTACTCAACAAAATAGTATTTCCTTCACTTATGATCTTTAAAAACTGCTATTCTTACTGAACTCAGGGGGAAAAAAGCCTGTTGTGATCATGGGAAAATACAACAAAATCTATATGTAATACAACCTAGCTTTGTTAAAAATGCATGAATGCTTGAGAGACTATCTAAAGTGATAATAGAAACATCAAATATGTATCATTAATAATATTGCCATTGAATTACTAAATGTATGCATATGTTGTCAATTTTTTAAGTAAAAGAAGGCAAGTAACAGTCAATCCTAAAGGAAATCAACCCTGAATATTCATTGGAAGGATGGATGCTGAAGCTGAAGCTCCAATACTCTGACCACCTGATGTGAAGAGCTATTCATTAAGACCCTGATACTAGGAAAGTTTGAAGGCAGGAGCAGAAGGGGATGACAGAGGACTATCCAAGATGGTTGGATGACGTCACTGACTCAATGGACATGAGTTTGGGCAAGCTTGGGGAGATGGTGAAGGACAGGCAAGCCTGGCGTGCTGCAGTCCATGGGGCAGCAAAGAGCTGGACGGGACTAAGCTACTGAACAATAACAACAAGAGTTCCACATCTATGAAAAAGTTCCACATCTAAAAAAAAGGTCATCACACAATATTGAATTTTTGATAACTGGAATGATAATTTATAAAATAAAATGCAAGAAGCTAAGGAAAGTAGAAATGCATTAAAGGAAGATTAAGCACACACAACATATTTTTTAATTTTGGAAAAAATAAATTAAGGATATCATTATTTATTAACTAAAATTGGTAAACTATAAAAATCTTCTATGGGACTCTAATATACTTCAACCATTTGACCTTAGTATATTTTTAAGAAATAATAAAATGTCAGATCTTATCCTGAAATCCTAAATTCATAAAGGATTAACAGCACACCAAAATTATACATGCTTCCTAACTCAGTGTATGATGATGGTTATGGACATCTAGTTTTCTAGTCTTACATTCAGAATTGAGTTAGTGAGAACCCATAATAATTTGGTGTAGATGTGACTCCATTCTTGTGAGACACTGAGTCTTGAAGGATTATATGCAAAGTGGATTTTTTCTTTTTCATATATTCAGACATATTACATTAAAATAGTTCCCTATTTATTACTAAATTGAAAGTATCCAAATTTGTAGGATGAGTTTCTTAGATATAAGATAAATGTCTTCATCTCACTTACATGCTTCCTTACATTTCTCCATCTTTTATGTTTCAAACAAATCTTCCATCTCTATGAATATGCAGCCCCACTGTTTTATAATCTCTCTGAATGTACCTTGATTTTTTTTGCCTATGTATTCCTTAGTGGAGTAGTTCTTAATCAGAGGTACACACCAGAATTTTCCTGAAAGATTTTTTTTTTTTTTTTAATACACAGGCCAGGTACTCACATCAGACATACTGAATCAAGAGAGGAAAATGGAGAGTAATTTTGTAAAGGTTCTCAGATGATTCCAATCAGCTAACCTTTGCTTAAGAACTAAAGACAGCTCTTGTTTAGCACTGCTAAGAAAGCTGTTTAAGAAATGATTAGTGGAATAGACTTTTCTACAATGTCCTAACATAGTCTACGTTTGAGGTCCAATTTAAGGCCTCTGTGTTCCTCATTCTTCTTGTATATGCCTGTCTCTGTTGTTCATTACTGCTTATGTCTATCTCCGTGTGTGTACGTGCTAAGTCACTTCAGTGGTGTCTGACTCTTTGCAACCCCATGGACTGTGGCCCTCCAGGCTCCTCTGTCCATGGGGTTCTCCAGGCAAGAATACTAGAGTGGGCTGCCATTTCCTTCTCCATAGGGTCTTCCTGACCCAGAGATCGAACCTGTGTCTCTTAGGTCTCCTGCATTGGCAGGTAGGTTCTTTACCACTAGCGCCACCTGGGAAGCTCACAAGTCTATCTCTGCTCTTAGATATTGTTATTATCATTCTATAGGATAATCCTCCCCATTTTATCCTGCCACGTTCCCTCTAGGGAGAAAATACGAACTACTTAAGTGTAGGGGCTTCCTTGTACTTCTTCATCTCATCTTCTTCCACCATTCAAGTTCTCTACATCACACATTCTATTTCCTTTCTAGCACTTTTCACTACCTAAATTTATTTTGTGTATTGTTTCTTTGGTTACTGTGTGTTTCTCTTTAACAGAATGTAAAGACTTTAAAAATAAGGACACTGACTAATTTAAAGTTCTAACCCAATATCTAGTTCTCAAAATATACTTGATGAATAAATGAACTACCTAGAGGACTGATTTTGGCACATGTATCAATGTATATTGTGTTTACTTAGTTCCCACTGTATCAAATCATTTATGACTTTCAGTCCCATCTTCTGGTCCTTGCTCTGGAAGAGTCATCATGTGAAGGATACAAAGAGCAAGAAATTTTATTTCATTCTGTCAAATTAAAACAATCAAGTTCATTAAAGTTCTCTTGAAGGAACTAGAAATTACATATTCTTTAGAGTGGATATTTTCAAAATGAAAAGTAGAAAATTATAGACATCTAAATGGAGCTAATGCATCTGTTAATAATACGTGAACTGTTGCTTATATTTCAGAGAATTTCTTAATTTTAGTTTGAGAGTTCATATGTTGACTCATAAAAATGACCATGATGTAATATTTACTCAGACCCTGACGCTATTTGTAAAATTTCAAAATCAGCTATATGAACAAAAACTAATTCTACTGTGGGTTCTATAGAATATCTTTTAGCAGAGTCAAAGTGAGTTTCTTTCCACTCTACATATAAAATATCATCAGGCTCTAGATACTAGGCACCAAAAGAGTGTGTGACTCGCTAGGAACATTTGCCTTTGGGGCTGCCTTTAATATCAAACAAATGAAGGAATTAATAATTTATTAGGATAAAAAGAGTTACTTCTCTACTTGAATTTTTTGAAATTACTCCTCCTGGTCTCAACTTAGCAATCAGAATGTAAAGAATCCCACATTTATATGGGGTTGGTTTCTTTCTCATGCATGTATTCCTGAATGCCATGAGTCATCAAGGGGTGCTGCCTTTGTGATGCAACTATTATGACACCACATGATATCCTGTGATGCACCATAATGTCAAAATGCTTAATCTTAATGTGAAGTGGGTACAAAGTTCACGGCTTGAACGTATTGGAGGAGATTACTGATCACTTACTCTGTGAGTAGCTACATTTCTAAGGGTCACTTAGTTCTTCAGTGTGATTAATATAGTGTAACTATCACAATGTTAAGGTTAATAATATTTAATAACAGTCAAGTTTATTTATTGTGTACTCACTACAAGTAGGATCTGTGCTATTGTTTATGTATCTTACCTAATCTGCTTAACGGCATGTGGGTATCTTTATTCTTATTTTCAGATGAGGAATCCAGAGTCTTTCAGATATTAAGTAATTTACTATATGGTGGAATTTGTATATGAAAACTCAATTGGTTTGAATCTTAAGTTGATACTAAGCACTCAGTCCCTATGATGCTATGTTATGTTCCACACCAATGTAAATTACCACCCTCTAAATTTCCAACTGGAAAAAGACAAGACAATTTCCAATGTAAAGAGCCCACTTTCACTTCAAAGTGAAACACTTTTGATGATAGGTGTGCACAACTTGCATTCACCTCAATAAGAAGAAGGGCTTCCCTGGTGGTTCAGCTGGTAAAGAATACGCCTGCAATGCAGGAGACCTGAGTTTGATCCCTGGGTTGGGAAGATCCCCTGGAGAAGGGAAAGGCTACCCACTCCAGTATTCTGGCCTGGAGAATTCCATGGACTGTATAGTCCATGGGGTCACAGAGTCAGACACAACTGAGCTACTTTCACTTTCAATAAGAAGAAAGTAAGAAGAGAGGAAGAGAAGGATGAGAACAAAATCAAAACCTATGAGAGCAGAAAGATATACCAGCCTAGGCAACAATCTGCATGCTAAACAAAATCTCCACCATCTTTTGAAATCTGCTGGTAAGAATGTGAGTCTCTCTGAATCACAGTCACCTCATCCACCAAAAAAGATGACCATGCAGGCCCCTGCTTCACCCTGGAATGGGCAGGGTCATCTTTCTCATCTTATTTTCCACTCTTGGTCACACCTTGTCTTCAGGTATTCTTTTCATTTACACTTGCTTCTGGGAAGACCATTGAGTGACCTCTCCGTCTTTCCACAATGCTCTCCATGATACACAGAACAAAACTAAACTGCATCCTGGTTTTTCATGGCACTCAATCCTTCTTATCTGATATAAAAGACCTACTTTACTCTGCATCTGACTTTCACCTCCTTGAGCTACTGGGAACTGGTCATCATTTAATTATCTCCCTGCATAAAACAGAAAACAAGTGAAATACACAAAATATGGTCTCAACAAATGTCCAATAGAAGCAAAGGCATGAGTCATGACTCTATTTTATCCTACTAAATGTAAAGTACTATTTAGCCTACATTATTATGACATGTCATTAAAAAATACATAACTTTTAAAAAAGTTTCCCAGAATTAGGACACGTACCACTGTGACCGACATTCCTAAAAAGAACTGTTTTACTGGAACAGTCACGGAAGAGACAGATACCTTCAGGACAAAGAAATACTTAGAACAACGCTTTTTTCTCTTCTTCAAGTCATGAAAAATCAAGTTCTGGAGTTGTCTCCGTGTAGAAGTTAGTCAAATTAATCAATCTGTCCCTCTCTCTTCACTTTATCTGCTTGTCATGATTAAAATGCCCTGCTAGGTTCTAAATGGACTCTCAAAGCTGGCTCATTCTGTCTTGGGATTCCAGAAGCAAAATCTTGGCCACCATTCTTCGTCATCCAATCCCAATATGCTATCAGCAGAGACTATTCCTTTAGGTTAAATATTATTCTCCTGTAGAAATTCTCTTTTCAAAGAGAAGTTTAGTCTAAATCCTTTTATCAGAGTGGAAAGAGAGTTTAAGAGTGAGATGAGGTTGAAGATGAATCTGTCTGGCTCCTGCCATGACCAGCTGTGTGAAGTCCTCCCTGCCTTGTAAAGCTGACATTTGTCCCTCTTGTAAAACAGGGAAGATGATACTTAGACCTCCCTAGGTTTTGAGTGAGGTGGTATTGGTAATATTTTTAGTGTATTGTTCTGCCAAAAAAAAAAAAAAATCAATAAATAATAATTTTGACAAGGATGGGTCCCTGGGCCACAAAAATAAATTGGACGGGAGGTGGTTGGAAATTCTGACCACTTCACAGTGGGTGGGGAAGGGCCTCCGGGTGAGATAAGGTAAATAAAGCAGCTTCTCATTAGGAGGTGGGCTCTGTAGTCATATTATGACCGTTATTGTTAAAGACATCGGACCATTGTTAAGTCACTCCTGATCTTAAGGTACTTCAACATTTTAAAATGGAATTTTTTCTAGGTAATTCCTGTCTGTGGTAACACTAAGATCAACCGAAGTATATTCTGAGGATTTTCAGATGGGTTGAATGTTCGGGACTTCTGAATGTCAGCTCCTAGCTCCCAAACTCCACTCCTGTCCCTTGTATGGATCTGGTAATTTTTTTTTTTTCAGCTTGCAGCGAGAGGTTTAATTTTCACTTCCTTCCAGCGGCTCTCTGCGCTCTCAGGAGGTGGGGCGCCTGGCATCCGTGTGTGGTTTTCGGGTAGTAACTTCTTCCCGGGAGGCCGCCCGCCTCCACCC
>NW_011494664.1:2780803-2799573 GCF_000754665.1 Bison bison bison | reverse complement strand
CCTGGGATGTTGCTGCTGATTCTTAAAAAAAAAGAAAGCCGCCCCTGGGTGTCCCCCGACTCTGTCCGATGGGAGGTAATCGACATACCGGCCCCTCCTATGGAGGCTGAAAAAACAGGCCGGGTGTCTTAGAGGTTCCAGGCCAGCAGGAGGGTGCCTGAGAATCTTTGTACTCTCACTTTAGTCCAGAGGAAGGGGAGTTTAGAGATCCTGTAATCCATACCCTTCCTTTTACAGCGGTAAAGTGATTTCTAGAGATCTTGCAGAAGAGACGTCCCAGACCAAGGAGTCCTATCTCCTACCTAAATTCTCCGTCTCCTCTGTCAAGTGATTTTGTTTTTACCATTCTAGAGGGCCTGGCATCGTCCCAGGAAGAGGTTCTACTTAAAAGCACCACTCTGACACTGTTTTGAGACCTAAAGAATCCGCCTGCCAAGTAGGAGACGAGGGTTCAAGCCCTAGGTTGGGAAGATCCCCTGGAGAAGGAAATGATAACCCACTCCAGGATTGTTGCCTGGAAAATTCCTTGAACAGAGGAGCCTGGCTTGCTACAGTCCATGGGGTCGCAAAATACTCCTATAAGATTTAGCCACTAAGCAACAAACGATAAAGCAGGGGCTTGAAACTGGCCCCCAAGTCTTACCTAGTCCCTAGTTTCTTCTCTATGTGAGGGCAATAATAAGAAACAATGACAGTAAGAAAATTTATTACCAACTACTATTCATATTACTTTTTACATTTGATATGCATACTCTTTTTAAAAAGGTACTGCATGTGTTAAAAAGATATTGGGTTTATCTCTAGAATCTGTTTATTAAAATGGAACAGGTAACATTCTATTGTATATATATATATGAAGTTATGGTCATATTTAGATGTTACCTCTTAAATAATTATATTACATTAATTTGCCTATTTGGTGGGTTTTTGATGTGGAAATTAATGTAGATTATCTGTGGAAAAGAAAACCTAAATAAAAGAAGCTCTGTAATTGGGACAGTTGAGTTTGCTTGTTGGCAGAGTATGAAGCAGCTTTCATAAGTGACTCAATCGCAAACAATAACACATGTGCCGTCACTGCTTTGAAGATAAACATTCCTCCCGAACAGAATTGACTGGAGAGAAAAGGCACCCCGCTTTACTTTTTCTTTTCTTCTCTTATTCTCTCTCCCATAGCCCATTATACTGCTGGATTAGACGTCAATGACACCTACTCTGGAAAAGGGGAACCATTTTCTGGGGACCACAGTGCTGACAGATTTGAGGTGACCTCAAGAAGTGAGATTTCCTCTGCAAGTGAAACGCCTCCTGGTGGCGAACTGTCCTCCGTGATCGACTATGACTATGCAGAAGAGTATGATAATGAACCACAGATATCTGGCTATATTGTAGATGATTCAGTCAGAGGTGAGTAGAGGAGAAGGTGACAGTATAGCCTATAAGATATGTGGTTTGTATGAGCAAAGCTGCTTCAAGAAAAGCCTCTCCAAGATCTTCCAGTGGCTTTCTTGTGTGTATGACTGTTGTGCATCCTGCTAGTTAAGCTGGAAACTGAGATAGAAGGAGCTTTTAGTAGGCACAACCTTTGTGTCCGGAGCTCTAACAAACGTTTCATGTCTGGTAAGTCTAATCTTCACAACTTTATAAAGTAGGAATTGTTATCATTTTACAGATGTGATAACTGAAGCTTAAGAAGGTTAAGCATTTTGCCCAAAGTGCCACAGCCAGAATGAGAAACTCCAATCTGTTGGATTTCAGATACTCTGCCACATGACCACTCCCCGATGTGAAAAACCAATGTAGACATCAACCAACCCTATATACTTTATATCAGCTTTTATAGCCACTCCCCACCACCATTTTTCTCTAAATAACTGCAGTTGGACACAAATAGGGCTTCCCTCATAGCTCAGTTGGTAAAGAATCTGCCTGCAGTGCAGGAGACCCAGGTAAGGGAACAGAGAGATGTAATGAGAAAAGAATGATTGGATCTTAGCACTGTGTATTGTGTTGCAACATTGGCATTAGTAATATCACTTTCTGGAAATATTAAAGAACAAATATGCATGGATTTTATGTCACTAACATCTCTGTTTAACCCTAAATCTCAATTGTCAGTTAAATAATAGTGACCTATAATTTCTTCTCTTCTGCTGTTATCTGATTTTTCAAAAAGAGCATTTACTTAAAATGAGGGTACCAGAGTAAGAGGTCACTATTGTTCATTACTCTCATATTACTTTGGAGTTTGAGGGCAGATGAGGTCATCAGTAAATCAAATCTAAATATCCTAGGAGCATCCATTATGAAGGCAGGGTTTAAAGCGTCCTCTTTCCTGATCTTAGTTTCCCTGACTCCTCCCCTCTGTCTAGCTCCCAGAACTGGTGAAGGAATAGCAAGTGATAACATGAAGACAGTGGCAGGTGGGAAAAGTTTTATCAAACACTCCATTTTCCTCCCTTGCTCCACACCTCCCTTATGTGCTTTTACATAAGGTGGGAAAGGGGTCCATTTCTTATTTTGGGAGGGGGATGAGATGAGACCATTAAGACTCTAGAAATTTTTCTCTTAAAGATGTTTCAAGTTGGCATTTCATAAGGCCAAATGAATTGATGGTGATGGTGATGAATGAAAATGGTTAGGGGCCAAAATTACAATACACTGTAAAATACAGTGAAAATTGCTCCATGAAGATAATGTCTATTGTAGCACTTCAGCATAGTGACTGTCTCTGTTTAAAATTTGTAATGTATCTGTAAAGTGCTGTAATATTGATTTAAACTGTCTCTGTTAGAGGAACTGTTCTAATTTGGGGTACTTTTCTTATCATCAGAGGGAAGTTTCAACACAAAAATTGCATAGCCACCTATTAAACATTGCTCCTAATTTGACTATTGTTAATGTTGATATAATGACTGCTAAAATACTCAAAGTATCTAATTTTTCATTACCTTAATCACAGGGCTCCAGCTTTGCTACCCTTCCTTATGTTTCTAGAGTTCTCTATTTACTGAGCACTGCAGAACCATTTTGACTAACTTTATTATGACTTTATGACTCTTTTCTCTGGGCTCACTAAATACTTGCTCAGATAAACCTATGCAGAGATTAGTAAGACAAAATGCACAGCTCTAACATAGAAACTCCTCCTTCCTATGTTTAATGTGTGGGTAAACTATACCCTGCATAGCTATAACACTGAACAAAGGTTTCTGTGAATCTGAAGAGTTAGGATGAACCCATGAAGCATCAAGTACAAATATTTCTGGACTCTGTTTTTCAAATAGATTGATTATAGAAATTAGCCCCCAGAAGGTATCAATTAATTATAATCTGTTGTAATCTGGGAGTTGAAGAAAGTTAACTCTAATGTATAATTCTGTTCTTTTCACCTCAGGTAATAACACACCAATTCCCAACTATGATAGCACAAGACTGATATGAGTAAAGAAAATCATCAAATATACTCAAACCCCACTTAGAGAAAACATAATGTAATTGGGTATTAATAGGCTTTAACATTCCAGCACTGCCATTTTCTAGCTACTGTTTTAGTGCAATTTACTTGTCTTTACTCGACTCTACTTTTTCTCATCTGTATCATGTGGATAGTAACAATACATTCAACTGTAATTTGGGTTTAATTAAATTAATGCTTGTTACCAAGAACCTGGTATGAATTAAAGTAAAAACAAATGTTTAAAATATTTCATGGATTTTCTTAGACAAGTAACTCCTATTATTCCTGTTATCAGTAGTAGTAATACTGATACAAATAAATCAAAATATGTTTTGAAGCTAATAAAATAACAATGTGTTCAGATTCTAAGTGCCACATAATACAGATATTGTCTTTGTTCAATTATTGTATATGAGTTGTGTTAAAAAATGAGACTGATACGGTTGTTACCCTGTGAACTTTCACTGCTAGGACATTTTTCTCTCATGTCTTCAAAATGGTGTTCCACATGAAGAGAGACTTTTGTCAATAGATCTTTTCTTTTTTATTTTTTTAGTTGAACAGGTAGTTAAGCCTAAGAAAAACAAAACGGAAAGTGAAAAGACTTCAGATAAACCCAAGAGAAAGAAAAAGGGAGGCAAAAATGGAAAAAATAGAAGAAACAGAAAGAAGAAAAATCTGTGTGATACAGAATTTCAAAATTTCTGCATTCATGGAAAATGTACATTTTTAGAGCAACTGGAAACAGTATCATGCCAGTAAGTTACCCTAAATCATATGGAATTCTATATTTCTAACACTGTGTATGAAACCCCTAGTTGCAGAAAACCATTTGTTTTTTTTTTTTCAATGTATAAACCAAGAGTTGGCAAACTTCCTTAAAGAAGGAGATATGAAATATTTTGGTTGTTGTGGGTCAAGATTATGTACGGTTATCATATAACCAATTAAAACATGGCCATTTAAAACTGTTAAAAAAAAAAAAACATTTTTCAGCTTGCGTGCTATAAAAGACCTAGCAAATGGCCAGATTTGACCCGTGGGCAATAGTTTGCTGAACCCTGGTGGAAATCATCATTTCGCAATATATATTTTACAAAACCTCTTGATAAAAAAGGAACTAAGGTAGTTTTCACTTAATGTTGTTCTTGCTTCCTTCTCCCTAAAAGCTGCTAGCACATTAAATGGTAGTGGAATGTATTAGCTGCATAACAAGCCACTGAATTCATCAGTTGGTCATACAAGGAGCACAAAGAATGAAAAGGCGTGTCCTCTTGGAATATCACACTCAGACTAATCTCAACTTGTTCTTATACTAATACACCTTAGGCGCGAATGCATTCTACAGCTCATCATTTTGAAATACAAATAAATGCCTGGACTGATTTTTTGAATGCTAGAATTAATGATGGTTTGTGATCTGGAAAGTAAATGTGATTATTGGAATCTTTTCAGTGATTATAATTGTAAAATGTGGGTTCTTTGCAGATGTTATCCAGAGTACTTTGGTGAACGATGTGGGGAAAAGTCCATGAAGACTCAGAGCATGGTCGACAGCGATTTATCAAAGATTGCTTTAGCAGCTATAGCTGCTTTCGTCTCTGCCATGACCTTCACAGCTATTGCTGTTTTTATTACAATCCTGTAAGTAAGGCATGTCTTTAAAATCCCTAATAAAGTAATGCCAGGTTGATTTTTTTCAGGATTTCTATCTTAATGTGGTATCATATTTTACGTGAGTTATTCTATTAGTGGTACGTGATATTTGGCCATATCTTTACCCTTCATTGACAATTCACAGAATATGGTTAAATGTATTCCTTTGGCCACCATTGAAACTTAATATATGAACCCCTTTTCTTGAACTTAAAAATTGATGGTTTTGTTTCATGTTATATGTCTACTCATGGCTACTTCTGAATCTCAGATTGTTAATATCTTCCATTAGTATATTATGCTTAAGCAAGCTTCCCCAGAAGCTAATTAGGAACTAGGTTGTCAGAGACATTGCTTTGATACTAAAAATTCACAAAGAGCTTCAAGCCAGGAGCCAAGAAAAGATGTCTTCTGCTTCTGTCAGAATGCAAAATTCTGAGTTAGGAATTTGATAGCATGGTACTGACTTATTAGAGCTTATGCCTCTTTTGTTATTGTCAAATGAAGTATGGGAATTCAATTACTAAAAAAAAAAAAAAAAAGTTTCCTCCATATGGCATGGCGTAGGAAGCAGGGACAATTCTATTACTGTTTCATTCTAGCAGTATCTTCCCTGTGCTCATAATAACAGATCACTTACTTCACTTCATGACCAATGAATGTTAGAACTAGACTGTCCTAGGTAGTAGCCACTGGTGGGTATGTAAAAATGGCATTGTCTGTCAAACAAAAGTCAGTAGATTAAGGAGCTTCAGGGAGGGTGTGAATGGCTCTGTAATGACTCATGTGCTACTGGAGCTTGGGAAAAGCAAGACTCATTATTCTAATTTTAGGTCTTGGTAAATTACTTTTAACAACTGGATTGTATACATGATCTACTACTCCTGCCATTCAGGAAACAAGGAATTATCTTCTGTCATTGTTTACTATTATTTTAAACTCATATCAGCTAATGATAAAATGCCAGGTAAAACACAATTTTATGATGCACGTAAAGTTTGATGTGTGGTTTAAATTTGTTTTGCACATCCGAGAAATTATTTCAGTCTGTTGGTACCTCAAGCCCGATATGATATGCCAGTGTGTTTAGGAAAAATACACTCAGACACCATTATTATTTGACGTAGAATGACAGAAGAAGAAACTGCCAGTTAGGGAAGATGTTTTGAAAGAATTATTCAAAAACTCATAATTATTCAAATTGAAATATTTAATAATCCTTTGGAAAAGTATGGAAAAGCTTTGTCATGTTTTCCTTTTCTCTTGTATTCTTCCCTGTATTTGAAACACATCGCAAATACCAGCCTAAGACACAGTTGCTGCTTTTACATAACTGAAATCAGTTTTTTCCCAAACATCACAACAAAAGTTCTTAAGATTTTAATAATAACATTTAGTAGATAAAAAAGCTAATAAAAATTGAATTGCTTGAGCAACACTAAAACATTTCAGACCATTGAGTTTTTTGAGTATCAGGTAGCAATAAATTAGAAATATTTATTATATTTAGAAATAAAATCAATTTGTTTTTAAGCCTGTATATAAAAAAACAAAACCTAAGCATTTACATTAGTTTGTACAGCCCTTCTATACTATCTTCTTCCAGCTGTGCCTGCAATTGTGCTGTTTCGGGGAAAAATATGGATATGTTTCATGCCTTCTAAAAGTTTGCATCCCAATGCACATTTGTTTAAATCTCAGAATATGTTTATATAAAATCAACATAAAGATTCCCTTAAAAGAACATTGTGATACTTTTTACCTGGGTTTAGTTTTTTGGGTTTGGTGGAGTGGTCCTTAAATGTATAGTGGTCCATAGGACTCATGAAAGAAATTCCCTGTGCTCATGAAACCCCAGTCAATGTATATATGAATAGAACTTTGATGACAGTAGAATATCTTGTTCTCTGAAGGCTTCGAAGACGATACCTCAGGGGATATGAAGGTGTCGCTGAAGAACGAAAGAAACTTCGACAAGAAAATGGAAATGCACATGCTGTAGCATAACTGAAGGTATTATTGCAGGTTGGAGTTTTAAAAGATATCTTTAAATAATATTTTACAATTTTAAAAATATAACATCTATTATCTGAAGAAAAATGAGAAAAGCAAGTTTTCTTAATGGTACACTATGAACATTGGCTACACAAAGGTGTTATTCTTTCAGCTTGAGTTGCAGTTCCATACTGAGAGTGGACCATGTCCTTACTATGCCAAGGGATAGAAAAGTGAAGGAGACACAAATTCTGTTCTCAAAGAGCTTAGTGTTTTGAAGATAGAAAAAGATGCAAGAAATAAGAATATCAGGGGGAGTAAAATATATGTCATAAAAAAGGAACTAATGGAATATGAGGAGTTTCCAGCAAAGGAGAGATAGAGTCCAGTGGGCTGCATTTAGGGAGCAGAAAAAGATGCGATAGAGGATGGCATTGGAAGTGAGCCTCAAAGAACTGATGAGACTGGGACATGTGATTATAAGTGGAAAGGAAGATCAATAGTGTGAGATGGGCTAGATTATTTTAGAAAGGTTTGAAAGATGACCTAGTTCTAATGGTGTTGGAGGAGATAAGGTTGAACTGATAGGCTGAGCTCACATGGTGGAGCGCCAACATCAGGGCACCTGCACTACAAATGTGAGGAAGTAGAAACACCAGTGGGATATCCTTGCACAGAAAAGAAGCAGGAATGGAGAGGGGCTCACACTTGAGAGGTAACTTGGTTAGTGTACAGATTGTAGTTCCTATTTTTAAAAAAAAAAATTTTTTTTTGTAAAGAGAGAGAGCTGAGCATGTTGTATGGAGAAAGTATGGAGAGGGATATTTCGTTGACAACTAAAGTCAACAGCTGATGAAGCAAACTTCCACAGGAAGGGGGAGGCAAGGAGATCAAGGACGCTCTTAATGTCAGTCAAAAGAAGGAACTCCATTTCCTCAGACATTTTGGAAAGAGGTCACATCCTCAAGTTATTGGGTTGGCCAAAAAGTATGTTAGGATTTTTCCTTACAATCTTACAGAAAAACTCAAATGCACTTTTTGGCCAGCCCAATATTATTTTTTGCCTTCGATTGTTTTAAGAATTACTTGAGATACTTGCTAAATATGCACATTTCTAAGCCAAATCCTAAATCTACTAAGTCTGCGATTCCATCTTTTATTAACATTCCAGATGCTTGAAGAACACTATCTTTAGCATTGGTTAAGTACAGGCATTGTGTTCTGAGCCTATTACAGAATTAGCTCAGTAAGTCATGAAATAGATAATTATCCATGCCAGTGCTATACTCAATACTTATTCATCAAAAGTTATTAATGAATTGGCTTAATGTTCTGAAGCTAAAGTCACCAGCATGAATAAGAGTTTATTTTTGGTTGTTTAGTGCAATTGAAATTTCTCAAAGGAGGTCCGGAATGACTTTAGGAAAAGGAATATGCTGTGTTGGCATATTGTGGCTACCTATTAACTGGTAGCTACTATTATTATGCCCTTGGTACTAATTATCCTAAATTAACTGTATATCATAAATATACTGAGCCACTTAATCTTTGTTTTTAATTATGTCCGCTTCATAGATTTGGTTAGGAAAACTATTTCTCATCACTATTCTCAGTGCTGCAATTTTAATAAACAGAATTTGATGAAACAGGTTTGAACACACAGTCTTCTACCCAAGTATGCATATAACTGAAGCAGATGTGAAAAACAGATTCAAGTCAGAAGGACTAGTTTGTCTCTGAAAAGCTTTTAGCACTTTCCACAAGACATCCTAGGGGAAAAAAAAAATTGGCAGAAATTCTGATTGATGATTATTCTTTGACCTTATCTCAAAGCTATGTTGGAATTGGGCTGTCTCTAACAGTTCATTTTATTTTCCAACAGGGTATCAGATCGGAGTCACTGCCAAGTCACAGCTGCAAGTGATACATTGGTTCTTCTTTTCAGCAAATCCCAAGAAAACAGAACCTTTTCGTTCTGATGGTTTTAAACTTTCAATTGTCACTTTTTAATGCTAAGTCTTATTTCTGTACATAAAGATGCATGGAGATAAAAACTATTTTTTCAAGTTGTAAATAATTTATTTAATATTTAATGGAAGTGTATTTATTTTACAGTTCATTAAACTTTTTTTTTAATCAAACAGATTGAGAGTTTGAATGTGACTTTTGAGATTGTAAGACTTTAGGGTATTTGTCTAACATTTAAATGATCATTTTAAAAGGAGTTCCTTTCCTTTTTTTTTTTTTTTTTTTTTACTGTTTTGATGTTTATTTTCAAAACTTAACTGTTTTCTTAGAAAGTACTCTTAATGGGAAAATTATTAACTAGAGTCACTTAAAGTGAAGTCGCTCAGTTGTGTCTGACTCTTTGCAACCCCATGGACACCAGACACCAGGCTCCTCCATCCATGGGATTTTCTAGGCAAGAGTACTGGAGTGGGTTGCCATTTCCTTTTCCAGGGAACTTCCTGACCCAGGGATTGAACCCAGGTCTCCCACACTGTAGACAGATGCTTTACCATCTGAGCCACCAGGGAAGTCACTTAGTCCTCCCACAAATATTGATGTCCCAAACTTCTCTTTCTTATTCCACATAGAACTTATTGCAAGTCCAATAAATTATAAAAGCTTCTAAAATCAACATGTGGTATAGCTTCTCTATTACAGTAGACATTGATATTATAAAAGAGAGAAAATATATTGCCCATCATTATCATCACCATAAACAAGAAAGGAATAAGGTTTGAACATGGCCTTTTGCATGAACCAGGAAGTATTTAGATTTTAGACTTCTTTCCCTAATATCACGACATAAATGTATAAAGCAACTAAAACCCACTCTTCTTTTTCTCCACTTGCTCCTCTTTTCTTACATTATTTTAAACAAATACATGTGTATTTCTGGTGAATGTTCTTTCAAAAGCATTAAGGTCGTGGAATGATTCACAGTCATCCCTGGCTGGTCAACTAAGTTACCTGGGTGAAAAACAAAATAAGCTTTCTGTTGTGCAGGGTATATTTTGAGAATATTCACCAGTAATAAGCATATTTCCAGCAATCATCTCATGGAATTTCATGGATGAGAGGTGCCTCAAATATCAACACTTCCATCTGTCTCTAATGTGTGTGGTTGCTCAGTCATGTCCTACTCTTTGTTACCCTTTGGACTGTAGCCCTCCAGGTTCCTCTGTGCACGGAATTTTTCAGGCAAAAATGCTGGAGTGGGTTGCCATTTCCTCTTACAGGTAATGTTCCCGACCCAGGGACTGAACCCATGTCTCCTGCAACTCTGGCATTACAGGCGGATGGATTCTATACCTACTGAGCCACTGGGATTTCCAAATCCTTGCCCAGTGATCATCTAACCAATTGGCTTCCAGTCTCACACATTATTAGTTGAGTTTTAAATGTCAAAGTGGCAATCCTCATCCCAACCCTGCCACTCTCCTCACAGTTTCTGACTTAAATGGTCAGGGGTGGGTCATTGGTCCCTGTATTTTTTAAACATTCCTATTTACAACCAGTGTTGACAACCTCTGGTTCTCACACCTAAAGTATACATTTTCTGCACACCTGAAGTATATACATTTTCTGCACACCTAAAGTATACATTTCCCTCAGCATCAGCTACTGATTATTTATTGTGGATGACTCAAATATAGTGCTAGGGATATAAGACAAAAAAAGCCTTTATTTTGGGACATTTACCACCAAACTGGTGGGAGAGTGTGTCTTGTCAACACAGTGCAGTAAATAGCTGGATTAAGATATGTACCAGGAATTCATAGAATTTAGAGGAGCTCTTATCCAGACCAGGCTGACTGAGGCAGGAAGGGTTTCTTGAAGAGGGCCCACCCAAGATAATCTTTGAAGGGTGAGTAGGAGTTGCGTAGGAAACCATTACAGTCACAAGCAAATTACAAAGTCATCAAAGAGTATGCCTCAAAAAGGAAAATATATAAAATAGTTCAGGATTACTGAAACAAAGGGTAAAGTCAAGAGAGTCTATAACACAAGTTGGAGTGGTCAGATCAGGGGCACACAGGGCCCTTAACTTACATTGTAAGTTAAATGAGGAACCACTGAAGCCAGCTGATCAGGGATAGTACTGATCACTTGTATTTCAAATAGGTTAACAGTCAACCATATGGTGAAGCCCAAAGCCAGAGGTAGGAACATTAGCTTGGAAGCAGTTGAAATATCCCAAGAGTGAAAAGAAAAACAGTTGAAGTTGGGAAGTTAAGGGAGGCAATGAGAAACCCAACATGTATTTGGAGATGTTTTTGTAGATTGAAAAACCAAAAAGCTGAGGGAACAAGATAGTGAGAGGAGAGAAGATATCTGGAGTGGCCTTCAGGTTCCTGGATTTAGTGGCTAGGAAGATAGTGATACAATTTTAAGTAGCCGTCTCTTGAACTAGCTTATTGAATATTCTAAAAGAAAAGCATGGCTTTTTAGTTATACTTGAATGAAGAATGTCTCTTCTGTATTTCATAAAATCAACCTTTCTAGTTTTTAATGGATTTGTGAAGAAATGAGTACCAGCCTGAATAATCAGTCAACTGAATCAATGCTGGCCCTCACCTCCCAGCTGAAATTGAGCAGATGAGAGGAAAAACTAGGTCTACAAGTGTGATAATAAATGCAGCCTTGGATCTGTTGAGTTTGAGATGTCAGGAGATATCTATCAATAGGAAGCAGTTGGATACATAAGTTTGAAATCCAGTGAGGTGAAGAATTACACATTGAGAGTTGTCAAAATATATATGTTGTAACTGAAGCCACAAAATGCTCAAGATTACCAAATGAGGTGCTAATGAGTTTGCAGAAAAGTATATTTGAATTGAAAAATCTCAGTTGTCACCAAACACTGGGAAGGATGACTCAGGCTACCATAGTCACTGTGAAGGTTCTAGGCAATTGCCTATTATTCCATGTAATTTCTTAGTCCTTAAAACAAAATAAAAGTTTATTGAACCATTACAGGCAAAGATGGAAAAGCTGTATAGAGTCAACAAAAACAAGACCTGAAGCTGACTGTGGTTCAGATCATGAGCTACTTGCTGCAAAATTCAGACTTAAATTGAAGAAAGTAGGGAAAACCACTAGGCAATTCAGGTATGACTTAAATCAAATCCCTTATGATTATACAGTGGAAGTGACAAATAGATTCAAAGGATTAGATCTGATAGACCAAGTGCCTGAAGAACTATAGATAGAGGTTTGTAACACTGTACAGGAGGCAGTGACCAAAACCATCCCCAAGAAAAAGAAATGCAAAACACAAAACCGTTGTCTGAGGAAGCCTTACAAATAGAGTAAAGAAGAGAAGCAAAAGGCAAAGGGGAAAAAAAGAAAGACATACCCATCTGAATGCAGAGTTCCAAAGAACAGCTAGGAGAGATAAGAAAGCCTTCTTTAGTGATCAATGCAAAGGAATAGAAGGAAACAATAGAATGGGAAAGACCTCTTAAAGAAAGTTAGAGATACCAAGGGAACATTTTATGCAAAGATGAGCACAATAAAGGACAGAAATGGTATGGACCTAACAAAAGCAGAAGATATTAAGTGGCAAGAATACACAGAACTATACGAAAAAGGTCTTAATGATCCAGATAATCACAATGTTGTGATCATTCACCTAGAGCCAAACATCCTGGAGTGTGAAGTCAAGAGGGCCTTAGGAAGTATTATTACAAACAAAGCTAGTGGAGGTGATGGAATTCCAGCTGAGCTATTTTAAATCCCAAAAGGTGATGCTGTGAAAGTGCTCCAGTCAATATGCCAGCAAATCTGGAAAACTCAGCAGTGGCCACAGGACTGGAAAAGGTCAGTTTTCATTCCAATTCCAAAGAAAGGCAATGCCAAAGAATGCTCAAACTACCGCACAATTATACTCATCTCACACACTAGCAAGTCATGCTCAAAATCCTTCAAGCTAGGCTTCAACAGTATGTGAACTGAGGACTTTCAGATATGCAAGCTGGATTTAGAAAAGGCAGAGGAACCAGAGAACAAATTGCCAACATCCATTGGATCATAGGAAAAAGCAAGAGAGTTCCAGAAAAACATCTACTTTTGCTTTATTGACTACACCAAAACCTTTGACTGTGTGCATCATGACAAACTGTGGAAAATTCTTCAAGAGGTGGGAGTACCAGACCGTGTGACCTGCCTCCAGAGAAATCTGTATGCAGGTCAAAAAGCATCAGTTAAAACTAGACATGAAACAATAGTTCAGTTCAGTCGCTCAGTCATGTCTGACTCTTTGCGGCCCCATGAACTGCAGCATGCCAGGCCTCCCTGTCTATCACCAACTCCCGGAGTTCACCCAAACCCATGTCCATTGAGTCGGTGATGCCATTCAACCATCTCATCCTCTGTCATCCCCTTCTTCTACTGCCCTAAATCTTTCCCAGCATCAGGGTCTTTTCAAATGAGTCAGTTATTTGCATCAGGTGGCCCAAGTATTGGAGTTTCAGCTTCAACATCAGTCCTATCAATGAATACCCAGGACTGATCTCCTTTAGGATAGACTGGTTGGATCTCTTTGCAGTCCAAGGACAACAGTCCAAATTGGGAAAGGAGTAAGTCAAGGCTGTATATTGTCACCCTGTTTATTTAACTTATATGCAGAGTACATCATGTAAAATGCCAGACTGGATGAAGCACAAGCTGGAATCAAGATTGCTGGGAGAAATATCAATAACCTCAGATATGCAGATGACACCACCCTTATGGCATAAAACAGGGAGGAGCTAAAGAGTCTCCTGATGAAGGTAAAAGATGAGAGTGAATAAACTGGCTTAAAACTCAACATTCAGAAAACTGGGATCATGGCATCTGGTCCCATCACTTCATGGCAAATAGATAGGGAAACGGTGGAAACAATGACAGACTTTTTTTTCTTGGGCTCCAAAATCACTGCAGACAGTGACTGTAGCCATGCAATTAAAAGATATGTGATACCTGGAAGCAAAGTTATGACAAACCCAGACAGCATATTAAAAAGCAGAGACATCACTTTGCCAACAGAGATCCATATAGTCAAAGCTGTGGTTTTTCCAGTCATCTTATAAAGATGTGAAAGTTGGACCATAAGGCTAAGTGCTGAAGAATTGATGCTTTTGAACTGTGGTGTGGGAGAATACTCTTGAGAGTCTCTTGGACAACAAGGAGATCAAACCAGTCCATCCTAATCAACCCAGAACATTCATTGGAAGAACTGTTGCTGAAGCTGAAGTTCCAATACTTTGGCCACTTGATGCAAAGAGTGGACTCATTGGAAAAGGTCCTAATTTTGGGAAAGATTGAATGCAAAAGGAGAAGGGGGTGACAGAGCATGAGATGGTTTGATGGCATCACCGATTCAATGGACATGAATTTGAGCAAACTCCAAAGAGTGCAGGACAGTCAAACTTGGTGGCTGCAGGCCACAGGGTCACAAAGGGGTGCCTGGTGGGCTGCACCCCATGGGTTTGCAAAGAGTCAGACACAACTGAGTGACCAATATAAAAGTAATGACACTTATTTTCTTCTGTGACTTAGAAATCAACATAATTCTTTAGTAATATTTTGTGTGAATATTTTCACCTTAACCTCTAATCTCTCAAACACACACATGCAAACATATCTATACTATGTTCATTTAATCATTAATGTAATAATGCTGCGGCTAAGCCGCTTCAGTCATGTCTGACTCTGTGCGACCCCTTAGACAGAAGCCCACCAGGCTCCCCTGTCCCTGGGATTCTCCAGTCAAGAACACTGGAGTGGGTTGCCATTTCCTGCTCCAATGCATGAAAGTGAAAAGTGAAAAGTGAAAGTGAAGTCGCTCAGTCGTGCCTGAATCTTGGAGACCGCGTGGACTGCAGCCTACCAGGCTCCTCCATCCATGGGATTTTCCAGGCAAGAGTACTGAAGTGGGGTGCCATATTTACTGAGCATCTTCTATAACCATAGTGATGGTTTGCATAGGGCAATTCAAGCTTCTTCCAGGACTCTCTGGAGAGACAAAGTGTATCATAAACACTCTCTGCATATACGTGTGTGCATGCTGGTAGTGAGATGGTTGGCAGCTTAGATCATCATAAAATACAATTAGAACCTTTTTTTAAAGGATAACAAAAACTGTTTTATGCCTGGACACTAACATAAAAATTCTTGAGTTAAAAATTATCTTAAAGAAGATTTCAAAATACTTAGAATCTAATGAAAATGTTTTATTTGTCAAAATTTGTGAGGCATAGCTAGCTAAAATAATACTTAATAGACAGTTTGTAGATTTAAAGTATATTTATTAGAAAATAAGAAAATCTTAAAAGGGACACAACTTAAGCTAAATATTTAACTCAAAATTTAGAAAAAGATCAATAGAATAAACCCAAGGAACGTAAAATAAAAATGTGAAGGGCAGAAACAAATTTTCAGTATTTGTGTACAAATGTGAGAGTTGAACCATAAAGAAAGCTGAGTGCCAAAGAACTGATGTTTATGAATGTCACTTTTTTGCAAAAATATAAAGATGGATAATGTTGGCAACCAGTTAAACATTACTGGTTGGAGATTAGCTTGGAACTGTCATTATAATAACACTTGATCAGATTAAAAATAAATATACCCCATTACCCAGAGTGAACATATTTCTGAGACATGGAAGCCCACAAAAGAACTTGCATGAGGATGTTCATTGCTGTGTTGTTTATGATAGTGGGGGATTAGAAGCAATCTAGGTGTCTATTACTTGATAACGGGAAAGTCAAATGTATGTGCACCCTGGAAAATTCAGTGCAGCTATGAGAAACATGAGATACCCTCCTATTAGTAGGGGTAGATTTTTTTAATGTAAAAATTTTTTAAAGATAATGCTCAAGCAAATAAGATATAAACCAAGACAATTCACATTTCTTTATGTTAATTAAATATACATTTTATAAATGTCACAGATTATATTAATATTTATGTTAATTAAAAATAAAAGGTCACAGGAAGCATAAGAATGGTTACCTAGTAGGGAAAGGTGAATAGGAGCAGGGAAGTTACACTATGCTGTGCTGTCTTAGGCACAATTTTGGAAGGGAGAGAGGACAGACATTAGCAGCCTTCACTTCTGGTTAGTGCAAAAGCTGTATTTCTGAGGTTATTAAATGTATTTTCACAGGGCCCAATGAAAAGTGGATTGTGAGTGAGGTACACCTCATTCATTCCCTGTTAGCTGGGAACCTTACTCCCATAGCACATTGCCACAGAGGCAAAGTGACTTCCCCTCAGTATTGTAATATTTCCACTTTTTCTTTTGCCTTCTTATTTGATTCTCCCTCAGATAAGATGTCAAATGTGATGACTACCTACTTGGTGAATTAGTAATAGGCAAAAATCCCTTGGCCCTTGGTTATCAAAGTTATCAAAGTGTTAGTCACTCAGTAGTGTCCAACTCTTTGCGACCCTGGGTACCGTAGCCCGCCAGACTCCTCTGTCCATGGAATTCTCCAGGCAAGAATACTGGAGTGGGTACCCATTTCCTTCTCCAGGGGATCTTCCCAATCCAGGGACTGAACCCAGGTCTCCCACATTCAGGCAGATTCTTTACGATCTGAGCCACCAGGGAAGCCCTTGGTTGGCAAAAGTGTTGTCACTGACTTGCGAAGATGAGGCTCCCATACCTGCCAACCTTTACTCTCTTCCTTCTCCTCTTATGACTGTGAGCAAGCAGGCTGAATTTCATTGAGTTTCTCTGCCTGTGAATAGGCCAGCTGTGTCCATATCTTTAGTCCTGCCCTTCTTTAATTAATAAAGGAGGAAGCAGAAAGCCCCATTTGAGGCTCAGATGCTACTACCATTGTTCAGAAGGTTTACCATTAATTCTCTGGGCCAATTTGACTACCTTTTTCTATTTTCAGTTGTTAAGGAGCCTGAAGGGAGGAGGAGAGAATGATGGGAATCTCAAATCTCCATTTGCTGAATTTTTCACTGTAAAAGGTTAACTATGGGACCCTTTGGGATCAAAAAATCTTATGAAAATAAATAAAAGGTTTCCTCATCCATTCATACTTTTTTCTTGTTTCCATTTACAGGGGACCCACATAATCCTTCAAGCTAATTTTTTAACCATGCAAGAGTCCATGGGTGAGGATTAAGAAATTCTGGATTTAAATACTTTAAAAGGTCCTATGTTCCTCAATATTTTTAACTCTCCAATGCACTCAGATTCTAGGGGTTTGTAAGCAAATAAAAACTCCTTTAACCCTAGTCCTAACCCTTCCACAGAACATGAGAATGCTTAGTGCAACCACAAGAAGCAGGTTTCTCCATTTATGGGGAGAGAGTTGGAGGAAATTTCTAAGACTAGGGAAAAAGTAAATGAGTTTAGCAGTTTAGAGTGACAAGAAAGGAATGAAGTGAAGGAGGAAATAAATGCAGAAAGATGGGCAGGATAAGAATGATGCTGGACTCAGGAGCCATAAAGAAGCTCTTCCTTATATTAAATGCTACTGAAAATTTGCAAAGTACTTTGTTGTGAAGAGTAACAGGGATGGGTAAACAACCAGAGATCAGGAGGGCCAACTTGAACCCTTGTAGAGGCCCCAAACAAAAGCCCTTTGAAGTTCTGTATGAATCAAGGAGTTCTTTCTACATCCATGCTTCTTTTTTCGAATTTATTTGGTGCCTATTCTTATCAGGTAAAAAGAATTCCTGAACTTTTTTTTTTTTTGTCAGCTTGAAAGGGACTTTCCTGGTGGCTCAGGCAGTAAAGAATCTGCCTGCAATGCAAGAGATCCAGGTTTGATCCCTGGGTTGGGAAAATCCCCTGGAAGAGATAAGAAAGCCTTCCTCAGCGATCAATGCAAAGAAATAGAGGAAAACAACAGAATGGGAAAGACTAGAGATCTCTTCAAGAAAATCAGAGATACCAAGGGAACATTTCATGCAAAGATGGGCTCAATAAAGGACAGAAATGGTATGGGCCTAACAGAAGCAGAAGATATTAAGAAGAGGTGGCAAGAATACACAGAAGAACTGTACAAAAAAGATCTTCATGACCCAGATAATCATGAGGGTGTGATCACTGACCTAGAGCCAGACATCCTGGAATATGAGTCAAGTGGGCCTTAGAAAGCATCACTATGAACAAAGCTAGTGGAGGTGATAGAATTCCAGTTGAGCTATTTCAAATCCTGAAAGATGATGCTGTGAAAGTGCTGCACTCAATATGCCAGCAAATTTGGAAAACTCAGCAGTGGCCACAGAACTGGAAAATGTCAGTTTTCATTCCAATCCCAAAGAAAGGCAATGCCAAAGAATGCTGAAACTCCCTCACAATTGCACTCATCTCACACACTAGTAAAGTAATGCTCAAAATTCTCCAAGCCAGGCTTCAGCAATATGTGAACCGTGAACGTCCTGATGTTCAAGCTGGTTTTAGAAAAGGCAGAGGAACCAGAGATCAAATTGCCAACATCCACTGGATCATGGAAAAAGCAAGAGAGTTCCAGAAAAAACATATATTTCTGCTTTATTGACTATGCCAAAGCCTTTGACTGTGTGGATCACAAGAAACTGTGGAAAATTCTGAAAGAGATGGGAATACCAGACCACCTGACCTGCCTCTTGAGAAACCTATATGCAGATCAGGAAGCAACAGTTAGAACTGGACATGGAA
>NW_011494664.1:2758302-2780703 GCF_000754665.1 Bison bison bison | reverse complement strand
TGGGGAAACAGTGGAAACAGTGTCAGACTTTACTTTTCTGGGCTCCAAAATCACTGCAGATGGTGACTGCAGCCATGAAATTAAAAGACGCTTACTCCTTGGAAGGAAAGTTATGACCAACCTAGATAGCATATTCCAAAGCAGAGACATTACTTTGCCAACAAAGGTCCGTCTAGTCAAGGCTATGGTTTTTCCTGTGGTCACGAATGGATGTGAGAGTTGGACTGTGAAGAAAGCTGAACACTGAAGAATTAATGCTTTTGAACTGTGGTGTTGGAGAAGACTCTTGAGAGTCCCTTGGACTGCAAGGAGATCCAACCAGTCCATTCTGAAGGAGATCAGCCCTGGGATTTCTTTGGAAGGAATGATGCTAAAGCTGAAACTCCAGTACTTTGGCCACCTCATCCGAAGAGTTGACTCATTGGAAATGACTGTGATGCTGGCAAGGATTGGGGGCAGGAGGAGAAGGGGACGACAGAGGATGAGATGGCTGGATGGCATCACTGACTCGATGGACGTAAGTCTGAGTGAACTCTGGGAGTTGGTGATGGACAGGGAGGCCTGGCGTGCTGCGATTCACGGGGTCGGAAAGAGTCGGACACAACTGAGCGACTGATCTGATCTGATCTGATTCTTGCCTGGAGAATCCCATGGACAGAGCCTGGCAGTCTACAGTCCTTAGGGTCACAAAGAGTTGGACACGACTGAGCGACTAACACTTTCTTTCACTTTTTTTTCTTGCAGACTTCTTATTTTACTGCCTGAAGATTTGATGGAAATCATGCTTCACTTTGATAACTGGCTATACACCTAGATAGAATGAATTTATTAAAAAGAGTATTGCTTATACAGATATGGTACTATTTAAAGAGCATTTTACATTATATCAGTTTAGCATCACACACACATGAATATAGCATGAACGTTCATACACATACCAATTAATGGGACTCACTTTATCTCAGAAATATTAATATGTCCTATAGGATAAGGCTTTGTATAGCTATGTGATCTTTACCCATGAAGAGGAAGGACACATCAACAAAGGCCTTATTTCAGGACATTGGCTCCTATTGGCTCTACCTACGATCCATGTAAACGGTAATTAAAACAAGTAATTAATTAAAATATCCTGGGATCCCAAGAATGGCCTGATATTGGTGAGGCACTAATTCTCAGGTATTTCTCTTAGTCAAAGTTACCTGCAAATGACTTGGCAGACTGCCTGTTGGATTCTCAAGTATCATTTCAAGCACGTGACTCATTCCATGAAGGCTTTTAGAGCTAATAGCCTCAGTGCAGGAAACAAGGACCAGAGACGTGGCTCATTCAGTAGCCTTCAGTGAGAAACAGACATAGAGAATAGACTTATGGACATGGGGAGAGGGCAGGAGAGGGTGAGATGTATGGAAAGAGGCCATTGGTCTGGTAAAGAGACTGTTTGCCATGTCATGAGCTATAGGACCTCAGACAGGTATGTCAACACTTAACCTTAGCCTCATCTGAAAACAGGCCCTTAGAAGTGCTGTCTGGAACCTCTCTACTAGTACTGAAATGGTTCCTTGGGCACAAGTCTAGTTTAGTATTCACAAAGGAGGCTTATAAAAATTTTAGGAATTTGGTTTTATTTTGACCTTCCTAGTTAGTTGATCAAGTTCCTATTTTTTTCCAAAAGGCAATTCCTACAGCTAAGTAAGTTAGAATTCTATGGAGCTGGTGCTATGCCTAGAACTCATGGTAAATACCCACTACACTTTAATTATTTTTTGGCTGAACCATGCAGCAGGTGGGATCTTAGTTCCCAGACCAGGGATTGAACCCATGCCCCTTGCAGTGGAAGCATGGAGTCTTAACCACTGGATAACCAGGGAAGTCTTTACACTTTAATTTTAATATATGAATAAATAAATGAGGGCTTCTTAATCCATGTAGAGAAAACAAATGACTTCTTTACAATGAGAAACATGTTTCAATAAAGTTTTGCTGCAGTTGGATTGACGGAGAAATACAGTAAAGTGAGCACTCAGTTTGCCCAGCTGTGAGGCCTAAATGGCCTTTGACAAGGCAGGTGGCTTTTTTAAGCCTCAGTTTTCTTATGTGCAAATTGAGATTGATAATAGTACCCATCCTATAAGCCCCAGAGGATTCTGAGAAGAGTCAGATAATATCTGTAAATGCTTTTCAGACAGTAGTAGTATAAAAATATTAGATGTTGTAAAACCCTGCATAGTATGATTACCAGTGCTAATGGATTACTTCTCCTTTATATTTCTTTCAATATTGTCCATTTATTTCACTACAAAGGTACTTAAACTCATGAATTAAGGGAAAAATTTTCTATGAAAGTTTATCTGTTGTTTCCAATGAAAATATAAACGATACCTTCTCTGACATGCATTTTAATCTAATGAATAATGTATATGCATGTTAGTTGCTCAGTCGTGTCCAGCTCTTTGCAATCCCATGGGTTATAGACTTCCAGACTCCTCTGTCCACAGGATTCTCCAGGCAAGAATACGGGAATGGGTCGCCATTCCCTTCTCTAGAGGATCCTTCCTACCCAAGGATTGAACCTGAGTCACCCACATTGTAGGCAGATTTTTTTACTATCTGAGTCACCAGGAAAGATAACCAATGTATATGAACATATTACAATTGTATCAATATCTGAACATATTTTGTTCCTAGAGTCTTCTTAGGGACCTTCTGAGGGAAGTTTAGGGGATACTTATCCTTAATTCCTTTTCTGAAACTGCTAAGTCTAAAAATCTCCAATAATAACTTTTTTGGTTGTTTTTATTTGTTTATTCCAGTTAGTGAGAATATTTACTCATTTCATTGTGAAAATATCAAGGAGTATGATTTCCATGTTGCCCATTCACAGATGGAGATATTATAAAATATATGGGATATGTAAAGTATTACCTTCCTCAAACCAGAAAAATTCTAAATTTCATAGCACATTGGTTTCAAAAGTTTCTGATAAGGGATTATAGGTCTACGCTATCATAAGAAAAGGATGAAATCATAACATTAGCAGCTCAAGCACATTGGAAATTATTTTTTTTCCTTGGGAATACATCAGAACTTATACTAAAGCTCATGTTGGCCCACTGGGAAGCTCTATTCTTAGCCCATTAATACTCAAACTTTCCACTGAAATGATCCTTACAGACGGCATCACATTCCTGTGAAAATCCTCAGGGATGGCAAATATTCATAGTTTTGTGTAGATTACATTCTTGGAAGCAATCCAAACAATTAAAAGGAAAATCTGATGAATAAAGCGGGCATTTAAGCTGGGCAATACATTGTCATTTTTATCATTGTTGTAAAAATATATACGTGTGTGTGTGTGTGTACAGAAACACTGAAAAGTGGAAGCCAATAAAATAGATTGTAATTAAACACAACACAAATTTTCACAACTAACAGAATCTCTCAGAGTTTATAAATTCTAATTTATAAGACTAGATGACTGTTAGGTTTTATGGAAAAGTTCTCCATAAGCAATAGGATCATGGAAAAATAAATGTAAAACATTATGACTTGGATATGACAGGTTTTGCATTTTGGAATGGCAGAACTTCCCATGACAAAATTATCTATTTGTTCCTGAATTATAGGAAGAATTTAATTTTCAGACACGATTTAGTAACTAGGGCTAAACTTGTGCTGTTAACAACTAAAAAATAAAAAACAATACTTTTCAAATTATGGACAACAGACAATGCAGAATTTTGATCCTTGAGAAAAGAAGAGCAAATGAGGTAGGCTTTACTACTAGCCTGAATTTCTACCTGGGTGTCGTGTCCCAGCACGGGGAGAGGAAACCTAAGCAGAGCATGGAAGTCTCACCAAGTTAAGAAAACATAGATTTGTCTCAGGGTGTCTGAGACAGCTGAAACTTATGGGACAGAATAGCATAGAGATAAAACATATGCAGAGAAAGAGGTATAGAAATCTGCTTGGAGGTCTCAAACTTTTGATTAAACATTAAGCTGTGCATAATTAGAGCAAAATTCCACGATGCTATGCAAAGAACAACTACTGGATATGTGTGAGTGGAAAATTCCCAGGGCTCTAGCAGGATTAGAAGATGTTCAATGTCATACCATTTATTGTGGCAAGACCTCACTGAATACAGGAGACATTCAATAGAGACTTTGTAGAGTCATGTCATTACTAAACTAGAAGTCACTCTAAAAAAACTCAAAGCTGAAGAACAAGTTAAAAATGCATCAGATTGATCTGAACTAATGTATCTCTCAATACTTTGGCCACCAGCAATGCAAAGAGCTGACTCATGGGAAAAGACCCTGATGCCGGGAAGGATTGAGGGCAGGAGGAGAAGGGGCAGCAGAGGATAAGATGGTTGGATGGCATCACTGACTGAATGGACATGAGTTTGAGCAAACACCAGGAGATAGTGAAGGACAGGGAAGACTGGAATGCTGCAGTTCCTGGGGTCACAAAGAGTTGTACATGACTTAGTCAGGTATGCAAAATGTACCTCTGTACCAAAAAAAAAAAAAAAAATTTAAAGGAAGGCAACAAAATTCAGACACTCAATAACATGATATTAAAATGTCCAACACCCAAAGGGAATCTTCTGGACATTCAAAGCACCATTATTTTGCACACTCTAATGAATAAAAGAACAAGTGTCATGTTCTCTTAATTTCTGTCTATTATTTATATATAGACTTCCTTTTAGTCAAGCATAAACTTTTATCTTAAACTAAAATGAATTCTTTAGCTGCCTTGTCATAGTTAACAGTCCATTTGAATGGATAATACCTTGACAAAATTTTAGCATTTTTCTAGATTATCAGGTGCCTGAAGAGTAAGGCATAACTACACATGGTCAGGCATGTGTTGCCATGGTCATCAGATCATTTAAATATACAATGTGGTTCCCCCAAACTCTTATTCTTTTTTTTTCAGGCCATGCAACAATGTCTTTTATTACATATGGGTTTTTAAAATTATTTTTGCAATATCTCCATACACAGGCAAAAACTCTTATTCTTGATGATACTTTCTTTCAAAGAGTTTAACTTACATTCCTCAAAGATTAATCTGACCCCACTCAAAGCTAATAAGACTGTGCTTTAAATAATATTCATTTCTACCAAACCGTGAAGCACCATGCCCCTTTTTAATTTTTGCTGTTACTTCAACCTTCAAGGCTTCTGTTGAAGCACAGTGGGACTACAGGTTGAAGCATAGTGCAAAATGTCACAGATGTGGTCATTCATCGTGTACACTACCAAAGACTGGAGACATTAGTCTCCATTTGTTTGTTTTCTAGTTTCACTTCAAATAAAATGACAATAAATACATCCCACATTCCATTAATACACTATGCAAAGAATAAATTACCTAGCAGTCCTTTAAAAATGCATAAAAGTAAATTTTATTCAACTCATTTTAAGAAACATATACTGATTATCCACTATATGCCAGATGCCCTGATAGATAGTAAAATTGTACAAAAGCAATAAGGAGCTTAATTTTCCATTTTATTAAGGCAGTCCTAAATTTCCATGATGCCTCTAGTGGTAAACAATCTGCCTGCCAATGCAGGAGACACAGGGGATGCAGGTTTGAACCCTGGGTTAGGAAGATCTCCTGGAGAAGGAAATGGCAACGCACTCCAGTATTCTTGCTGGGGAAATTCCATGGACAGAGGAGCCTGGTGGGATACAGTCCATGGGGTCATAAAGAGTTGGACATGACTGAGTGACTGAGCACTCACACACATAAACTTCCATGTATTTAATTTTCAACTTATAGTTTCATGCATTATAAACACATATATTAAGCTTGCATAGATTTTAATAAATCTTATTTGAACATTTATGCATTAATTTATGCATATTTCAAGTCACACATGGCAGACTTCCTGTCAACCAAGAATTCACTTTGGAGTTTATTTGTCCCTGTTATTAGTATGGCAACTTTCTTTGTACCATCATTTAAACATTTTATTGTAGTGGTATTTGAACACAAAAGTAAGATGTGCCTCAGAATTATCTTCTGAGGGGAATTCCATAAGGCTCTATAACCTCAGCTCCCATTTTGATCAGGGATCTCTGCTTCCATTTCTGTATTGAGTGGCTTTCTCAGGAGGTCCCCATTTGAATATACCCTTCTGCAACTGGGGGCTTTCCTGATAGCTGATTTGGTAAAGAATCCACCTGCAATGTGGGAGACCTGGCTTTGATCCCTGGGTTGGGAAGATCCCCAGGAGAAGGGAAAGGCTACCCAGTCCAGTATTCTGTCCTGGAGAATTCCAAAGGAGTCACAAACAGTTGAACATGACTGAGCAACTTTCACTTTCACTTTTCTGCAACTTAAAAAAAAATTAAAAATTACTAATATTTTGCATTTTTATCAGTAACTCACATGAAAAATGGCATATAGAAAGATCAAAGTGCCAATAATTTAATATAACTAAGTCAAAGATATGCAAATTTTAAACTACCAAGTGACAAATTTTTAACCCTGATCAGAATCAGGTATATTGTCTTCATTTGAGAATAAAAAGAATGAAATTAATAAATGCCATCAAAATTTTTGAAATAAGAGGCATAATTATGAATTTTGAGATGTATTTTCATTTTCTGGGAATAAAACCCTTCTCATATAGATTTTAAGTTCTTTTTTAATTTTGGCTCCTTCAAACTTATATATTTCCTTTAAAGAAAAGGTAGAGAATACTTATACCAGGAAATTTTAAAAATGAATTAAAACTATTGAAATTTTGTCTTCTTCCTGGTTAGAAAAAAATAAATCACCTTTTTTAAGAAACACTGCCCCAAGAGAACTTCTTCTCAGGGTTCACCCAATTGTGATCATTTTGAGAAACTCAGCGGTAATCAACACACCTCTACTGGGAAGAAGAGCTGTAGGAGACAGGTGAGAGGAAAAAGTCCAGAGATCTAGCAAGACATTTCAGGGAAAGGTGCTGTTTAAACTTGTTCTGGGAGGGCCCAGCTGATTAGTTAGATTACCTTTCCAAACACAACAAAAGCTCTTCAGGGTAGAACTGAAGTCCCTGAGTGGAAAGCTTCCTATTTAAAAGCAGAGATTGCCAGTGGCACTGGGGCACACCCAAGTCCTCTGACAACTCCTGTATCAATGGTTTCAAGGCCTGAGGAGGTAACAACACAACAACGACAAAAAAAATGGGACATAGACAAGAAGATTTGACCAAAATTATGGAAGCATCATCAGCAGCCATGAAGGTAGAAGGGGTTGTAGAGAGAGGAAGGAGGTGGGGGGTGGGAGAGGAAGAAGAGGAAAGAGATCAACTAGGAAGGAGGGTTGGGTTTAAAGAAAGATCTGACCAACTTAAACCAAACTTGTCCAAAGAAACCACTTCAGTTCCAATGATTTATGTAGGTTCATTGACTTTCTAGTCCTCTTTTTTCTCACTGTTTTCCTTGGGATAACAATGGGAGGGTATAGACAGGGTTTTTAAAGGGATGATTTCTACCAAGAAGTTACAACAAATAATAGTTATTTTTCTCAGATCTAAAATATCATCTCAAATTTGACCCATTTCCAGCTAAGTGACCTACATTAGTCCAGTAACCTTCCTTTGAAAACAAAGGAAACAATGGTTACCACCCAAGATGGTTGTGATTAAACTCCATGCACACATGGATACTCAATAAGTAGTAGTGAACTCACTGAACCCCTAAGCCATGGTCTGGCTGAACAGGTTTGAATTATCATTACTAGCTATATGATCAAGGATAAGATACAACACTTTATTCCCAGCTAGAAAATTGGAAAGTTATAAAATGGTCAAGTACCCACTTCATGAGGTTATTGTGAGATTAACTGGGAAGAAAAACTTATAAAAAAAGTTATAAAATTTTAAAATGTCTCCTTGGACCTGGCACATGATAAGACTTTAGCAAATGTTAGCTCTTATTATTCCTTTTCTGTATAAATGACTGCTGATGCAGTATTCTTATTAAAGACTCAATTCTTATCCTTTGAATAGTGTAATAAATAGGATTGACTAAGTAGCATGTTACATCACAATATGTCATCAAACCATACAAATGGAAATAATGGCCAGAGGAGAGAAGGTGAGAAAGCCTCCATGTTTCATGATACTTGCCACCTTGAGGTAGCCCAACTTGAAGCTAAGAATGGACACATATGGAATCTTACTGTATGATATTAAGATTAAAAAAAAAGAAAGATCATGGCATCTGATCCCATCACTTTATGGCCAATATAAAGGGGAAAAGTGGAAGCAATGATGGATTTTATTTTCTTGGGCTCCAAAATCACTGCAGAATGTGACTGCAGCCATGAGATTAAAAGACAGTTGCTCTTTAGAAGGAAAGATATGATGAACCTAGACAGCCTATTTTTAAAAGAGAGAGAGAAAGACATTAGTTTGCTCACAAAGCTATGGTGTTTCCAGTAGTCATGTATGGATGTGGGAGTTGGACCATAAAGAAGACTGAGCACCAAAGAATTGATGCTTTCAAATTGTAGTGCTGGAGAAGACACTTGAGAGTCCCTCGGACCACAAGGAAATCAAACCAGTCAATCCTAAAGGAAATCAGTCTTGAATATTTATTGGAAGGACTGATGCTGAAGCTCCAATACTTTGGCCACCTGATGCAAAGAGCCAGATCATTGAAAAAGCCCCTGATGCTGGGAAAGATTGAAGGCAAAAGGAGAAGGGAGCTGCAGAGGATGAGACAGTTAGATGGTATCACCGACTCAATGGACGTGAATTTGAGCAAATTCCAGGAGATTGTGGAGGACAGAGGAGTCTGGCGGGCTGCAGTCCATGGTGTTGCAAAGAGTTGGACATGACTTAGTGACTGAACAACAACAACAAAAATGGCTCAAATGTCAACTGTTCCCAAATCCTTAATTTATTTAAAAATCAAACATAAATTACAGGGTAACATCTTTATAAAGCATTTTAGTGATTGTAAAAAGAGCAAGATTTCTTGAGATATGGAAACTAAAAGACAATGGCTGCAATATTTGCAAAGTTGAACTGTTTTGTGATTTTAAATGATAATAATTCCAAATATTTATTAAAGAGAAATTTTCTGTACTTAAATCGTTACTGATTAAGAATGGAAGCATATTTTCTATATTTGGGGGATGAGTAGGGTGGTGAGTATCTTTTTATAAAAAGAATCCAGACAGATACAGAAGAAACTAGGAATCAGGCAGAAGTGCTTAGGCTTTTAACAGAGAGCTTCTGAGCCCCGAATGTGATGGTAGATGTTACAGAGGCAGATACAAATAAGATTCTCTCCAGAAACCTCCCCACTGCCCTTTCAGCATTCTAAGAAAATAATAATGTATAATGAATAAAATTATTTTAAACCTTAGAAAGAAAATGGCTGAGTACAAACAAGATTTTAACTGGTTGTATGCACTTTTATATAAGAATTTCATTTAAAAGTAGTAAGCTAACTACTTTTAAATTAAATTAAATGACTAGCTATAAATAATAAAATGAAGGCTCAAAAGCTCAGCTTAACAATAACAATAATAAACAGTCACTGTTCTCCACTATGGGCCAGACATTTTTATTTAGCAGGAGAGAAAGGCTGGCACACAACTAACTATAATTCTAATGCTCATTGTTCAGTGTTTGACTTTGGCACCTGAGAGCTAGTTAGGCACCCAATCTCAGGGCCCACTCCAGACATAATGAATAAAAATTTGCATTCTAACAAGATCTCCAGGGAAATGGTGCCCACACTGTGTTTAAGAGGCACTGCTCTTGCTTAACCTATCCCTGCCCTAGGTTATATAACTGTGCAAATCACCAACATTGCTGGCCTCCCAACACAGGGAGTCCATACTACATAATGGACCAGTCACATACTACATAATGTCATGTTACACAATTAGTCTAAGGAATTAAAAGAATTAAAGTCTTTGCCAGGCACTGCTTCTGACTCTCCTTCTAGCATATACCCTCTCCACCATTGCCCCCATCACCATTGTGTTGAAACCCTTTTCTTCTGAGTGCACTCTACTGACTAGACTTGGCTTGAGCACTTTCTTTCAGGATCCCTAGATCATCTACAAAGCTGAGGCTGCTTCCTCTCTGAGCCACAGATACATAGCTTTTTTTCCATGGACCAAGTTGTTCTGCTCATTGATCTGCTAGATGAACAGAGTCAGGCTGACTGAGACATGCTGGGAATCAGACAGGGTAAAGGGAATCAGACAGGGTAAAGGGAATCAGCTGAAACTAAGCTGTCCTAGAGGGGCTGGACAGGTTCTGGGAGAAGCTTGCCATTTGCCTTCAGGTCTGGTCTCAATATCCCTGTCTGTGGCTCTGTTAGAAGATGAGCAGGGTTGAGAAAATTTGGAATGTTTCTTATTTTCAGCATTAGATGAGATTTTGACCAATTACCCAAGGAGGTATTGGTTTGAGGTGATTATAAGATCAAGAGAAATAGAGATTCAGGTCCTGGCCAGACCACACTACCTATAGAGTCAGGGAAGTGGACAACAGGGTGAAATATATGTTTAGCAGACAAGCCACATGATAACATGGCTAGAGAGAAAGGCTGCTCCCTGATCAATGGGCAAGAGAGAACTGGGTTGGTCCTCAAGCTTAAGGAAAGACAGGAGAAACAGACTATCCCTCGTTTTCAGAGACTAGAAACAAGCTCTCTTATTGTGGGTGGGGCTAAGTTCACATCTAGAGCAAAACTGGGAGGAGGCCAGCACTGGGCAGCACCCCGCTCACCCTCGGTCAATCTTCAGGAAGCTTCTGAGCAATCTGCCTTCTCTTCCAGATACACAACCTCAGTGCCCCACAGTCTCACTTTGAAAGGAAGCCAGAAGTTTCTGCATCCACCTCCATTAATCTTCTGGTTCTCTTTATTTCTTTGGGTTTGGTTTAATATTTTCCTGGGGAACATATTCCCTCAACTCTAGATTTGGGTCTATTTATTTTTATTTATTATTATTTTTTTCAGAACATAGACCATCTCTGAAAATACTTGAGCTTCTTCACTGGAATCTCTCCAATTCTCCACATTCTTTTTCTTCGGAATTGGCTCTATCCCTCCAAGTCACCCAGCTTACCTCAGACTCTGCTGTCTTCTCTGAGTGGGGGGAAAGAAGGGTCACCTCATCACTGTAATTCTTTTTTGTGACAAATCCTCCTTATATCTTGATGCTGGGATGCCGGGATGGCATCTCAACCAGTATTTCCCAAAGAGAACCAATCACCTTTATTCCTAAGACTGCTGTTTTCCTTATTTCTGTCCACCACTTACTCCATCCTCTGTTTTCTCCTTTTTTTGTTGTTGTTTTTGTTCAGTTGTGTTTGACTCTTTGCAATCCCAGGGACTGTAGCACTCCAGGCTCCTCTGTCCTCCACTATCTCCCAGAATTTGTTCAAATTCATGTCCATTGAGTCAGTGATGCTATTTAACCATCTCATCCTCTGTCAGCCTCTTCTGCTCCTGCCTTCAATCTCTCCCAGCATCAGGGTCTTTTTCAATGAGCCAGCTCTTGGCATCAGGGGGTCAAGGTATTGGAGCTTTAACTTCAGCATCAGTCTTTCCAATGAATATTCAGGACTGAGTTCCTTTAGAATTGACTGGTTTAATCTCCTTGAAGACCAAAGGACTCTCAAGAGTCTTCTCCAGCACCACAATTCAAAAGCATCAATTCTTCAGCATCCCACCTTCTTTACGGTCAACTCTCACATCCGTACATGACTACTGGAAAAACCATAGCTTTGACTATATGAACCCATGTTGGCAAACTGACTCTCTGCTTTTTAATACACTGTATAGGTTTGTTATAGCTTTCCTTCCAAGGAGCAAGTGTCTTTTAATTTCACCGTCCACAGTGATTTTGGGACCAAGAAAATAAAATCATTCATTGCTTTCACTTTTCCCCTTCATTTATCCAATAAAACTTTCTATGTCCTTTCTGTATTTTCCAGCCCAACTTCTTTTGTGTAGCACTAATCATCTCTTGCTTAAAATAGTCACAAAGTCTTCCAATGAATTTCCTGCATCTCAGTAATTTATTATCCCTCTTCTCAATTAATCTTTAGTAGAACTGCTTGGTTAGTATGACTGGAACAAATCACTGCTCATATAATTGCCCTGTTTAAGTATCCATGCCACTATTCTCTATTATTTCTTAAATGACTACCTATTCCTTCATGGTCATTATCTGCCTGAAAAGCTTACATGGAAAAGATAGAACCCTGAGAGTATCCTCCAGTAGCATTTCTGGGGCTCACTCTTATTTTCCTATGGATCCTGTCCATGACTGTTGCCACTCTACAGCACAGCAACTTCTCCCCAGCAAGGATAATAGTAAGCTTTTCAGTTGAGGCCAATATCCCCATCCTCAGCTTCTTCAGTGTGGTCAGGATAATCTGGCTTCTGGAAGCAAAACAATGCTTAATCATGCCTGGAAGTTCTTCCTTTAGATGATGGTTTTTCAAGACAGGTGTGGGCTGGACAGTAATGCTGGATCAACGTGAGAAATTAGCTTCAGACTGTCTAGTCAGCAACCCTTCAAGGTGTCACATCAGGATTGCAATTTTAATAAAAAATCCAGAATTTTCTAAGATCCCATTTTAATATGAGATCTGATTCTAGGTACAGTCAACCAGCCTCGCCCCTCTCCAGGAAGTGTTGTCTTTGTGAGTACTTACCAGTTCCAATGAATGGAGTATTTCCCACACTATCAGGCAGTGAATCATGAAAGGAATCAAATTTCCTTTCTTTAACTGTACTCCAACTGAAACCTGGTATTTATAGCTCAGCCTACTGGTACCTTTTCAACCCTTATTTAGAACAGTTATACGGGAATTGATGAGCTACAGGAAATGCATTGGTAAAACTGGGAGGTGGTTAATGCAGAGACAGAGAAAAAGTTCTATGATCTTTATACCTTTATATATGTAGTTAAGACTCCCTTCAATCTAAGCAACTTGCCAGCTTAGGTTGATCCCTTCACCTTGCCAGCTAAAATGTTCTGCAATTCTACTTGAGTTGTTGACAGGTTGTTAAAACAGGGCAACGTGCCCTCATGTAACCCGCCTCAGCTTGAGTTTTGCTCATGGCTCTGAGTCCCTGGCCTTGCCAGGGGAAGGTGTGGTTTTGGAAGAGTGCACCAGGTTCACAGTCTTGAAGTCATAGACCACAAGTCATCAAAGGGGCCGGGCTCCTGGGACGGGCACAAGACACAGGGCCCGGCATCAGTAGATAAGAGATATTCCACCTACAAACAGCTACAAAAGGAGGATGTCAAAGAGGGGAAAAAAGCAGATCAGAAGCCCTGGAAGTTTGCATTTACATATTTGGGTATACTTACATATGTTTGTGCAGTGAAGGTCACTCTGGGCTAAGAACCATTCAACTCTAGCCGGCTTTGCTGTGGTTCAGTTATCATTTAATCTGAGGGGCACATAACCTCAGTGCCCCACAGTCTCACTTTGAAAGGAAGCCAGAAGTTTCTGCATCCACCTCCATTAATCTTCTGGTTCTCTTTATTTCTTTGGGTTTGGTTTAATATTTTCCTGGGGAACATATTCCCTTAACTCTAGATTTGGGTCTATTTATTTTTATTTATTATTATTTTTTTTTTTCAGAACATAGACCATCTCTGAAAAAACTTGAGCTTCTTCACTGGAATCTCTCCAATTCTCCACATTCTCCTGGCTTGATGAGCTTTGTTGGTACAGTGGTGATAGGCTTACTGTAAAAAGGTAGGGACCCATGTGATAATATTTTGAACATAAACAGGACAGCAGAAAAGAGAAAACAAAACAATAATTAAGATCACTTTCTTTTTTCTAAACAAAACAGAACTAAACAAGAACTATATTTCAAATCCCCTTTCTGCTGGAATCAAGAACAAGCAGCCTATAAATATATTTTAAGGCTTTACCCTAGAATTTTGTATAGTCATGTAAGTTGACATCATAAGAAACAGAGTATAAGATGCATATGTAATCTGAATATTCTCAAGCTCCAAATAAAATTGCATGGACATCAATATTCACCAGCTACATAATTTGTGGAGCCCAGTGCCACATGAAAATGAGACACTCCTTTTTCAAAGAGCAGGATAATAGTACCATTAAAGGAACTGAGATACAAAGGTTTTCATTACTTCTGCAATCTTTCTTTTGACCTATCATGGTGTTTTTAAGTGTCTAAGTAAAACAAAATTTAAAATTGTATATCACTAGCTTGGATTTTACCATTCATGCTTCTATTGTGCAATGTTAATTTTAAAAATCAAATATAGGTGTACTTCAGTATTTGCTGAATCACTGAAATGGTACACTTTTTCTAAACACAAGTATGTAATCCTTTGTTTCCAGAATAGGAGAAACACTGGGCCAAACGAACTCAACTGTGTTTATTTCACTCCTTGTTATGCCCACATTCTGTCCACACTCTACTTTGAGTGTACAGTGAGTAAGGAAGGACTGAGACAAAGAACTATGGCTGGCCCTATCTCTCATTTTTGGTCCATGTCAATATGTTCGGTGTGAGCAGCTGGCTAATACAAAGAATTCCACAAGAACAAAAGGATGTTATACTTTGTGATGAGTTCCTTGGGATTCAAAGGTCTCCATGAACCAGCAGTCTAGTTACAATGAAAGAAACCAAAACAAGAGTTAAGGTGATGATACAGTGATGGGACGAGTTTAAGAAGGCAGTAAAAACAGCTAAACAATTTCAGAGGAGGGATAGAAAATAGAGTTGGGGGCTTCCTGGTGGCTCAGTGGTAAAGAATCTGCCTGTCAATGCAGGACACACAGATTCAACTGATTCTGGGTCTTGTGGGAAGATCAGAAGCCATGGAGGAGCTAAGCCCATGCCCCACAACTATTAAGCCTGTGCTCTAGAGCCTGAGAGCCGAAACTACTGAGGCCACATGCCGCAACTACTGAAGCCTGCACGCCCTAGACCCTGTGCTCCACAATAAAAGAAAACTCTGCAGTGAAAAGTCCATGCTCTGCAACTGGAGAGTGGCCCCCACTCACCGCAACTAGAGGTAAATCCATGCAGTAACAAAGACCTAGCACAGCCATAAATAAATAGATAAAATTAAAAAAAAGGAAAATAGTGGGAAAAATCAACAACATCAGTAACATCATCCCCATCACATTTGTAACAAGAAGAAATAATAATCTCTTGGATGAAAAAACAAATCATGTTTGGGATTAGAAAAGTAAAGATGGAAAAAGAAAAGCTAATAGTGGAGCCAAGGTGTTGAAAAACTAAGATAGAAAGATAGTCCTGGAGTAGAATGAAAAATATTAGCTAAAGCATTTCAGCTGTACTACTATAACCATTGTTATTATTAATCAGAAAATAAGAGCTACCATCTGGTGATTCCCCACAACTGTCACTATCTTTATAAGAATTAACCCATTCCTTTAATCTTCAGGACAAAACATGAGTTCAGTTCAGTTCAGTTGTCACTCAGTCATATCTGACTCTTTGTGACCCCATGAATTGCAGCATGCCATTCAGGCCTCCCCATCCATCACCAACTCCTGGAGTTCACTCAAACTCACGTCCATCGAGTCAGTGATGCCATCCAGCCATCTCATCCTCTGTCGTCCCCTTCTCCTCCTGCCCCCAATCCCTCCCAGCATCAGAGTCTTTTCCAATGAGTCAACTCTTCGCATGAGGTGGCCAAAGTACTGCAGTTTCAGCTTTAGCATCAGTCCTTCCAAAGAACACCGAAGACTGATCTCCTTTAGAATGGACTGGTTTGATTTCCTTGCAGTCCAAGGGACTCTCAAGAGTCTTCTCCAACACCACAGTTCAAAAGCATTAATTCTTCAGCGCTCAGCTTTCTTCACTCTCCAACTCTCACATCCATACATGATGACTGGAAAAACCATAGCCTTGACTAGATGGACCTTTGTTGGCAAAGTAATGAGACATGAATTAGGTACTATGAATTAGATTCATTTTTATGGAAGAGGAAGTTATGTTAAGTAACTTGCTCATGACTCCACAGCTGGCAAACAGAGGTGCCAAAGAGTTTGAGGATAAATACTTAGAGCTTTGAGAAGGAGAGAATGACAGAATGAGACACAGCAAAATCTGCCAATCACGTGAAACACCCATCATGGTGAGGTTCTCTGGAGGCCATTGTTAAAGACGGTATTGAAATACGTGGATGTAAAATTTTATATTTATGGGCTATAGAGGTGCAATGGATGTGGGAAAGGAAAAGAAAGGTGTGTGAAAAAATGCAATGGCAAAATCAAGAACTTCCCTGGTGGTCCAGTGATTAAGACGTTGCCTTCCAATCCAAGGGATGCAGGTTTGCTCCCTGGGCAGGGAGTTAAGAGCCCACATGCCTCACGGCAAAAAAAAAAAAAAAAAGCTACATTGTAACAAATTCAATAAAGATTTTTAAAATGGTCCACATCAAGAAATGTTAAAAAAAAATAATAATCAACAGGTTTGAGGGCTGGGTATATCACAGGCTGAAAGATAGCTGAGAATCAAAGATTATCACTTTATCCCAGAGGTATATGATATCCAAACCTGTCATATTTTGTGAACGAAAGGACTGACCAACGATTTAGTGAACTACGGAATTTATGCTGAAGCATAACATTGAGTCTAAAATTTGTTCACGTCTTCATTTATTTAAAAAGTATTTATCAAGTGCTGTACAAGATACTGAAACAACCAATATTTATACCAACATTATTTTAGGGACCACTTAAAATTTTCTAGGTACTAAAGCTGAAGCAGTGAATGAGGTAGATAAAGCCTCTGTTTTCAAGAAGCTTACAGACTATCATAGAAGAAATAAAAGAGAAACAAATAAGATAGGAAAAAATGAAGATAACCACCAGTCCCCCGCAAAATGATATCAGAATGTTAAAAAAATAAGCAATATGAAATAAAAAATCAAATGATGCCAGAAACATAGATGCTATGAAGAAAATCAAGCAGTTATAAAACAGAGCAATAATATGATTGAGAGTGGTTAGGAAGTAGCACCTTCAGTTAAGAATGATCAGAGTCACCTGAGGAGGTGACAGGTGAGTTGAAATTTGAAAGTTGAGAAGTGGTCATGGTGGTAAATAACTTTGGTGTAAAGGGCCCAACAGATGAAAGAAGCTTGTATGTTTGAGAAACAGAAAGACCAGTTTGGCAGGAGGTGGTGCCGGGCCATGCTCAGTTCAGTCATTTCTGACTCTTTGCAACCCCATGGATTGTAGCCTGCCAAGCTCCTCTGTCCATGGAATTTTCCAGGCAAGAATACTGGAGTGGGTTGCCATCTCCTCCAGAGGAGACGGTTAACAAGAGGGAAAGCTGTGTGAGTTAAGCTTGGAGACTTGGACTGTGGCCAGGTCATGCAAAACGGAAAGACCTAATTTCTCTGTTCAAGTAACTCAGAGTCTAGTGGGGAGGCAGACTTGTAAACAAATATTGACTCTACCCTACAGCATGATACATGCTCTGATAGCACAGGTGATAAGTGAGCACAGAAGACCTGTTTTACCTCCTGAAACTTAGCAGGGGTCTGTGATCTTCCCCATGACGGACGATCACTATACCCACAGTGCCTTCATTCAGTTTGGTTCCAAGACAACCACCCCCAATTTTTCCAAGCGCCCCTCCAAACTGGCAAGCAAAGCATTGGGCTTGTTGCCGATAAATCACTTGGAGCCCTTGGGAAGAGAGGCACTCAGTAAACAAGGCTGGGATTATCTCACTGCTTTATGAGATCAAAGCACTTTACAAACATTAACTAATTGAGCATATCATGTTGCAGAGTGTCAGTGTTGTAATGAGGCTCTGTTTAAGCTCTTTATTCTTTCTAAAATGCCTGCGTACTCTTGGAAGGTATGAGTTCCACACTGACTTCATGGACAGAAAGCCTTTATATGTACCTCCTTCTCCACTGCTAGAGAACTTTGTCTCAGCTTGGGGAGCGGGGGAGTTTGGTGAGACTGGCATTTGACAGAATGTGAAATTCCTTACTCCACAGCCCGTTTGAGAACACTTCAGTAGACATCTCTGTTACTGAAATTAATTCTCTAAGATCTAACACTGTGTGGACCTGTACTCTTTGGCATGTTCTGGGAACTCAGTGATGCCTCTAATCTTGGCCGAATATCTCAGAAATATATTTCTTACAAGAGAGACTTGGAAAGAAAGCACAGATAGATCTAAGCTTCAGAATCACCTGTTGGCTTGTTGAAAATAAAGGTCCCTGGAATCTTTTCAAGAGCACTTGAATCAAAATTTCAGAAACTTCCATCTTAATAAACTCCTGATTTGCTTCTTACACACATGCAATTCATAACTACTGCAGAAAAGCAGACTCAAATCTCAGGTCAGTTCAATTCCATTCAGTACATTTTTATTAAACACCTACCAAGTACAATGCAGTAACAGAGACAAGGAAGATCCAGCTTTAGCTCAAGAAATCTATATTCCAGGAGGAGGGGGAAAAAAAGAAGAACACAGGTGATTTTAATTCAAAACAGAGCATAACAGGGATACACAGAATATTATGATGGTTCAGGGGCTTCCCAGGTGGCGCTAGTGGTAAAGAAGCCACCTACCTACCTGCAGGAGACAGAAGAAACACAGGTTCGATCGCTGGGTCAGGAAGATCCCCTAGAGGAGGGCATGGCAACCCATCCCAGTATTCTTGCCTAGAGAATCCTATGGACAGAGGAGCCAGGTCCATGTGTCACAAAAAGTCAGACACAACTGAAGCAATTTAGCACACATGCAGGAATAATGGTTCAGACAGAGTAGGCAGGAATGATATCCTTTTGGGTCCCAGGAAAGAAAAGTGCAGCCTCTTCAGTTGGACTTTGAGGGACGATAAAGATTTAAATTGACTAAAGCCGAAAGATTGGGAGTTTGGGCTTTGACGTGTATTCTGATTATGTTTCTGCTACCTCCCAGTCTGATCTTGGGCAAGTCACCTATCACTTCTGTGTTAGCTTATTCAGCTATAAAAAATGAGGTGGCTGGCAAGATGATTTGAGGTCCCTTCTAGTCAAAACCTTTATTACTCTGGCTTTATTTGCCTCAGTGATCTGAGGGTAGGCACGCTGAATTTTCAGACTGATGGGATGAGAGGTGGAATGCTGCTGGCAGTGAGAACCATGTGCTAGGTTGAGGGATGTGTTGAAGCCAGCACCCCCTTAGGCTGGGCTCCCAGACAGGTTTGGTGAGAAGGAGAAGTTTGGTTGCTTGTGTGGCATCTGTCACTGCTAGTTTTAAGTTGTTTACTTCTTTCTAAATGCTCACACTAAGGGAAAAAAAATACAGGGCTCTATAGCTATTGCCACCACATGATTAGTTCTCAAAATAAGCAGATTTCATCACAAAAAGGGCAGGTAGGCCACCATAGTGACTACTGACCTAAGAGGAACGAAAAGATGGGGAGGAAACATTCTGAGTGGGACCTTTGTCCTGGGTGGATGTGGACCTTTAGGGGGACAGGGTTCAGGTTCACAAACATGAGTTTTCTGGGCTGTATATTTTCCTCCAAGTTCATTCACCACCCAGATCATGGTGAGAAATATCTCTCTTCCTTCTTTCATTGAGGGATGGAGGCTTTGTAGGACACAGTGAGGGTAAAAATTAGGCTAACAATTGTGGTGCTGCTTCTGAGCCTCCTGGGGAATGACCAATGTCTTCTTGGACAAGCAATGTCTTCTTCCACCTAAGCAATTAATCTCTTCCTGTGTGACTGTTCTTTCTTAACAGAAGAGGAGAAGTCAGTGTTTTGAGTTTCTTAAGGCAAATGGGGTGGTTTGGAAGGCTTTGAACAACTTTCAAATTTTCTGGGTTAACACCTTGGAAAGGTTTTGGGGCAGTGGTGTGCAGAGACATCTTTAATTGCCTGGGGGAGGCTTGTTGTGTAGCATTTACTGACTTTTCTGGTGTAAATCATAAAAGATGATGCTGTGAAAGTGCTGTACTCAATATGCCAGCAAATTTGGAAAACTCAGCAGTGGCCACAGGACTAGAAAATGTCAATTTTCACTCCAATCCCAAAGAAAGGCATGCCAAAGAATGCTCAAACTACCGCACAATTGCACTCATCTCACACATTAGCAAAGTAATCCTCAAAATTCTCCAAGTCCAGCTTCAACAGTACATGAACAGTGAACTTCCAGATGTTCAACCTACATTTAGAAAAGGCAGAGGAACCAGAGATCAATTTGCCAACATCCACTGGATCATCAAAATATCAAGAGAATCTACTTCTGCTTTATTGACTATGCCAAAGACTTTGACTGTGTGGATCATAACAAACTATGGAAAATTCTTCAAGAGATGATAATACCAGACCATCTGACCTGCTTCTTGAGAAATCTGTATGCAGGTCAGGAAGCAACAGTTAAAACTGGACATGGAACAACAGACTGGTTCCAAATAGGGAAAGGAGTGCGTCAAGACTGTATATTGTCACCCTGCTTATTTAACTTATATGCAGAGTACATCATGAGAAATGCTGGACTGGATGGAGTACAATCTGGAATCAAGATTGCTGGGAGAAATATCAATAACCTCAGATATGCAGATGACACCACCCCTATGGCAGAAAGTGGAGAGGAACTAAAAAGCCTCTTGATGAAAGTGAAAGTGGAGAGTGAAAAAGTTGGCTTAAAACTCAACAATCCAAAAACTAAGATCATGGCATCCGATCCCATCACTCCATGGCAAACAGATGGGAAACAGTGGAAACAGTGGCAGACTTTATTTTGGGGGGCTTCAAAATCACTGCAGATGGTGACTGTAGCCATGAAAGTAAAAGACGCTTGCTCCTTGTAAGAAAAGTTATGACCAACCTAGACAGCATATTGAAAAGCAGAGTTGCAGTAGTCATGTATGGATGTGAGAGTTGGACTATAAAGACAGCTGAGCACCAAAGAATTGATGCTTTTGAACTGGGGTGTTGGAGAAGACTCTTGAGAGTCCCTTGGACTGCAAAGAGATACAAACAGTCCATCCTAAAAGAAATCAGTCCTGAATATTCATTGGAAGGATTCATGTTGAAGCTGAAACTCCAATACTTTGGCCATCTGATGTGAAGAACCGACTCATTGGAAAAGATCCTGATGTTGGCAAGATTGAAGGTGGGAGGAGAAGGGGATCACAGAGGATGAGATGGTTGGATGGCATCACCGACTCAATGGACATGAGTTTGGGTAAACTTCAGGAGTTAGTGATAGACAGGGAGGCCTGCTGTGCTGCATTCCTTGGGATCGCAAAGAGTCAGACACAACTGAGTAACTGAACTCTACTGAACTGATTATATATATATATATATATATATTCTTTTTCAGATTCTTTTCCATTATAGGTTATTACAAGATATAGAATATAGTTCCCTGTTATTTCTGTTTTTAATGTTTGTTTTTGATGCTACAGAAAAATGAGATCATTGTATACAGTTTGCTGGTGCTGCTAAGTCACTTCAGTCGTGTCCGACTCTGTGCAACCCCATAGACGGCAGCCCACCAGGCTCCCCCATCCCTGGGATTCTCCAGGCAAGAACACTGGAGTGGGTTGCCATTTCCTTCTCCAATGCATGAAAGTGAAAAGTGAAAGTGAAGTCGCTTAGTCGTGACTGACTCTTAGCGACCCCATGGACGGCAGCCCACCAGGCTCCTCCATCCATGGGATTTCCAGGCAAGAGTACTGGAGTGGGGTGCCATTGCCTTCTCTGATACATAGTTTAAACCTTGTGTTTTTGCAATTATCAGAATAATGGGTGTCTTCAATGAGCTAATTTAGCTCTGTATAGTTCATTTTAATTGATGCTTAAAATTCCAAGTAATCATTTGGAAACGGTGCTATTTAGATGGTTTCATTTTTTTCACCCTATTACAAATGTGCTGACTGAAATAAGCAGCTTGATCAGGAGAAGGTAAGTGGTTAAGTTTGGCGATTTCTTGGGGGAGAGGTGTTTTGTGACTTTAAGTTCTTTATCATCTAAATTTCATAATCTGCAAATTAAGATTGATAAAAACAGCACCCATTATTGTCATAAGGAATAATTAAATTAACATGCATGCTTAAAACAATACCTGGTACACAAAAAATGCTCAATAAATGTTAGCTCCCATTCTATGTACCTTTACACACTCAGAGTAGCTAGCTAATCAGTTTTCTAGACCCTTAGACATGAGTCAAAATGCATACAATCAGCTCTGGGAAATGTCTGCCTACCTCCAACACCCCCTGTTTGAAGGCATTCCTAGATCCATACCTAAAGTATGCATGCCTCACAGTTTGATAATGTCAAATTGCCCCCAACCCTCAAGGCATGCCATTTTGAATTCCAGCCAACACTAGAGATTGGCCATCTTTTTTTTTTTTTTTT
>NW_011494664.1:2735050-2757993 GCF_000754665.1 Bison bison bison | reverse complement strand
CATCCCTTCCTCCCCTTCCCCCTCTGTGTCTGCATGTCTGTTTTCTACATCTGCATCTCTACTTCTGTCCTGCTAATAGGTTCATCTGTACCATTTTTCTAGATTCCACATATATGTGTTAATATGAAGTATTTATTCTTTTCTTTCTGAATTCCTTCACTCTGTATGACAGACTCTAGGCCCATCCACATCACTACAAATGACCTAGTTTTGTTGCTTTTTACGACTGAGTAATATTCCACTGTAGATATGTACCACTTTTAAAATGTTACTAGTTTGTCATAATACCTATGATAAGTCTTGATTCAGCCAAAGAACAAGTCATCCAGGAGCTAAAGGGAATGAAAAGAACCATGAAGAAAGGGACAGGGGAAATGGAGATGAGAATCTCTTATGTCTCTTTCACAGAGATCTTCAACCCTGAGAAGGCAGATTGCCACTACCACACACTTAGGGTTTCTCTAGATAGGGTTTTCCAATAAGACACCTTTTTTCTCTCATTCTTGTCTACAGTTGGTGTACCTTGTCTAGAGACAGAGACGAGGCACAAGTGGCTTGGGATGACTTTGCTAGTGCATCTGTATCACACGCGTGTGGATCGAGGCCATCCCACTAAGAGTTGACTCCGACAGGAGTAACTTGGTACCGTATCCTTCCCTACAGAGCAGATTGTGTTCTCCCAGACACTCTTTGCCAAGTTATGTTGGCCTGTCACTCATCACATCTTCCACATGTATAACTTCTCACTTCTATTTTGTAAATAGAAGTGGTAACTGAAGCATCTTATCTTTCTTTGAGGTGCAGAATGATAGGGAAGAGTGAAGTCGCTCAGTCATGTCCGACTCTTTGCAACCCCATGGACTGTAAACTTCCAGGCTCCTCTGTCCATGGGATTTTCCAGGCAAGAATACTGGAGTAGGTTGCCATTTCCTTCTCCAGGGAATCTTCCCACGCCAAGGATCGAACCCAGGTCTCCCACATTGCATGCAGACTCTTTACCACCAGAGCCACCAGGGAATCCCTGAAGCATAGAGAGTGAGAAAAAACTGTATTTCCCAGCATGTGCCTCAGAAAGTCTAAACTGTGTTCACAGACCTAATTCCATGAGGTAGTGGTGCATTCAAATGCTTTTTGGAAATCCAGTATCACCCGAGAAAGAAGACTATGTTCTGCTGAGGTCAAGATATAGTTTGCAAAGTAAATGTGATCATTTGCCAGATTGTATAACCTCCTTTCTCATAGGAATGTGGCAATATTGTTCTGGATCATGTACAGCCTTAATTAACACATCAAGTGAAAGTGTTAGTTGCTCAGTCGTGTCCAACTCATTGCAACACCATGGGTGTAACCTTCCAGGCTCCTCTCCATGGAATTCTCCAGGCAAGAATACTGGAGTGGGTTGCCATTCTCTTCTCCAGCGGATCTTCCCCACAAAGGGATCGAACCTACATGCCTCATGTCTGCATTGGTACATGGATTCTTTACCACTAATGCCACCTGAGAAGCCCAGATAATCTGTAGATTACAAATATAGGCAAAAATAAATATATTCTCTTTGTGGCCTAGATTATCTGTTAGGCACTATAAGAACTAATTGGATTTTTTTAAAAATCTAGAAAAATGGTGGTGGTGGTGCTGCTGCTGCTGCTAAGGCACTTCAGTTGTGTCGAACTCTGTGTGACCCCATAGACAGCAGCCCACTAGGCTCCCCCGTCCCTGGGATTCTCCAGGCAAAAATACTGGAGTGGGTTGTCATTTCCTTCTCCAATGCATGAAAGTGAAAAGTGAAAATGAAGTTGCTCAGTCATGTCCAACTCTTTGCAACCCCATGGACTGCAGCCTACCAGGCTCCTCCGCCCATGGGATTTTCCAGGCAAGAGTACTGGAGTGGGGTGCCATTGCCTTCTCCAGAAAAATGGTACAGATGAACATATTTGCAAAGCAGAAATAGAGACACAGACAGAGAGAACAAATGTATGGATACTAAGGGAGGAAAGAGGGGCGGGGTGAATTGGAAGATTGGGATTGGCATATATACACTACTGATCCTATGTATAAAATAGATCACTGACAAGAATTTACTGCAGAGCACAGGGAACTCTACTCAGTGCTCTGTAGTGACCTACATAGGAAGAAAATTCAAAACAGAGGGCTTGCATGTGTACAGACAGCTGATTCACTTTGCTATATAGCAGAAACTAACATAGCTATGTAAAGCAACTATACCTAATGTAATTTTTTTTTTTTAATCTGCACTGCACTTTTACACCAATAGCATTTGTATGAAACTGGTGACATGAGAACATAGAATCAGGATAATGCTCCATTTCACACCCTCCAGAACAGAAAAAGGATGTGATTGCTCTTTATGTTTCCATATTGTCCCCAGATGAATAATTGGACTCAGTGTCTCTTAAAAGTCATTGACTGTCCTGTAGCATACAAAGATTATCTCTGTTTTTAATATCACTTTGTATGTTCACAGGGAATTAAAAATAAAACAGAGGAACAAATAAATCATTTAAAATTAAAAGGAATTATCTTCTGATTTGGGGAAATTCATTTCTGTAGAGATAACAGAAAAGGATGCTTTTATCAATATTTTGATACTTTGAGCCAGATTCTGGCTCAAAGCCAAATTCTGTGTAAAAACTCACAGAGACTCTTATTTTTAGGAAAAAAATTGAGGAACTTCTTACAACACAAGGCATCTAACGATTCCCACCATGCTCTATTTATTTTTTCTCCAAAGTCCCCTTTGAAGTTCATTGTGGCCCAGTACAAATAAGAGATAAAGTGAGGGGATAAGGATCCAGATTGAGATGAATGGAGGGCTCTGCCCCAGCCTCCAGTATCGGGCAACCAGAAAAAAACTAAAACTTTTCTAAGATTTACCAAAACTCAACAACACAAATGGAGGAAATGCCTGAAATGAAGCAGAGCCAGAGCTGAGATTTCTTCAGTGGTACAAGGTGTTCTACAAAGATAAACATATCTCTTTGTTATTTTAAATGTTTATCTTTCTCTGGAGTCACCGAACATTGAGACAGTGGAGACTAGGTTTCTTTCTAGTCAGTATGTGTATGATTGGACATCAGCACCAGTGAAAAAAAAAACTTGTATTTCTCCCAAGCTGATAGAGAATTCTGTCCTTTTGTATGTACAGTTTCAAAGGCATGTGAACTCTCTGACTCTCTAAAAAGCAACTGAGAGAAATATCCACATGAATCCAGCTAATTTCTTTACCTTGTAGGATATCCGAAAAGCAAATCAAAACAAAAAAAAAAGGCATTTTAATATCCCCACCCATGCCTGCCTGTAATTATAACCTGTTGTACTGGGAACTCTGCTTACATGTAATTCCATCTCACACGTGGACACCAAACTCCTAATCCACAGAAAATGAACACTTGAAGAATTCAAATACATGCGCAGATTCTATTTCAGAGAGGGTTCAAAGATCTCCTAGGAGTTCCAGGCATAATCCTGAATCCTAGGGAATGAAAAAATTCATAAGTTGCTTTCTTATTATAGAAGAAATAGATTCTACCAGTAGAAACAGATTCAAATCATTACAATTCAGTGCAAGATGCAGTTAAAACATCTAAAGTGCTAATTAATACCAATGTTTATGAGCTATGAAGTTAAAAATAAAGACTAATGCCCACTTGGAAAAGGTTTTGCCTTCCTTTCCTAAAGACAGAACCCCCAATTTTCATGGTTTTGAATAGCTTTAATTGAACTCTGATTGTATGGAACACACACTAATTGTTTGAAAAATTTAAGACATAGGATGGAAACAGCAGAATTCCCAGTTAAATCTTTGACACAGGCCACAATCAAGATGTTAGGTTTAACTGAATTTACCATTGGGTGGTATTAACCACAAATATGAAACAAAGAGATTTTCCCAATGCAGGACCCAGAGAGCATTGCTCTCCTCTTATGGGAGATCTAGTTGCCGGTCTTTATTCTCACCAGAGTGCTTGTTTTTCCTTTAAACCCCTGAGAAGTACAACGGCTTGAATGGCTTCTCTTTCTTGGTCCTGCTTGCTGTTACAGGCTCTCAGATGGCAGTGCGTGGTGATACGGCAAACAATCAGGAGAGACAGGCTGTCAGAGCTGTTCAGTGTTTGTTAATCTGCATATATGTTAAATAATGCCCATTGGTCTTCGTACCCTTGGAAACAAGCAATAACACAAGAAGTAAAGACCCTGACAGTGTTTCCACTTAAAGCAATACAAATGTGTTTAATAAACATTTTTATTTTTCATTTTGATGTTTGGCAAAACTAATACAATTATGTAAAGTTAAAAAAAAAAAAAAAAACCAAGATGACATTCCTGCTTTCCTTTCACCTGGCCTCCGCATTTATGTCTCTGTTCTAATAGAAAATATTCTATGTCAGCCATAATTTGGCAAACCCTCTCTGGGGACCTACTAAGTGCCAGAGATGGCTCAGATATAAGCACCATTGGTATAATAATTCATTGAGAAGGCTCTTGAGTGGCTTGAGACTGAGAGGGACCCCCATCTAGTCTAAGGGCATTATTTGGGAGCTTGGGACAGGGTAATGCCAGTGTATTTGCTGAGATTGGTTTTTTGTTTGTTTCTTTTAGGAAATTTTGTGTGTTTTTTTGTTTTTGGCCACTTTTGCCATAATTAATAGGCAAAGTTGAAACAAAAAAAATTATACTCTAGTAGTCTAAAAACATTTGTGCATTCATTCATTTGTTCATTTATTTATGCATTCATCCTCAGATATTTCATGTTTATCTATTATAAATGAAGTAGAAAATATTAAAAGAAGAGAGAGGAATGAAATTATTCTGTGTAAGAAGAATAGAAGCACAATGCTTGCTCAGGATGAATTTATAATCTAATTAACATCAAGTGTGTGTGTGTGTGTGTGTGTGTGTGTATGTATAGCAAGAGGAGAAAATATCTACAAGTTTCAGCAAATGTAGAATGAAGGAGAAATTTATGTGGGACAGATTGTTATTGTTTAATAATAGCATTATCTTTCTCATAAGAGCTACTTCAGAGTTCACACTTGTTATGTAGGCTAGAAATGTCCAAGTGATGAGCACTGTAAAATTATACAGACAAATGTACACAGGTACACCAGTAAATTGTGTGTATTGTCAAAAGCATTCTTCAAAATGACTTATTAATAACCTTAATTCGTCTCTTCCTTTTGTGCTTGGTGTACTATTCTTTACCTGCTTTCCTTGGTCTTTACATTCCTTACTAACACAAACAAAAAACATTCCTTGTTAACCCACATGTTGATAAATGCCAACTACTGTACCTAAGTCAACAAAGGGTTATGTGAAGAAGGCTCAAATCCAGCTTGTGTTCATTGTTAATAAATATAGCCAAGTTTCTCTATAATTCAATCTTATTGTGTTGCATAAAGCCAACTTTTTATTGATTGCTTTCCATAATTTTCTTGACAAAGACAAAATGGAAAATTATTGAGCCATGGAAAGATAACTCTCGTACAGAGTCTAACCTTGTCCCCAGTCCTCTGTATAAATTCTTCCCTTAATGGTCAATTTCTGGATCCCTCCATTTATAGACATATAGGGTCTTGAGTAAACTATACAGACGTATATATATATATATATACGCACACACACATGACTTCTCTGGTGGCTCAGATGGTAAAACGTAAGCCTACAACGCCAGAGACCCGGGTTCAATCCCTGGGTCGGGAAGATCTCCTGGAGAAGGAAATGGCAACCCAATCCAGTATTCTTGCCTGGAGAAACCCATGGACGGAGGAGCCTGGTAGGCTACAGTCCATGGGGTCGCAAAGAGTCAGACACAACTGAGCGACTCCACTCACTCACTCCCTCATATATACATACACACATATGTACATATTTGTATGCGCTGTGTGCTTTACTTAGTTGCTCAGTCATGTCTGACTCTTTGTGACTCCATGGACTGAAGCCTGCCAGCTTCCTCCATCCATGGGGGTTCTGCAGGCACAAATACTGGAGTGGGTTGCCATGCCCTCCTCCAGGGGATCTTCCCAACCCAGTGATCTAACCCTGGTCTCCCGCATTGCAGGTGGATTCTTTACCATCTAAGCCACCAGGGAACCCCAAGTATATGTAAATACAAATATTCATGAGAAGAAAAGCCTGTAAATAGCACTCTCAACTTATGTGTGTGACTTTTCCTGAACATTAAAGTTCTGCTGACAACATATACCATGCATACTCTAATTTTCACCTTTGTCAATGTTTATTTCCATTAGTTAATTTATCTGTAATGCATTTTGGTATGATTTCCAAAATAGCCAAGCATTTGCCTCTGATTTGTTTTCTCTCAAAACTTAAATGCATGACATTTCTCTGGGGAAACAATGTATATTTAAAACTCTTAGCTTGGATAACAGAAGTTTATACTGGAAATTCCTGGAAAACTAACTATGACTGGAGGGCATATATAAACTGAAGGACAGACAAATGCCCTATCTCTTAGAAATGTTTATTTCTGAACATAAACTTTGAAATTGAATCTGAGGGTGTACATTGTAGGCATAGGTGCCAATGAAGGCAGATCTGTCCCTTCTGCAAGATTATTTGGGTTACAACTAGGTCCATAAACCTGTAATGAACCAATGATTTTCTTAAAACATATCTCTATAGTCAGGAAGGATAGGAATAGGAAGGCTTCATCTTTTTTTCTTGCCGATCCTGGTGGCAGTTCTAATTTTTAACCTTGCTTTCTGGTTATTTTCCAAGTAAGCAGGTTCACATTGCTTTCTCTTGGTTCAACTCAGTTTGGAGTCACACGTGTATCTGACAGGGCTTTCCAGGTGGTTCTAGTGGTAAAGAACTTGCCTGAAATGCAAGAGACGTAAGAGGTGCGGGTTTAATCCCTGAGTCGGGAAGTTCCCCTGGGAGAGGAAATGGCAACCCACTCCAGTATTCTTGCCTGGAGAATTCCATGGACAGAGGAGCCTGGCGACTACAGTCTATGGGGTCACAAAGACTCAAACATGACTGAGGCAACTTAGCATGCATAATTCTGACAATCACTGAATTTACATTTGTACTGCTCAACAAATAAGGTTGTATTCATCCATCTATTCCTTCCTTTATTATTTGCCCATTCATTACACAAACATTTACTGAAGAATTTATGTTTTACAGCATTGAACTAAATTTGAGCTTATAAAGAAAATTAAGACATTTTTGGAGAAGTGACTTTGGAATTTTTAAATTTTTCTCCTTTAAAATGTTTTGGTATTTTAGATGTGTTATTCAGTTTTATTATTTGGCATTTTATGCATCATTTGGCTATATAATTCAAAGCATGGTACTTCAGGTTGACTATTTTTGTGACTGTCTTAAAACTTGAACCCACAATGTAGTCAGTGTCTCCAAAAGATGAATTGATATTGACTGGCTACCAATTGCTGAGCTTGAGACAGTACATTATCTCATTTAATCCTCACAACACTTAGGTGAGGTAGGTGCTATTATTACTGTTATTTATTATCCCTGATGCCTCAAACAGTAAAGAATTCACCTGCAATGCAGGAGATGTAGGAGGAGCAGATTTGATCCTTGAAAAGGGAAGATCCCCTGGAGGAGGAAATGACAACCTATTCCAGTATTCTTGCCTGGGAAATCCCATGGAAAGAAAAGCTTAGCGGGCTACAGTCCATGGGGTCACAAAGAGTCAGACTGAGCACACTCGAATGCATTGTCTGTAGAATCCCTATTTCACAGATGAAAAGCAGAGATTTAGGGAGGTTAGTTAATTTGCTGATAATTAACAACTAATAATTGTCACAGCTTGAGCTTAATTTTGGTCTATTGGACTCTAAAACTATCTCTTGGACCATATCACTAGATTCCAGAGTCAGTTACACTCGAGTCTTCAATATATTCAGGATATTTATCAAAATGTTATTTTGAACCTCAACCAGTTCTGGAAGAATAAATTATTCCCACCTAAAGTTGCTGATGGACAGGGAGGCCTGGTGTGCTGTAATTCATACAGTCGCAAAGAGTTGGACATGATTGAACTGAAGTAAACTGAAAAAATTTAAGGTGTTTTAAAGGCACAAGTACAAGGAATGTGTGGCCTGTAGATCCTAAATATTCTCTGCCCCAAATGCCAGACAAAAAATCTCTACCAGATGGGAAACAAGGGAATTCTCATTTGAGTTTGCTAGACTGAATCATGTGAGGAAGAGAGGGAGCTGTCATTGGTAAGCCTTGGGTAAGCCTTGCTGAAGGAAAAAATAAAAAGTGCTTGCCTTGTGAAAGGATGTTGATGCAACAATAACAGCTAATTCATGTAGAAGTGGGTTCACTTAAATATTGGGTACAGCAATATTCAGAGTAGAACTATGGGAAGAACACAGACTCTGGAATTAGAAAAGCTTGCTTTCCAAAATAAGTGCTTTGTCACTCATTGGCCATGAAAGTGAAAATGGAAGTCGCTCAGTCATGTCCAACTCTGCAACCACACGGACTATACAGCCCATGGAATTTTCTAGGCCAGAATACTTGAGCAGGTAGTCTTTCCCTTCTTCACGGGATCTTCTCACCTAGGTATCGAACCCAGGTCTTCAGCATTGCAGGTGGATTCTCTACCAGCTGAACCAAAAGGGAAGCCCAAGAATACTGGAGTGGGTTGACTATCCCTTCTCCAGCGGATCTTCCCTACCAAGGAATCGAACCGGGGTCTCCTGCATTGCAGGTGGATTCTTTATCAACTGATCCATCAGGGAAGCCTGATGTAAATGTAAAATTTCCCATTCTCTGTCAGTTAAAACCCTTTCCTATCAGTATAATAAATAGCTACCTTAGATATTGTTGTGAAGATTAAATGAAACATTAACTGTAAAATTCCCCAAACATGGTGTAACACAGAGTAAACCCTCAACAGTGCTATTTCCATGGCTACTGATGTACTTAGTATTTTTGAGCATGGATCTACATTTTATTACTTGTCATCCCAGAAAGGATAATAATGCAATATCAGACACTGTGTGAGTGGTCCCCAGCTTAGTCTCATCTTCTTCTCACTGTGCTTCAGCCTCCCTGGCCTTCTTACAGCTCTTCAAAGTTACAAGGGTCTCTCCCTCCTTAATTACCTCCCATAGGCCTGTCACTTCCCATTCTCCATGATTCTTCCCATTCTCCTCTGACTCTTCAGGCCTCAGCTGAAATGTCACTTTCTCAGACATCGTACTTGACCATAGCCCTCCAGGCTCACAGTTATCCATGTTACATGCTCTTTCTGCCTTTTATTGTGGACATATCAGCCTCCATCACTGGGTGAACCAATTCTTCAAAATGAATTTTATTTTATATGATATACAAATACTTGACTGCAGCCATGAAATTAAAAGACGCTTACTCCTTGCAAGGAAAGTTATGACCAACCTAGATAGCATATTCAAAAGCAGAGACATTACTTTGCCACCAAAGGTTCGTCTAGTCAAGGCTATGGTTTTTCCTGTGGTCATGTATGGATGTGAGAGTTGGACTGTGAAGAAGGCTGAGCACCAAAGAATTGATGCTTTTGAACTGTGGTGTTGGAGAAGATTCTTAAGAGTCCCTTGGACTGCAAGGAGATCCAACCAGTCCATTCTGAAGGAGATCAGCCCTGGGATTTCTTTGGAAAGGACTGATGCTAAAGCTGAAACTTCAGTACTTTGGCCTCCTCACGCAAAGAGTTGACTCATTGGAAAAGACCCTGATGCTGGGAAGGACTGGGGGCAGGAGGAGAAGGAGACGACAGAGGATGAGATGGCTGGATGGCATCACCAACTGGATGCACATGAGTCTGAGTGAACTCTGGGAGTTGGTGATGGACAGGGAGGCCTGGCATGCTGCGATTCTTGGGGTCGCAAGGAGTCGGACACGACTGAGTGACTGATCTGATCTGATCTGATATGTTATATATATAAGCATAGACATCACCAGATGGTCAATACTGAAATCAGATTGATTATATTCTTTGCAACCAAAGATGGAGAAACTCTATACAGTCAGCAAAAAGAAGACCAGGAGCTGACTGTGGCTCAGATAGTGAACTCCTTATTGCCAAATTCAGAGTTAAATTGAACAAAGTAGGGAAAACAACCAGACCATCCAGGTATGACATGATTATACAGTGGAAGTGACAAATAGATTCAAGGCATTAGATCTGATAGACAGAGTGCCTAAAGAACTATGAACAGAGGTTCATGACATTGTACATGAAGCAGTGATCAAGATCACCCACAAGAAATAGAAATACAGAAAGGCAAAATGGTTGTCTGAGGAGTCTTACAAATAGCTGAGAAAAAAAGAGAAGCTAATGGCAAAGAAGAAAAAAGAAAGATATCCCCATTTGAATGCAGAGTTCCAAAGAATAGCAAGGAGAGATAAGAAAAACTTATTCAGTGATCAGTGCAAAGAACTAGAGGAAAACAATAAATGAGAAAGACTAGAGATCCCCTCAAGAAAATTAGAGATAACAAGGGAATATTTCAAGCAAAGATGAGCACAATAAAGGAAAGAAATGGTATGGACCTAACAGAAGCAGAAGATATTCAGAAGAGGTGGCAAGAATACACAAAAGAACTATACAAAAAAGATCTTCATGATCCAGATAACCACGATGGTGTGATCACTCACCTAGAGCCAGACATCCTGGAATGTGAAGTCAAGTGGGCCTTAGGAAGCATCACTGCAAACAAAGCTAGTGGAAGTGATGGAATTCCAGTTGAACTATTTCAAATCCTAAAAGGTGATGCTGTGAAAGCGTTCCACTCAATATGTCGACAAATTTGGAAAACTCAGCAGTGGCCACAGGACTGGAAAAGATCAGTTTTCATTCCAATTCCAAAGAAAGGCAATGCCAAAGAGTTTTCAGTTACTGCAGTTACTGCACACTTACACTCATCTCACAGGCTAGGAAAGTAATGCTCAAAATCCCCCAAGCCAGGCTTCAACAGTGTGTGAACTGTGAACTTTCAGATGTTTAAGCTGGATTTAGAAAAGACAGAGGAACCAGAGAACAAATTGCCAACATCCATTGGATCATCAAAAAAACAAGAGAATGCCTGAAAAAATCTACTTATGCTTTATTGACTATGCCAAAGCTTTTGACTGTGTAGAGCACAACAAACTGTGGAACATTCTTCAAGAGATGGGAATACCAGACCACCTGACCTGCATCCTGAGAAATTGGTATGCAGGTCAAGAAGCAACAGGTAGAACTGGACATGGAACAACAGACTGATTCCAAATCAGGAAAGGAGTATGTCAAGGCTGTATATTGTCACCCTGCTTATTTAACTTATATGCAGAGAACATCAAGAGAAATGCTGGACTGGATGAAGCACAAGCTGGAATCAAGATTGCCAGGAGAAATATCAATAAACTCAGATATGCAGATGACACCACCTTATGGCAGAAAGTGAAGAGGAACTAAACAGGTTCTTGATGAAAGTGAAAGAGGAGAGTGGAAAAGTTGGCTTAAACCTCAATATTCAAAAAACGAAGATCATGGTATCTGGTCCCATCACTTCATGGCAAATAGATGGGGAAACAATGGAAACAGTGAGAGATTTTGTGTTTTGGGGGGCTCCAAAATAACTGCAGGTGGTGACTGTAGCCATGAAATTAAAAGATGCTTGCTCCTTGGAAGAAAGGCTATGATCAACCAAGAGAGCTTATTAAAAAGCAGAGACATTATTTTGTGACAAAGGTCCGTCTAGTCAAGCTATGGTTTTTCCAGTAGTCATGTATGGATGTGAGAGCTGGACTACAAAGAAAGCTCAGTGCGGAAGAATTGATGCTTTTGAACTGTGGTGTTGGAGAAGACTCCTGAGAGTCCCTTGGACTGCCAGGAGATCAAACTAGTCAATCCTAAAGGAAATCAATCCTTAATATTCATTGGAAGGACTGATGCTGAAGCTGAAACTCCAATACTTTGGCCTCCTGATGCTAACAACTGACTCACTGGGAAAGACCCTGATCCTGGGAAAGATTGAAGGCAGGAGGAGAAGGGGACGACAGAGGATGGGATGGTCGGATGGCACCACCAATTCGATGGACATGAGTTTGAGCAAGCTTCTGGAATTGAAGATGGACAGGGAAGCCTAGCGTGCTGCAGTCCATGGGGTTGCAAAGAGTCAGACACAACTGAGCAATTTAACTGAACATATAAATGTGCTTTGTTTTATTGTACTTTGATTCGTTATGCTTCTCAGATACTGTGGTTTATAAAGTTTCATGGCAACCCTACATTAAGCAAGTCTATCAGCACAATCTTTTTTTGTCTTTAATAATTTAATGTCAAACCTACAAAAAATGAAATTGGCCTGGGTTTCTGTAGTCTTATTGTTTTTGTCATGCATAGCAACCAGCTTGTGAGTGATTGCACATTAGAAAGTCACTTGTGATCCTTGTCTCAGAGACATTCATATTTTGTTTATGAGACATAGCTGTCCATGGATGAAGTAACAGGCTATATAAAAATGGTTAAAAAGAAAAAGCACTATCATATACATTAGTATTTAGAGGATACACTTTATAATTAAAAGTAGTCATCAAGGAAAAGTTCAAGATTGGAAAATTATCTTAATTCCACTTCTTATTATTTCAACATATTAACTTTGAATTCCAAAGATAAACACTAAATATTATCTTAAAACATAAATGATGCTTTTAATACAGAATCTCTCAGTGTTAGTAGTTACAGCGGTAATTGTTCGTCTGGGTTAACTAACACTGTTAACTAACAGCTAACATTGGTAACTGTTAATTAACACTGTTAACTAACACAGTTAACACTGCTAACTGTTAACTAACACTGTTAACAGTGTTAGTCTGTTAGAGCGGTACAGACCTATAATTTGGATTTCATGAAAACACTCTCTCATGCAGTGAATTGCTTTTTTATATTGGGTTATTCACCTTGCTGCATTAGAACATTCTGGTTCAATATTTTTCTATATTGAACTTATTTTTAGGGAAGCTGAACTGAATTTAAAGAATATTGCAGTCTTAAGAATGTTAATTAAGAAAAATAAATGTAAGCATTCAGTATTCTTGGAAGAGTTCCTTCTTATCATGATATAATAATCATTTCACACTCAGATATGGCTTTCCTTTTCTATCAAGTTCCATAAGTTATCATCTGTTTAGTTATTTCTGATGGTTTGACGAAGGGGCTACAACAGTATACTCAACAGTATATTCTTCATTTTAATACTAGGTATATATATTACTGGAGAAGGCAATGGCACCCCACTCCAGTACTCTTGCCTGGAAAATCCCATGGGCGGAGGAGCCTGGTGGGCTGCAGTTCATGGGGTCGCTAAGAGTCGGACACGACCGAGCGACTTCACTTTCACTTTTCACTTTCATGCATTGGAGAAGGAAATGGCAGCCCACTCCAGTGTTCTTGCCTGGAGAATCCCAGGGACAGTGGAGCCTGGTGGGCTGCCGTCTATGGGGTCGCACAGAGTCGGACACGATTGACGCGACTTAGCAGCAGCAGCAGCATATATATTACTGGATAAATTGTTTGACGTCTCAAGTGATTACTGGCTTGTTTATGTATTTTATCTAAGGAATTTTTACATGGCAACACCATTTTTTCCAACAATATTTATTCATTTCATGTCTCTGTGTCACATTTTGGTAATTCTTGCAATATTTCAAACTTTCTCATTTTTCTTATATTTGTTATGGTCATCTGTGCTCAGTGATCTTTCATGTTGCTATTATTATATATCACTGAAGGTTCAGAGGATTTTTTTTAGCAGTAAAGGTTTTTCTTATTATTATTTTTTAATCTTTTGGCCATGCTGCATGTCATGTAGGATCTTAGTTCTCTGACCAGGGTTCAAACCCCTACCTTCTGCATTGGCATCATGGAGTCTTAACCACTGGATCACCAAGGAAGTCTCAGAAGTAAAGTATTTTTTAACTGAGCTGTATAATTGTTTTCCCTGGTAGCACCAGTGGTAAAGAACCTGACTGCCAATGCAGGAGACAAGAGACATGGGTTCAATCCTTGGGTTGGGAAGATCCCCTGGAGAAAGAAATGGGAACCCATTCCAGTATTCTTTCCTGGAGAATCCCATGGACAGGGTAGCCTGATGAGCTATAATCCAAGGGGTTGCAAAGAATCAGACATGACTGAAGTGACAGCACACAGCACATATGGGTTTTGTACATAATGCTTTTACACACTTAATGGTGTAGTATAAATACAAATTTTTATTTAGCTTGTTTAAGTTAAATTAAATTATTTAAATTAAAATATTAACTGCTTATTTAACTTATATGCAGAGTGGATCATGCAAAATGCCGGGCTGTGTGAAGCACAAACTGGAATCAAGATTGACAGGAGAAATATCAATAACCCCAGATATACAGATGACACCACCCTTATGGCAGAAAGCAAAGAAGAGCTAAAGAGCCTCTTGATGAAAGTGAAAGAGGACAGTGAAAAAGTTGGCTTAAAACTCAACATTCAGAAAATTAAGATCATGGTATCTGGTCCCATCACTTCATGGCAAATAGATGGGGAAACAGTGAGAGACTTTTTTTTTGGGGGGGGGGCCCAAAATCACTGCAGATGGTGACTACAGCCATGAAATTAAAAGACATTTGCTCCTTGGAAGAAAAGCTATGACCAACCTAGACAGCATATTAAAAAAAACAGAGATATTACTTTGCTAACAAAGGTCCATCTAGTCTAAGCTATGGTTTTTCCAGTAGTCGTGTATAGATGTGAGAGTTGAACTATAAAGAAAGCTGATTGCCGAAGAATTTATGCTTTTGAACTGTGGCATTGGAGAAGACTCCTGAGAGTCCCTTGGACTACAAGAAAATCCAACCAGTCCATCCTAAAGGAAATCAGTCCTGAATATTCATTGGAAGGACTGATGTTGAAGCTGAAACTCCAATACTTTGGCCACCTGATGCGAAGAACTGACTCATTGGAAAAGACCTTGACCCTGGGAAAGATTGAAAGCAGGAGGAGATGGGGATGACAGAGGATGAGATGGTTGGATGGCATCACTGACTCAACGGACATGAGTTTGAGCAAGCTCCAGGAATTGGCGATGGGCAGGGAAGCCTGGCTTGCTGCAGTCCATGGGGTCACAAAGAGTCAGACACCACTGAGCGACTTAACTGAACTGAATTGAAACACAAATTTTATATGCACTGGGAAACAAAAATATTTGTGTGACTCACTTTTTTGTGATATTCACTTTATTGCAATGGTCTTGAACTAAGCCATCAATATCTCCTAAGCACATATTATATATATTATTACACAATGCCTACTATATATTTATGATATGTAATATTTGCTTATATATAGGAGATTTCTTATATATACATATGATTCTTTGGTTCTGTTTCTCTGGAGAACCTAACATAAGTGCATATTACAGACTTAATATTGTCAATGAGTAAATGACACATGATAGCATTTTGAAACTATTTACTTAAAAACCTATCTGTGTGTCTCCTGAGGCTTAACCTTTATTTGGTTCTGACTTTAAATCACTTAGTCCTTGTTTCATTACCCTAAGTTTATTCTAAAGCCATAAATCCCACCACAAATCTGTTTTCCATTACTCACTTACAAATTAACAAGTAAAAACATGTTTTGAAATATACCATCCTTATTGTTATACTTTAGATTTTCTCGGTCAACCTCAAAATGGCTTAACATTCCCAGTAGAGCCCTGTGGCCAAATTTATTCAGACTTGAAAATTCAACAGTAATCTTCATGAACTTCACTGTTTGATTCTTCCATTCTTTCATGCCAATACCAATTGAATAAAATCAAGCAATGGTTAAGCCTAAGAACACTTAAGAATTATACAATGATAGACATTTCCTTGGAAAATCTCTCTGAGATGGGTTTCAAAAAGGGGAAACAGTTCCTCTTTCTCTGTATGTTATGAAGATTCCAACTGCAAAATCCACGCTCTGTGCGACAAACTGTGATGCCCGTAGGAAATCATAGGGAGAGAAAATGGGTTTCTGTAGTAAGTACACAGAGAAGGCAATGGCACCCCACTCCAGCACTCCTGCAAGGAAAATCCCATGGACAGAGGAGCCTGGAAGGCTGAAGTCCATGGGGTCGCTAGGGTCGGACACGACTGAGCGACTTCACTTTCACTTTTCACTTTGATGCATTGGAGAAGGAAATGGCAACCCACTCCAGTGTTCTTGCCTGGAGAATCCCAGGGACGGGGGAGCCTGGTGGGCTGCCATCTATGGGGTCGCACAGAGTCGGACACGACTGAAGTGACTTAGCAGTAGTAAGTACAAAATCTGTTGTTAAAAAGCAGAATATATATAGAAAACAAACTTTCAAAAAAATAAACACAAGTACAGCCAGTTTCGATTTCAGACATTTAAAAATCTTTTATTTCAGTGAATAACTACAAATCAGACAACCAAGAGAGAAAATAGAATCTGATAATTACATAAGAATCTCTTACCAAGTGGTTTTATGACTTTTGAGCAATCTTAAGTATATGACACCCCTGTAACTTTGCCCATGAAAGTCAACATTTTCTCATGATACTCGATAATCTGTCTTTTAAAATATCTCAGTATTAGTATTTTAACTGGCAGAAGTCAACAACTATCCCAGGATACATAAAATGTTAACACATACATAGTTTACCACCTACTTTCCATTACTCACTAAAAATTTCTCTTCCATTTGAGAAAACAAACTGTCTTCAAATAGAAATTTCCCCCCTCCAAACTGAAGTTCATTGGCATATACAGTTGAATATTCACCAGGCATCCTTCCACTTAAGAGGGAAATAATGCTAAACTTCTTTTTACTTTGAAAGTGTGAAAGTGTTAGTCATTCGGTCATGTCCAACTCCTTGTGACTCCATGGATGATAGCCCACCAGGCTTCTCTGTCCATGGAATTTCCCAGGCAAGAATACTGGAGTGGGTTGACATTTCTTCCTTCAGGGGATCTTTCCAACCTTGGGTATCGAACCCACATCTCCTGCATTGCAGGTGGATTCTTTACCACCAGAGCTACCAGAGAATACCTTTCCGTTTAAAGTTTGTTATATTCTGCTCCACTTAGGAAAATAGTTGTAGGACTATGTGTAGGGTAATGACAGTCTTCTGTGCCCCACCTTCCTGCTTGGAAAAGCATGGGGTGAGGTCCCTTGCACTGCTCAAGGTCTGTAGAGTGAGGAAGAACAGTAAATGTGGGATTGCAGCTGAGGACATGAGGCCATCAGAGCCAGAGTGAGTTTCAGGAGAAGCAGCTTTGGAAAAAAAGGAAAGTCAGCGAACAGTGAATTTGTAATGTGGGAGAGGAGAGAGAGAGAAAAAAAAAAGAACAAAGCAGAGAGCACGAGAGAGATGGAGATTAAATTTGAGAACGAAAATTGAGTCCACTTAGGAATATATAACTGGAAGCCCCTGGCAGGAAAGAGACCAGATAAGTATGGAGTCAATTTGGGCATCTTTGTCTTCCTATATGGGGCTTCCCAGGTGGCCCAGTGGATAAACAATCTGGCTGTGATGCAGAAGACGTGGGTTGAATCCCTGGGTGGGGAAGATCCCCTGGAGCAAGGCATGGCAACCCACTCCAGTATTCTTGCTTGGAGGAACCCATGGACAGAGGAGCCTGGCAGACTACAGTCCACGGAGTCTCATGGAGTTGGACACAACTGAACCGACTGAAACTCTTTCTTTCTTCTCACCTTTCGGCCTCTTCCTCCTTTGTCTCCTAAATAGATGTCTTCCATTCCATTTGTGTTCATCCCTCTCTTTCCTTCCCTCCCCCTCACTGGACTTCCCTTTCAAACTAGCACCTGCAGCGAGCCTGTCTAGTCACATGACTTCAAGGATCTCATCCACGTGGGTAAGTTACCTATTTCTAAGTCCCTGCATTTTCTGATAGATGCCTCTACCTGGATCCAACCAGCTCTTCCAAGTCAGTGTATACAAACCTATCTTGAGATATTTGGCATAATCAACTTTGCATTATTTCTAAATATGAGAATATCTTCTCTTCCCTAAAACTATCAGCTCCTTGTAAGAAATGAATCAGATATAGCATCAGGTCTCTGTCAATACCATTCTCAATGCTCTACATTTTGATGATTAGTGAATCAATACAAATTCAATGTAGGGCTTCCCAGGTGACTCAGCAGTAAAGAATCTGCCTGCAATGCAAGAGATGCGGGTTCAATCCCTGGGTCAGGAAGATCCCCCTGGAGAAGGAAACGGCAACCCACTCCAGTATTCTTGCCTGGGAAATCCCACGGACAGAGGAGCCTGATTGGCTACAGTTTGTGCTATCGCAAAGAATTGGACATGACTGAGTGACTGAACATGTCACGTCAAACAAGTTTAGTGTGCCCTAAACAATATTTTAAAGGGCAGAAATCAAGAGTTTGTGTCACCTGGAAATGTTTGCCATAGGAATCAGGTCCTAAGAAATGCCTTCACAAAAGTGATTCTCTAAAATTCTACTGTTAATAATAATGTTGTTGTTGTTGTTGTTGTTCAATCACTAAGTCACGTCCGGCTCTTTGCAACCCCACAGATTTTAGTCCACCAGGCTCTTCTGTCCATGAAATTCTCCAGGCAAGAATACTGGAGTGGGTTGCCACTTCCATCTTTAGGGGATCTTCTGGGATCAGAGATCAAAACCATATCTCCTGCATTGGCAAGCAGATTTTTTTTGCCACTGAGCCACCAGGGAAGCTCCACTAATAATAATAGCCCATATTTATTTTGCTAGTCTCTTTATGCAACAATATCCCTGTGAGGCTGGCGCATTTATCTTCATTTTACACACACAAAACCTGTGGTTCAAAGATGCAAGTAGCTTGCCATAATCACTGCATTGCAGGCTGTCATTTTCACAACCACTGACTATTATACCACCCTTAGCATTTCCATTACCCTGGGATATTATACTCAGCCATCCTCACCAAGCTAAAGTTCTGAGAAAATATAGCTTAATTCAGGTGAAATCGTTTTTTTCATTTTACCAGAAATGAATGTCTGTGTTCTTCTTCAGCATATGATTAACTAAACCATAGTACATTTTGTTCTCTGAATTTGTAACTTCTGTACCTATCCATGGTCATTTTCTGTGTAATTCAAATGGTACATTTTGATACCTAGTACAAATTTGCTGTCGATGGCACCTTAAAAGGCAACTGAGAAACCTCTATGGAATTTCCTTTGTCGGTTACTCTTACACCCACATGAAGAACATTCAGCTGATGACCATATAATCCAGATGGAGTGTTTGTGGATTGTTCATCATCCGTGGTTTAGAAGGAATACAGATGCAACATCTCGTGTTTAGGCAAGAAAATGCATTAGACTCTTTCAGCCACTTTGTTTACCTGGTTTCATGAGAAGCTGACTGAAACTAACTGGAAAGCCATAAATGTTGATAAACATTTCATGAAAGGGCACAAACATGAAATTAGATGACTTCAGAAGAATAATCATTTATCTTCTTTGAGGCAAGCTTTTAGAGTGGTGTGGTCCAATCAAAAAAAAAAAGAGAGAGATACAAAAGTAATTTTAAATTTAAATTTTATAGCCACACTAAAACACATAAAAAGAAAATAGGTAAAATCATTTTGTGAAATGAGTTTTGTTTAACTCAATATATCCAAATTAGCATTTGATATATAATCAATATAAAAATCATTGATAAACTGTTTTACATTCTTTTTTCATACTGAGTCTTTCCAATCTGGTGTGTATTTCATACTGTCTGGACATGTCAATTTTGACTTGCCACATTCCAAGTGTTCCACAGCTATGTATAACCCATGGTTAATTTCAAAACTGCTGGATAACAAAGGAAGAATACACCAGATTCTATTCTTTCCTCATGCCTAGAAGAATGGCTGCCTTCAGTCTCTGAGTTTTGCTCCAACCCTTCTCCTCTTCAGCTTTGGATCCCTGCAGGATTGCACCAGGATCCAGAAGTTACACAATCAGTAGCTTCACTCAGAGGCCAAGTAGCATGAAAATCTGATGTATCTTATGATCAAATCCATCTTGGGGCCAGTTTCACATTTTTTTTAAATAATAAATGTTGTCACATATGCTTCCTAATAAGAGTTTCTAAATGCTAGAAGAATTGTTAACCAAAACTCTGTCCCATCCCAGCATTACCAAAGTGTGATTAGTCAAAATATGACAAAGAAGCCACTACCACATTCAAAATAAGTGAATAATTTTCTTGCAGCAAAATGGGTTGTGATTTTCATCCTATTCATCATCTATAAATGTAACATGTTTTTTGTATGTAGAGAAGTGACCCATGACCACCCTTCACATAATAATTGTACACTTAAAAGCATTACTGGTTTGTATCATGTTTCATCCTAATACAATCAGTGACTTAAGTAAGGCAAGGAATCTCAAAAAGCAAAAAGTCTAAGATTCTTATGTGAATCTTTTATTTTTCCTCTGGAAGATAATGTGGTGAGAATATTTCTCATACTAATTATTCAAAAGCAGCAGAAGGGCAAGAGGAAGAAATGACCCATTATAAGTTTTTGTCAGTGAAGAAAATAACATCAGGGGCATCTGTACTGTGTGGGGAGAGCAGACTATACTTAGCTGACCTATCCAAACAAGAGAGTCTTAAGGAACTCTGCACTAAAGCTTTCCTAGGGCTAAATAAGTGGGCTTCCCTTGTGGCTCAGCAGTAAAGAATCCACCTGCCAAGCAGAAGAAGCGGGTTTGATCCCTGGGTAGGGAAGATACCCTGGAGAAGGAAATGGCCACCTAAATTTGCCTGGGAAATCCTGTAGATAGAGGAGACCGGTAGGCTACAGTCCATGGGGGTCGCAAAGAGTAGGACATGATTTAGTGACTAAACAACAAAAGGGATAAATAAGCAGGGCTTCACAGCTACAGTTGACTTGGACACAAAGCACATGCACTCAATCGAATTTCTAGTGTCAATGGGAGATTTGGAAGATACCTACTTATCATCCAACGAAATAGATGACAGTGGAAAGAAATGTAAGTGTCATTCCTCCATATTTCTCCATGTTACCTCCATATGGTGATTCATTTCAAAGACTGAAAGTTGGCTATCACAGTCACCAGACAGCCTTTCTCCTCCTCCTCTCCAACCTTTTAGCATCTCTTTCATTCCTCTCTTTATACCAGCTCCATACTATTTTGTGGGAAGACATGAAGCATGTTGCCCTCATCCTCTCCTTTTCCTCCTTCTCCTTATCATAATTTTTTCTTCACAGCGTTGTGTTCTGAACACTTTTTCTGTTGAAAGCCCAGTATAAGCTCTGCGCTTACAGCATCTTATTTAAACAGCATACCATCTAGTGGTGACCCTTTACCACTCCAGGCTGAGGAAATGGAGACGCTGAGACACAATCTCCTACAAGTCCAACAACTAGGAAGTGGTAGATCTGGGACTGAGACTGAGTGCTGTTTGACTTCAAAGCCTGGATTAGTAAATTTTGTATTACTTTACCAGTAGCCTCTCCCTCCACACAGTCGTGTGTGTTAAATACATAAAGCACATTATAAGTAAATAAATGAACTTACAAATAAATCTTTTTACTTTCAGACTTGTTCACCTGCTCTTCTGGCCACCCCACAGCCTTCTTCAGTGGCCTCTTTGGTACAGTACAAACAGTGTGTGGGCTAACAGGGATATCAGTCTCAGATCCAAGAGATGTGTCAGATGGTGAGAAGGATGAATCCTTAGGGAATTCATCTCATCTGGACCCTGGATATCCGAAGCATTAGGAGGAGGCAGGGATATTCTCTAATCAGATGAAGACTATTAGAACCAAGATGACACAGCCTTTGTTTCATCCTTCAGCTATAGGTCTTTGACCTTTATATATGGCATAAGCCCATTTCTTTAGGATTTAGTTGAGGGAAAAAATATTTTCCTCCTTTCGCAGGGAAGAGAATGACTCATAGCACATCAGTACTCTCTTAAAAATTCCCTCTTATTATCCAGCTCCTAAATTTATATATTCAGTGTGTGGAAGGGAGTTATACCAGTTACACCTACCTCCTTTACAGATACTCAAGAGAAGTTTCACATCTCATTTTTAAAAGATTGTGACACTTATCACTTGCCCAAAACTGAGGCTCAAATAACTATTTTTAATATGTATTGCATATCTATTACACACATTCAGATAAGATATAATAGACAAGGCAAACCAGTTAGAGAAAAAGAATTACTATATAGAGAGGTAAAATTCACCAGGAAGACATAACACTTCTAAACATAAATATTCTAATAATTTCTCCTTAAATGCAAAGCAAGCATTTTTTAAAATAGAAATTAACAAATCTGCAGACGTGTTAGGCAATTTTTAGTATAAAAATTCTGAGTAATTGATAGGTTATGAGTCCAAAGGTGTCTGTAGGGAAATAATATTTAAAGAACACAATTAACAACCTCAATCTGAAGGGAATAAAGAGAAATCTAAACTCAGAAAGTGTTCTTCTTAAATACATATTGTTAGTGTTTAAAAATTGACCATGTTACTAATTATAAAGCCAGTTGCAATAAATATTAAAGAATAACCAATATTTAAAATGCATCTTTTGATCAAATTGCAATTAAGATAATCATATATTAAGTAACTAATAAAGTCATATATATATATATATGTGTGGCAGTTGAAAACATATTCTAAATATTCATGAACGAAAGAAGAAATTCTAAATAGAGCCAAATGTCACTGATATCTAAAATACCATGGGCTGAGAGTTAAGAAGTTAACCTTACAACTTAAAAAGCTACCCAAAGTAATTCATATGATAGAAAAAAAGAAATGTTTTCCAAATAATTTTAACATAATATGGTACAAAAATCAGAAACTGAGATTCTTGAGGAAGGAGGTTTAGAAGTTGGTTTCACT
>NW_011494664.1:2720450-2734950 GCF_000754665.1 Bison bison bison | reverse complement strand
ATAGTAACGAATACCATAAACAGAGTGTTAGCAGCTTAAAAACGAAATGTATTACAACTAAGTTGAGTTTAGACAGCATATTAAAAAGCAGAGACATTACTTTGCCGATCAAGTTCTGTCTAATCAAAGCCATGGTTTTTCCAGTAGTAATGTATGGATGTGATAGTTGGATCCTGATGCTGGGCAAGATTGAAGGCTGGAAGAGAAGGGGATGACTCTTTGTGACCCCATGGACTGCAGCATGCCAGGCTTCCCTGTCCATCACCAAACTCTGTCCATCGCCCTTTCCATCACTCAACTCCATGAATTTGAGCTTGCTCAATCTCAAGTCCATCAAGTCGGTGATGCCATCCAACCATCTCATCCTCTGTCATCCCCTTGAGTATTCAGGACTGATTTCCTTTAAGACTCACTATAAAATTATAGTATTTAAAACTAGGTGATACTTGTGGAAGCAGAGAAAGAATATAAAAACAAAAAAGCATAAAATAGAAATATTTATTGATTATACCACATTAAAATAAAAACCTTGCATTTCAAAAAATCATTTTTTAAAAGGGAAAAGTTAAATCTTAGTCTGAAAAATCATATGCAACATATTTAACCAAGAAAGTGTTAATGCTCAGAATGTATAAGGAACACACACAAATCAATGGGCTTCCTGGTAGCTCAGCTGGTAAAGAATTCGCCTGCAGTGTGGGAGACCTGGGAAGATTTACTGGAGAAGGGAACAGCTCCCCACTCCAGTATTCTGGCCTGGAGAATTCCATGGACAGAGGAGCCTGGCAGGTTACAGTCCATGGGCTCAAAGAGTCGGACACGACTGAATAACTTTCACAAATCAGTAAGCAGAAGAAAAAAATCTAATAGGCAAAAGATATGACAGCAGAATGGAGAATCAAGTAGCTAATAAATACATGAAACTATATCTAGCCTCACTAGTAATCAGAAACATTTAAATTAAATAAAAATTGTGTACCTTTCTACATCTATGATGCTCACAAAAAATAGGAGATCTGAGACATGTTAACAAGAATTGGCTTGGTTGCGGTTTGTGTTTTGTGTTTTGTGTTGTTTGGTTTCTTTTTGGTTTTAGACGACCCCATAAATGACCCTTGTGTTTTCCATTATATTTAGCTGATGGACTCGGTATTCTGGAAGATGGAAAAAAAATATTTTCTTTATAGGTGATTGTGAAAGATTGAAGTATAATTTCCCAACTACTTGCTTCTTTTCAATGACAGAGTTATATGTTCCCTCTCATTGTCAAGTGAGTTGTTGTTGCATCATTTGGGAAGAGTATATGTTCCTCCCTTATTGACTTTGGTCTGGGTCCTGGGGTATTCTTTGGCTGATGGGATGTAAGATGTGACATGAGTCATTTTTTAGTAGAAGTTTCAATTTGGATGTGTGTAGTTTGCCCTCACCTATTAGAGTAGCATGCCTCAGATAAGGGATACAAGTGCCTGGATCTCTGAACCAGGAAGACATATGGAACCAAGCCAGGCTGAGTCAAGCTATAGCCAGGCTCAAACCCAGCAGGACTGAGCAAAGGCCCAGCTGGCCTGCAGCTCCTATGTAACACGAGCAAGGAATAAATATTTGTGGCTGTTATCCACTGATGGTATTGGCATAGTTTGTTGCCACAGATAAACTAGTACGCTGATAAAGCTGAATGGTATTCTGCAATGTGACCTAGTGTTAGAGCTGTCGTTCACTAAGCAGGTAACTCAGTCCACTTTCTTGGGGAGGAACAGAGGGTGGGACAGCTAGCCACCTGTGTTTAGGCAAATCCTTCCTCATGGAAACCAAACAGGGAATAAATATTAATCCATAACATACCCAAGTCATGGCTATCCACTTGGACTAAGAAATGAGCAGCCTGTTAGGACAGTTCTCTCCAATCTTCATGGGATCCCTTCCTCAATACCAACCTCAATCTGATGGAAATAAAGCAAACTCTAAAACCAGAAATTATTCTTCTCAAAAACACACTGCTAATGTTTAACAGTTGACCATATTATTAGTTATAAAGCCAGTTACAGTAAATATCAAAGAATCAACAATGTACTGAATACATTCTAGGATGTTTATTAATAATACTATGTTGAATAAAAGTGCCGAAAGTGGGCATCCTTGTCTTGTTCCTGATCTTAGAAGAAATGCTTTCAGCTTTTCACTGTTGAATATAATGTAGGCTGAGATATGAACACTCTATACCCATTTTGTTGAGAGTTTTACCATAAATGGATGTCGAATTTTGTCAAATGCTTTTCCCAGATCTATTGATAGAATCTTGTGATTTTTATTCTTTGTTTTCTTAGTATGGTGGATTATGTTGGTTGATCTGTGGATACTGAATCATTCTTGTATCCCTGGAATAAGTCCCATTTGATTATGGTATATAATCCTTCCAATATAATGTTGAATTTGGTTTGCTAATATTTTGTTGAGGATTTTTGCTTCTGTATTCATCAGGAATACTGACCTGTAATTTTTTTCTGTAGAGTCTTTGTTCAGTTCTGGTATCAGGGTAATAATGCTTGTCTCATACAATGATTTAAGCATCGCTTTCATCTTCAGTCTTTTTTGAATAGTTTGAGAGGCTATGTATTAACTCTTCTTTAAATATTTGATAGAGTTCACCTGTGAATCTATCTGGTCCTGAATTTTTGTTTGTTGGAAGTCTTTTGCTTACTGATTCAATTTCATTACTAGTAACTGGTCTGTTCAGATTTTCTGTTTCTTCCTGATTCAGTCTTGGAAGATTATATGTTTCTAAGAATTTACCTGTTGCTTCTAGGTTGCACAATTTGTTGGCATATAATGTTCATAGAAGTCTCTTAGAGTTATTTCTTTCATTGTTTTTAAATACTCCTCCTTCATTTCTGGTTTTATTTGAGACCTCTCTCTTTTTCTTGATGAGTCTGGCTAAAGGTTTATCAATTTTGTATATATTTTCAAAGAACTAGCTCTTTTCCCCATGTTTTAGTCTCAATTATATTTATTTCTGCTCTGATCTTTATTATTTTCATCCTTCTACTAACTTTTGACTTTGTTCTTTTTCTGGTTCATTTAGGTGAAAAATTAGGATTATTTATTTGAAATTTTTCTTGTTCTTGAGGAAGGCCTGAATTACTGTAGTATTCTCTCTTAGAACTGCTTCTACAGCATCCAGTAGATTTTGGAAAGTCATATTTCTGTTTTCGTTTATCTCAAGGTATCTTTTGATTTTCTCTCTGATTTTTCCTTTGACCAATTGGTTGTTTGGTAGCATGCTGTTTAGTTTTCACATGCTTGGATATTTTCCATTTTTCTTCTTGTAATTGAGTTCAGCTTCTTATCGTTGTGGCCAGAAAAAATAATTGATAATTTTATTTAGTGTTATGTTTGTTATCTTTCTGTTTATTTTTTGTGTATGTATTATAGGTTTTGGGTTTGTGAGGTTATATGAGGTTCATATATATCAATCTGTATATATAGCAATTCATTGCTCTATGCTTATGTATTGCTATATGCAAGTGGCTGAATGTCACTTAAGTTCAAATGTAATCTAAAAGCACGTTTTCCTCTCCCAAAACATTTTGTTTTTGATACTACATTTTGCTTCTTTTTACTTTGTGTATCCATTAACTACTTACTGTAGTTAAAGTTGATTTTACAACTTCAGTCTTTGAAAAACAAAAATTATCTATATTTCTCAGGGTTCTCCATGGATGTAAAGCTAACTATAAATATATTTGTATAATAGAAATTAACTCAGTTATGGAGACTGAGAAGTCCCATAATCACCATCTGCAAGCTGGAAAATCAGGTAAGCCTGTTACATAATTCAGTCTGAATCTAAAGTCTTTAGTCTAAGTCTAAAGGCTTGAGAATCAGGAGCATCAAAAGCAAGAAAAGATGGTTGTTTCAGCTCAAACAGAGAGATCAAATTTGCCCTTCTTCCATCTTTTTGTTTCATTTAGGCTCTCAACAGATTGTATGATGTCCATCCACAATGGTAAAATAATCTTTACTCAGTCTACTGATTTAAATGCTAAGGAGCACCACCATCCTAGAAATTCTCAAAAACAGTGTTTACCAGCTATCTGGACATCTCTAAGCCCAATCAAACTGACACAAAAAATTAATCATTGCAGGAACATGACAAATTTTGTGGGATTCTAACTTGGTTATGGGCCCAGTGTTACTCCGACTGATGTGTGGAGGTCATCCATCAAGGCCCATGCTCTTTTAGATGCCTGACTCCAAAGGCAGACGATGGAGGTCCGTCAGCAAGGTCACATCTCGGGACTGAGGATCCCTTCCAAAACTTAAGCACTGTTATTGCTGCTGGTGGTAAAACCCATCTGAAATTATTATTTGTAGAGTTCAAGGGCCTTCTTATGTTCCTGAATACATGGTTAGGATTGTTCACAAAAATAATGCTTAGTTTCCTTTTTTTCCCTCTAACTATGCTGTTTTAGAGGTAACTATGATTTCTGAGCATCTTCTAGGGTCTTGGTATTGCCAGGTACCAGTTTCTACAAAATCCCCCCACCCATATATATTACCTACCTTAATTATCTAAACACTTGAATTTGTAACAAATGTTGGACAACCATTATTCTAACACACAGTGTTTCCTTACATCTGTTGAATTACTTTGCCTAACAGATGGGTTGTTGAGATTACACAAGGACCCACCTGAATGGTCTGAATATAGTCTTGGCCAGTCTGTAATTTTTCACAGTTGTTTCAAGGTCTATTTAGAGTCTAAAGATAGACTATACCAGGCAATGTGGTTGTTACTGGATTTCCTTGTAACATTTACTTCTATGAAAATAAATGGAAGGGGTACTGACAGAACTAGATCTGTGTATGTTGTACCCATATCCTCAACCATCAATGTCTAACTTATCCTAAATAATGTACAAATAGGACTTTTCACAACACCAGTATTTCAGCTCAACACTAAGCACCTGTGAGGCATAAACCACAGGTCTTTTTACTTATGATATATTTGCATTAGGACTATGGCTACTGTATAATATGAAATTATGGTAGCTTTTACCTAGTGAGATATTATTAAACTATTAAAAGTATAAATATGAAAGCATAGCTTCAATTTACAGAAATCTTCTGATTTATTTTTAAATGAAAAAAGAATATTTACTAAATTAAACATACACAGTGACTCTATGTGGACAAGGATTTGAATGAAATATAAACAAAATAGATTATGGCTAAACATCTTAGATTAAAAATATTTTATTTCCTATCATAATTATAAAATATGATAAGGATAAACAAAAAAACAAACAACATCTCATTCAAGGAATTCTATTTAATTACAGTTAAGCTTGAAGAGCAAACTCACTAAGTTTAGAATTTGGCTGGAAGAATGAAATTTCACAAAGTAAGATCCTTAGATTTATATAAATGGAGAAGCATTTTAAAGCACAAGAGCAGATAAATGACACTGGCATTTACATCATTGTACTGATCAAGGCATAATATGTATCTTTTATGTATCTTTTTGAAATGGGGCCATGTCTATCTGTTGCTAATCCTATTTCAAAGAGAAAATCCAAGGTGACAGTGAACCAGAGACTTGAACTTTTCTGTGCACAGCAGAGCACATCGCTTACATTCACCAAAGAGACTTGGATTCAGGCTCTCATTTTGGCATTCACTCTCTATTGCTTTCCATCAATTGTTCTATACATGGTAGTTCAAAAAATGCAAACTTATTTTCTTGATATCCAAGCGCAGAAAGAGGTTAAAAACTCCTGATCATCAGCATGACTGAGCTTTGAAAATTGCATCAAATATCCCTTTAAGAGTGTTTTAAGCTAGCAGACTGCTAACTGAAGAAATACACTGTAATAGTCTTTTCAAGGTCTCTTCTTTCAGAGAACAAGAAAGACATTTGCTCTGACCATAGTTTTTAAAAATCTATTATTATAAATTTTCAAAGAAAATCCTTATTATGCATGATAAATAATATATAGAATCATCTTCAACCTCTCCCATATATCACCATAATTTTCTGGCAAGACAATCCCATCTTAGCCTTAACATGGACATTCCATAGCATCATCTGTAGAAGATCACACTACCTGTAATCATAAACATTGGGGCCAATCAAAAATTGTTCCATGAGGTCTTAAATGTAATGCAGCAAATAAAGTGTGAAAAGATGCTTTTATAAAGAAACCATTCTCCTGAGTCTGTTTATATTAAAGTAAATTACTTGGAAACACATGATGAATGAAATAATATTGCATATTCCCTGGTGCTCTATGTGTGCATTCCTAGTTTATGCTTATAATTGCTTACTAAAGACTGTAAAAGACTGTATAAATCATACAAATTAGGCCTTCTAAACCCAAGTAGCTAACAATTCCAACTCTGGTACTCTTTCCAAAATAATCAATTTGGCTTTGCTACTCGTAACACCATCAGATATATGGTAACTCAGATATATGGAATAGCTACATTATATTGCTACAGCAATAATCTGGTTAATACATCAATAATAAAAATTTAAACACTTTTTGATGGAATAGGCCACACCTCCTAAATATGTTCTTAGGTAAACTGGAAATATATCACAATCATAATTGGAACAAATATCACAACCATAATATTTTCACTTGTGACGTTTCCTTAGAATCTATTGTAAAATTCCATGGGATAGACTATGGATGGAGTTATAAACTACAAGTCTTTGTCTTGCTTGCTTAGCTCAGCTGGTCAGAACATAGCACAGAGGAGGATAAGAATGTGGTAATGATTACAGGAAGGATTTTATCTACATAAAATAATGACACTTGGCTTCTAAAATTCATTTAGCAATTAAATTTCATGTAGATATGTAAGTCTGGGAGTTAATTTCAAATCAAACAAAGCTATACCATGAAACCTTAAAAAAAAAAGATGTGGTGATATTGTTATGTTTTCCCTATGACCTTCAGATATTTTCTCTCCATTAGACTCCCCTATTCACTGGGGGATGGAATGATACTTATCAAAATACTAAATGCTCCCTTGGTCCTTCCAGCTCAAACTTTTCTCAGTGGGATAATACAAGTAAATAATAATGATAATAATAATATTCATTTACATCTATTAAGTACTTACTATATGCCAGCTTTACAGCAAGAGCTTTTTCTCTCACTTGAATCTAACCACACTTTCTTGAGGTAGGTGTTAATACTACTGTCAGCATTGTGTTCATATGAGGAGACTGAGACCCCAGAGAGGTTGATCACTTAATAAATGAGACTGCAAAGGTTCAAACTCTGTCTGACTCACTTAAACAACATTTTTGTGTTTCCCAGCACTGCTGAATCAGCTCTAGAAATAGAAACTTTATACTAACGCATATATATGGAATTTAGAATGGTGGTAACGATAACCCTGTATGCGAGACAGCAAAAGAGACACAGATGTATAGAGCAGTCTTTTGGACTCTGTGGGAAAGGATGAGGGTGGGATGATTTGGGAGAATGGCAATGAAACATGTATATTATCATATGTGAAACGGATCGCCAGTCCAGGTTCAATGCATGATACAGGATGCTCAGGCCTGGTGCACTGGGATGACCCAGAGGGACGATATGGGGAGGGAGGTGGGAGGGGGGGTCCAGGATGGGGAACACGAGTACACACGAGGTGGATTCATGCCGATGTATGGCAAAACCAATACAATATTGTAAAGTAATTAGCCTCCAATTAAAATAAATTAATTTAAAAAATAATAATAAAAAAATAAGAAAACACAACACACACACACACACACACACACACAAGAAAAGTTTAAAGCCTCCCTCTACCCCCGACTATTGTCCCCACGGATTATTTAAATATTTGTTTCAGATAAACCGCAGTACACACTGGTGACTAATGGAGTGTTGATAATGACCTTTTGGTTGATGAGAGTAATGTGCTGTTCTTAGAGAAGATGATGGTACTGAGATGATCCAACCGTAAAAGTACCATGAACTTTATGTTGATGTCCTGATTGTGATGATGCATTAGCTTTGATTTCTTCTAAAACACTCACTTTATTTTAGGAGGATATTATCATTTCTGTTTCCATTGTTGATGCAATTGTGCAAGGTTAAAGTAAATGAACTGGCCCACATAGACTCTACCACATTCTTGCCTTCTACTGAATCATGTTATGACCAACTGAACTGAGCAAAGAGAGCCAAAGAGTTCTAGTTAATAATTCCACCCACTGCCCACACTCGACCTGGAAATTTTGCAAGAGTTCCTACTAAAATTTCAGAGATACAATGTTACAGTTAGGAAACTTAAGAACATTGTTTTCAGTCCATCCTAGGACTTAGTATACTGTCAATGTGCATTCTCTGTATCTACCAAATACTAATCAATTTATTTACAGTCATGATAAATCACAGAATGAATGAGCAGTAATCAGTTTAAGTCACTGAAGTTATCTTATATACCAAATGGCAGTGTTACCAACAGCAAAATGTTATTATTTTTTTTAAGGTATTGAAATTGGAATTGAGTTGACCACACAAATCAAGAAAATGTCATTTTGCCTTATATTAGTTGTGGTATTTTTAGTAGAACATTAAGACAGATGTCCCTGTAACTCTTCAACTATGAAATGAGTGTAATAACTACTTAGGATGATAAGAAGGGGCTTTCCTGGTGGCTCAGATCATAAAGAATCTGCCTGCAATACAGGAGTCCCCCATTCAGTCCCTGAGTCAGGAAGATCCCCTGGAGAAGGGCATGGCAACCCATTCCAGTACTCTTGCCTGGAAAATTCCATGGACAGAGGAGCCTGGCGGGCTACAGTTCATGGACTCACAGAGCTGGGCATGACTGAAGCAACTTAACACGCACAGGATGATAATAAAGAACAGATGGATTAAAAAAAAGAGAGAGAGAGAAGCACATTAAGGACCGTGAATAATTAAAGGAGATTATTATTATATGGCTGAGTCTAATAGATATTTTACAGCATCAGACTTTTGTTCCATCACCAGTCACATCCACAACGTTGTTTTTGCTTTGGCTCTGTCTCTTCATTCTTTCTGGGGTTATTTCTCCTCTCTTCTCCAGTAGCATCTTGGGCATCTACTGACCTGGGGAGTTCATCTTTCAGTGTCCTATATTTTTGCCTTTTTATATTGTTCATGGGGTTCTGAAGGCAAGAATACTGAAGTGGTTTACCATTCTCTTCTGCAGTGGGCCACATTCTGTCAGAAATTTTCACCATGACCCCTCTGACTTGGGTGGCCCTACATGCCATGGCTCATAGTTTCATTGATTTAGACAAGACTGTGGTCCATGTGATAAGCTTGATTAGTTTTTTGTGATTGTGGTTTTCATTCTGTCTGCCCTCTAAGGGATAAGGATAAGAGGCTTATGGAAGCTTCCTGGTGGGAAAGACTGACTATAGGGGTAACTGGGTCTTCTAATGGGCAGGCCCATGCTCAGTAAATCTTTGATCCAATTTTCTGTTGATGGGCAGGGCTGTGTGAAAAATTCTTAAAGAGATGGCAATTCAAGACCACCTTACCTACCTTCTGAGAAATCTGTATGCAGGTCAAGAAGCAATGTGCAGTTCAGTTCAGTCGCTCAGTCATGTCCGATTCTTTGCGACCCCATGAATCACAGCACGCCAGGCCTCCCTGTCCATCACCAACTCCCAGAGTTCACTCAGACTCACGTCCATCAAGTCAGTGATGCCATCCAGCCATCTCATCCTCTGTTGTCCCCTTCTCCTCCTGCCCCCAATCCCTCCCAGCATCACAGTCTTTTCCAATGAGTCAACTCTTCTCATAAGGTGGCCAAAGTACTGGAGTTTCAGCTTTAGCATCATTCCTTCCAAAGAAATCCCAGGGCTGATCTCCTTCAGAATGGACTGGTTGGATCTCCTTGCAGTCCAAGGGACTCTCGAGAGTCTTCTCCAACACCACAGTTCAAAAGCATCAATTCTTCGGCGCTCAGCCTTCTTCACAGTCTAACTCTCACATCCATACATGACCACTGGAAAAACCATAGCCTTGACTAGACGGACCTTTGTTGGCTGCTTTTGAATATGCTATCTAGGTTGGACATAACTTTCCTTCCAAGGAGTAAGCGTCTTTTAATTTCATGGCTGCAGTCACCATCTGCAGTGATTTTGGAGCCCCAAAAAATAAAGTCTGACACTGTTTCCACTGTTTCCCCATCTATTTCCCATGAAGTGGTGGGATCGGATGCCATGATCTTCGTTTTCTGAATGTTGAGCTTTAAGCCAACTTTTTCACTCTCCACTTTCACTTTCTTTTTTTTTTTTTAATTTCAGATATACACATGCTCCCCATCAAGAGGCTTTTGAGTTCCTCTTCACTTTCTGCCATAAAGGGTGGTGTCATCTGCATATCTGAGGTTACTGATATTTCTCCTGACAATCTTGATTCCAGCTTGTGCTTCCTCCAGCCCAGCATTTCTCATGATGTACTTTGCATATAAGTTAAATAAGCAGGGTGACAATATACAGCCTTGATGTACTCCTTTTCCTATTTGGAACCAGTCTGTTGTTCCATGTCCAGTTCTAACTGTTGCTTCCTGACCTGCATACAAATTTCTCAAGAGGCAGATCAGGTGGTCTGGTATTCCCATCTCTTTCAGAATTTTCCACAGTTTATTGTGATCCACACAGTCAAAGGCTTTGGCATAGTCAATAAAGCAGAAATAGATGTTTTTCTGGAACTCTCTTGCTTTTTCCATGATCCAGCGGATTTTGGCAATTTGGTCTCTGGCTCCTCTGCCTTTTCTAAAACCAGCTTGAACAACTGGAAGTTCATGGTTCACGTATTGCTGAAGCCTGGCTTGGAGAATTTTGAGCATTACTTTACTCGCGTGTGAGATGAGTGCAATTGTGCAGTAGTTTGAGCATTCTTTGGCATTGCCTTTCTTTGGGATTGGAATGAAAACTGACCTTTTCCAGTCCTGTGGCCACTGCTGAGTTTTCCAAATTTTCTGGCATATTGAGTGCAGCACTTTCACAGCATCATCTTTCAGGATTTGAAATAGTTCAACTGGAATTCCATCACCTCCACTAGCTTTGTTCACAGTGATGCTTTCTAAGGCCCACTTGACTTCACATTCCAGGATGTCTGGCTCTAGGCCAGTGATCACACCCTCGTGATTATCTGGGTCGTGAAGATCTTTTTTGTACAGTTCTTCTGTGTATTCTTGCCACCTCTTCTTGATATCTTCTGCTTCTGTTAGGTCCATACCATTTCTGTCCTTTATCGAGCCCATCTTTGCGTGAAATGTTCCCTTGGTATCTCTGATTTTCTTGAAGAGATCTCTAGTCTTTCCCATTCTGTTGTTTTCCTCTATTTCTTTGCACTGATCGCTGAAGAAGGCTTTCTTATCTCTTCTTGCTATTCTTTGGAACTCTGCATTCAGATGCTTGTATCTTTCCTTTTCTCCTTTGCTTTTCACTTCTATTCTTTTCACAGCTATTTGTAAGGCCTCCCCAGACAGCCATTTTGCTTTTTTGCATTTCTTTTCCATGGGGCTGGTCTTGATCCCTGTCTCCTGTACAGTGTCACGAACCTCTGTCCGTAGTTCATCAGGCACTCTATCTATCAGATCTAGTCCCTTAAATCTATTTTCTCACTTCCACTGTATAATCATAAGGGATTTGATTAGGTTATACCTGAATGGTCTAGGGGTTTTCCCTACTTTGTTCAATTTAAATCTGAATTTGTCAATAAGGAGTTCATGATCTGAGCCACAGTCAGCTCCTGGTCTTGTTTTTGTTGACTGTATAGAGCTTCTCCATCTTTGGCTGCAAAGAATATAATCAATCTAGAACTGGACAACTATGATCATGGCATCAGGTCCCATCACTTCATGGCAAATAGATGGGGAAACAGTGGAAACAATACTCTTGTTGTTTATTTTTTAGGGCTCCAAAATCACTGCAGATGGTGACTTCAGCCACGAAATTAAAAGATGCTTGCTCCTTGGAAGAAAAGCTATGACCAACCTAGAAAGAATATTAAAAAGCAGAGACCTTATTTTGCTGACAAAGGTCAGTCTATTCAAAGCTATGGCTTTTCAGTAGTCATGTATGGATGTGAGAACTGGACTATAAAGAAAGCTGAAAGCTGAAGAATTGATGCTTTTGAACTGTGGTGTTGGAGAAGACTCTTGAGAGTCCCTTGGACTGCAAGGAGATCAAATCAATCAATCCCAAAGGAAATCAGTCCTGAATATTCATTGGAAGGACTGATGCTGAAACTGAAACTCCAATACTTTGCCACCTGGTGTGAAGAACTGACTCATTTGACAAGACTTTGATGCTGGGAAAGACTGAAGGACAGGGAAGCCTGGCATGCTGCAGTCCATGGGGTCTCAAAGAGTCATACAGGACTGAGCGACTGAACTGAACTGAATAGATATTTAATTATATTACAGCTCTGGAAATGCTGAATGAGTTTTGGAGTCTTTGAAACATAGACCAAGAAGGGCACCTGAATGTTGATGATGACTTCTCATTGGTAGGAATTCCAAACAAGTGTGTTTCAAATCCTTTAAATCAAAGAGTCCTTTTAGCTCAACATTATTCATAGACTTATTAAAAATCCCCCAAACAGGCCAGTAATTTGGTGATGGTATATAAACAATGAATATTACTGTTCAATAAATTATTTTCCTTAGGGAATGACATAGGTGGAGAATGTTGAAATTTTTATATTTTAATCTGTTAGGTCTGACCCACTGGTTTAAATTCACTATATCAAATTTCTGTAATTATTTGGCTGTATTTTGGGATGGATTTTGGAACTGCTGATAGTGGCTGAGACTATAGTGATGTGTGAGAAAAATTATACAGACAGTAATATGCTTAGCTAGAAGCAAAATTTTTACTTTATTGGCCTACTTTCTAACTTAATTTTTCAAAATTGTACCTTTAGAAATATATTTATTTTAAATGGTCAGTTAAATTAATCAAAAGGACTTGGGTAATTTTATAGGGTTGCATTGAATCTGTAGATTGCTTTGGAGTATAGCCATTTTCACACCTCACACTGGTCAGAATGGCCATCATCAAAAAATCTGCAAATTATTAATATAAATGCTGGAGAGGATTTGAAGAAAAGAAAATCCTCTTGCACTATTGGTGGGATTGTAAACTGATACAGCCATTATGGAGAACAGTATGGAGATTCTTTAAAAAACTGGAAATAAAGTTACCATATGACCCAGTACTGGGCATATGAAAGTGAAAGTTAAGTCGCTCAGTTGTGTCCAGCTCTTTGCTACCCCATGGACTATATAGTCCATGGAATTCTCCAGGCCAGAATAATGGAGTGGGTAGCCAGGGGATCTTTCCAACCCAGGGATCAAACCCAGGTCTCCCCTAATGCAGGAGGATTCTTTACCAGCTGAGGAAATGCAGGAGGATTCTTTACCAGCTAAGCCACAAGGGAAGCCCAAGAATATTGAAGTGGGTAGCCTATCTCTTCACCAGCGGATCTGCCCAACCCAGGAATTGAATCAGGTCTCCTGCATTGCAGGCAGAATCTTTACCAACTCAGCTATGTGCTTAGTCACTGGGCAAGTCCTCTGAGAAAACCATAATTCAAAAAAACACATGTAGTCCAATGTTCATCGCAGCACTGTTGACAATTGCCAGGACATGCAAGCAACCCAGATGTTCACTAGGTTGGTTGAATGGATAAAGAAGTCGTGAGATATATGTATACATATATATGTGTATGTGTGTGTGTCTGTGTATAAATATGTGTATGTAATGAAACGTTACTCAGCCTTAAAAAGGAATAAATGTGAATCAGTTGAACCGAGGTGGATGAATGTAGAACTGTTATACAGAGTGAAATAAGTCACAAAGAAAAAAACTATCATATATTAGCACATATATATATATATAGAATCTCGGAGAAGGCAATGGCACCCCACTCCAGTACTCTTGCCTGGAAAATCCCATGGATGGAGGAGCCTGATAGGCTGTAATCCATGGGGTCGCTAAGAGTCGGACACGATGAGTGACTTCCCTTTCACTTTTCACTTTCATGCATTGGAGAAGGAAATGGCAACCCACTCCAGTGTTCTTGCCTGGAGAATCCCAGAGACGGGGGAGCCTGGTGGGCTGCCGTCTATGGGGTCACACAGAGTCGGACACCACTGACGTGACTTAGCAGCAGCAGCATATATAGAATCTAGAAAAATGGTCCTGGTGGACCTATTTGCAGGACAGGAATAGAGGCAGATGTAGAGGATGCCTTGTGGACACAGCAGGGCTGAAGGAGAGGGTGGGACAAACTGAGAGAGCAGCACTGACATATACACACTAGCATGTGTGAGACAGAGAGAGAGGGGGAAGTTACCATATAACACAGAGCCCAGCTAGGCACCCTGAAGACCCAGATGCCTGGGATGCTGGGGTGGGGGGTGGGAATGAGGCTTAAGAGGCAGAGGAGACAGAGGAGAGATATATATATAT
>NW_011494664.1:2669327-2719327 GCF_000754665.1 Bison bison bison | reverse complement strand
TTTCTGGAACTCATTCTGTTGCCTCATCACTCATTTATCTTTTTACATACAGAAGCCTGGCTTCCAGACCCACTGCTGCCCTAAAACAACTCTAATGAAAGTCGTTCATGATGTCTTCATTCTTCAAATTAATGCAAGTTATTCTCTTTTTATCTTGCTTGAATCTATGCAACATTTGAATCTTCCTCCTTTTGAAAATGTCTCCTTTATTTTTCATGGTTCCTCACTCTTGAAACTTTCCTTTCACTTCTCTGAGTGCTATCTTGAAGAATTTCATCAATATTTTTCCTCCTCTCTCCTCCTGGAGTTCCATTTCCAATGTCCTTATCTTAATCTACCCTCTCTTTCTAGTTGGTCTCACACATATTCATGACTTTAGAAAGCATTTCTATGCTGCCCTATGTCTCCACCCCAGATTTCTCTCCTAAAGTTCCGAACCATCTACCCAATTACTTATCCTTCTCTATCTGATTTCCCATGGGTACCTCCCACTCAGGGTACAAAGATGTTCACCATTAAATTCATCTTCTCTGTGAGTATACAGAAAGGATCTTCAGTAAATTAGAGAAAAGGAAAAAAATAACACATAAGAAGTATACTCTAAGAAATAGTAAATAATAGCAAGAGTACTAGACCTTGTAAAATTAAACATAAAATATTGTGGGCTTAATAGAATTTACAAGTTAGTGAGAAATAGGGCAAGAACTGAGAATCACAATATTGTATGAAAAATGTTATGAGAGAGAGTGCACAGGCTCCTATCAGAGTACATACAGAAACCCCTAACCCAGACAGGAGAGGTGGTAGTTCAGACACAGGAGGTGATATGCAAACCAAACTTTGTGTTTTGGTAAGCTGCACTCAGTGATCACCTCTTTCAGGTTCTGTCTTTATTCAGAAAAGGTGGAGTATCCGGTATTTTCTTATTCAGAGTCACTAAGAGCTTTCCTAGAAGCTACTAGGTGCTACCTCAAATCCTGAATTGAAATTTAGTCACAGTTTGTCTTTTAGGAAAGCATGTGAGAGAACTGGAGTGTGAAATTTTGGAGAGTAGAGAAAAGAACGTGCCTCAATTTCTTTGTGTCTGGCACGTGACTGGCTCAAAAGATACATGATGGAATAAGTGTTGGTTGCTATAGGGGTTTTCCGTAAAAGGAAATTAACATTTTCTGTGAGTTTTAGGACATCAGAGGTGATTATAATGTTTTATTAGTCAGATTATTAAAGTCAACTTTTGAGAGTCATACTTTAAAGCTTCAGTGAAGTAATACAACAAAAGTTTATGTCTTGCTTATGCCACAGTTCCAGATACGGCAGACTGTTTTATTACACAATCCTCTGCTTCGCCAGGAGCTCCCATCTTTCATCTCAATCATTTTGGGGTTCTTTCATTGGCAGCTACAGAAGATTGCCGTAATCTGAACTATGTTCATCCAAAATGACACACTTCATTTACATTCACAATTCACTAGCCAGAATCAGCCACCTTACCCTACCCCAACCACAGTAAAAGCTAGGAAATAGAGAAGGCCCATGAAATACTGGTGACACTGATGGTCTCTGTCACAGTCTGCTCTTCTGGAATCCAAAGTCACTTAACTGCTTCCAAGGGAGAGAACCAAAGTCCTAGTAGTTACCACATTGAGCTTAAGCTAGATAATTTTTGCAAATCAATCCTTCCATGGTTTACAAATATGACTCCTCATAGGTTGAGAAAACTGTGAAGTTATCTGTCTCTCCTCCAGCATAAGCACTTCCATACTCACTAGGATGCAACATCTACAATAAACATTCTCATTCAGAAAGGAGGACTAAGGGGTGATCTCCTTCAGTCACTGGTCCATAGCAATTCTGAAATCCTACTGGGCAGACAGTGTGAAGGTTTAAAATTAGGTGGTGCTAGTGGTAAAGAACCCAGCTGCCAATGCAGGAGACACAAGAGATGTGGGTTCAATCCCTGGGTCAGGAAGATCCCCTGGAGGAAGAAATGGCAACCTACTGAAGTATTCTTGCCTGTAGAATCCCATGGACAGAGGAGCTTGATGGGCTACAGTCTATAGAGTCACACAGATTCAGACACGACTGAAGCAAGTTAGCACACACATGCACATATTCCTTGATTTGATCTTGATACTGTTCTAAAAGAAAGAGTTTTATTGACCAATAAAACATTATTCATCACAATTACAATTATTTATTCTTTACAATTGTTTATTCTTTATTCTCTTTGGCCATTTCATGTTGAGACTATCCTTCTCATGGAACAACTTTTTTCTCTCCTTTTACTAAGAAATCAGATTCTCATTTAAAATTTTCATATACAGTAAAACCATGTAATTTCACAATAGGGATTCTAGTTAAACCTAAGTTAAATAAAGAGCTCTGGACAAAGCCACCCTGAAAAACCCACACTGCTAACACATATCAACTAAATCCATTAAAATTGCTAAATCTAATGTTTTACAGTTTTATTGTTAATATAATGACCAGATTGACTATATAGCAATATAGTTCACCATTTAAAATCTCCAAAATGGCAAATTATTGTAATACTAGCACTGAAAAAAATTGCTAGTGTTATAACACTAGCAACACTTCTATTATTTAAAAGAGTGCTAGAACTAGTTTTCAAATATCTAGTGGCAAAATCAGCTCCACTTTCATACCTTTAATCTCAACTACTTAACATAGCCTAGTTTGTCTCTTACTCATGTCATAGTCCAATGGGGGCTAGGCAACACTTCTGCATAGCTTTCCTTCCAACAATGACTCAGGGACCCAGGCTTCACCCATCATGTAATTCCTCTCCCTTGAACTCCTTCACTTCCGGTTACAGAAACTAAAGAGAATGTAGATAGCTAAAAGCATGATTCAGTTCAGTCAGTTCAGTCACTCAGTCGTGTCCGACTCTTTGTGACCCCATGAATCGCAGCACGCCAGGCCTCCCTGTCCATCACCAACTCCCAGAGTTCACTCAGACTCACATCCATCGAGTCAGTGATGCCATCCAGCCATCTCATCCTCTGTTGTCCCCTTCTCCTTCTGCCCCCAGTCTCTCCTAGCATCAGAGTCTTTTCCAGTGAGTTAACTCTTCTCATAAGGTGGCCAAAGTACTGGAGTTTCAGCTTTAGCATCATTCCTTCCAAAGAAATCCCAGAGTTGATCTCCTTCAGAATGGACTAGTTGGATCTCCTTGCAGTCCAAGGGATTCTCAAGAGTCTTCTCCAACACCACAGTTCAAAGGCATCAATTCTTCAGTGCTCAGCTTTCTTCACAGTCCAACTCTCACATCCACACATGACCACAGGAAAAACCATAGCCTTGACTAGATGGACCTTTCTTTGTTGGCAAAGTAATGTCTCTGCTTTTGAATATGCTATCTAGGTTGGTCATAACTTTTCTTCCAAGGAGTTAGCGTCTTTTAATTTCATGGCTGCCGTCACCATCTGCAGTGATTTTGGAGCCCCAAAAAATAAAGTCTGACACTGTTTCCACTGTTTCCCCATCTATTTCCCATGAAGTGATGGGACCGGATGCCATGATCTTCGTTTTCTGAATGTTGAGCTTTAAGCCAACTTTTTCACTCTCCTCTTTCACCTTCATCAAGAGGCTTTTCAGTTCCTCTTCACTTTCTGCCATAAAGGGTGGTGTCATCTGCATATCTGAGGTTATTGATATTTCTCCCGGCAATCTTAATTCCAGCTTGTGTTTCTTCCAGCCCAGCATTTCTCATGATGTACTCTGCATATAAGTTAAATAAGCAGGGTGACAATATACAGCCTTGATGTACTCTTTTTCCTATTTGGAACCAGTCTGTTGTTCCATGTCCAGTTGCTTCCTGACCTGCATACAAATTTCTCAAGAGGCAGATCAGGTGGTCTGGTATTCCCATCTCTTTCAGAATTTTCCACAGTTTATTGTGATCCACACAGTCAAAGGCTTTGGCATAGTCAATAAAGCAGAAATAGATGTTTTTCTGGAACTCTCTTGCTTTTTCCATGATCCAGCAGATTTTGGCAATTTGGTCTCTGGTTCCTCTGCCTTTTCTAAAACCAGCTTGAACAACTGGAAGTTCATGGTTCACGTATTGCTGAAGCCTGGCTTGGAGAATTTTGAGCATTACTTTACTCGCGTGTGAGATGAGTGCAATTGTGCGGTAGTTTGAGCATTCTTTGGCATTGCCTTTCTTTGGGATTGGAATAAAAACTGACCTTTTCCAGTCCTGTGGCCACTGCTGAGTTTTCCAAATTTGCTGGCATATTGAGTGCAGCACTTTCACAGCATCATCTTTCAGGATTTGAAATAGTTCAACTGGAATTCCATCACCTCCACTAGCTTTGTTCATAGTGATGCTTTCTAAGGCCCACTTGACTTCACATTCCAGGATGTCTGGCTCTAGGTGAGTGATCACACCCTCGTGATTATCTGGGTCGTGAAGATCTTTTTTGTACAGTTCTTCTGTGTATTCTTGCCACCTCTTCTTGATATCTTCTGCTTCTGTTAGGTCCATACCATTTCTGTCCTTTATTGAGCCCATCTTTGCATGAAATGTTCCCTTGGTATCTCTGATTTTCTTGAAGAGATCTCTAGTCTTTCCCATTCTGTTGTTTTCCTCTATTTCTTTGCATTGATTGCTGAAGAAGGCTTTCTTATCTCTTCTTGCTTTTATCTCTTCTCTTCTTTGGAACTCTGAATTCAGATGCTTTTATCTTTCCTTTTCTCCTTTGCTTTTCGCTTCTCTTCTTTTCACAGCTATCTGTAAGGCCTCCCCAGACAGCCATTTTGCTTTTTTGCATTTCTTTTCCCTGGGAATGGTCTTGATACGTGTCTTCTGTACAATGTCACGAACCTCAGTCCATAGTTCATCAGCACTCTATCAGATGTAGTCCCTTAAATCTATTTCTCACTTCCACTGTATAATCATAAGGGATTTGATTTAGGTCAGTAGGTGCCCAATATGCTACTGGAGATCAGTGGAGAAATAACTCCATAAAGAATGAACGGATGGAGCCAAAGCAAAAACAATACCCAGTTGTGGATGTGACTGGTGATAGAAGCAAGGTCCAATGCTATAAAAAGCAATATTGCATAGGAACCTGGAATGTCAGGTCTATGAATCAAGACAAATTGGAAGTGGTCAAACAAGAGATGGCAAGCGTGAACACCGACATTCTAGGAATCAGCGAATTAAAATGGACTGGAATGGGTGAATTTAACTCAGATGACCATTATATCTACTACTGCGGGCAGGAATCCCTCAGAAGAAATGGAGTAGCCATCATGGTCAACAAAAGAGTCTGAAATGCAGTACTTGGATGCAATCTCAAAAATGACAGAATGATCTCTGTTTGTTTTCAAGGCAAACCATTCAATATCACAATAATCCAAGTCTATGCCCCAACCAGTACCACTGAAGAAGATGAAGTTGAACAGTTCTATGAAGACCTACAAGACCTTTTAGAACTAACACCCAAAAAAGATGTCCTTTTCATTATAGGGGACTGGAATGCAAAAGTAGGAAGTCAAGAAACACCTGGAGTAACAGGCAAATTTGGCCTTGGAATACGGAATGAAGCAGGGCAAAGACTAATAGAGTTTTGCCAAGAAAATGCACTGGTCATAGAAAAGACCCTCTTTCAACAACACAAGAGAAGACTCTACACATGGACATCACCAGATGGTCAACACTGAAATCAGATTGATTATATTCTTTGCAGCCAAAGATGGATAAGCTCTATACAGTCAACAAAAACAAGACCAGGAGCTGACTGTGGCTCAGATCATGAACTCCTTATTGCCAAATTCAGACTTAAATTGAAGAAAGTAGGGAAAACCACTAGACCATTCAGGTATGACCTAAATCAAATCCCTTATGATTATACAGTGAAAGCATGATTAGAAGCACACAAAAGAGTCTGAAATGCAGGACTTGGATGCAATCTCAAAAACAACAGAATGATCTCTGTTTGTTTCCAAGGCAAACCATTATTATCTTATAAGGAGGCTGAGAAATGTAGGAGGAGTGCATAGAACAGCTGAGTCCTCTCCAGCACTACCACAGTGTTTAACAATTGGTACCACATCAGCCATTGAGTCTGTATTTTCCTCTGTAATTTAATACTTTTCTGGGCTCTCTTAACTTGAGCTAATTGCAGTTTTAACAGGGATTTATGCTTCTTTTGTGACCTCCCATATAAAAGGGGGAGGATCTGGGGACTATATGTGTTTATGGTTGAGGAGCTATGACCATAAATGGGAAATACACTTCATTAGAGTTTTCATGTCAAATCAAGGCAAACAAAGTTTCTCACGTTGAGATCAATCAGCTTCCTTTAATTAGACAATGAGAACTATATGACCAATTATCTTTCCATTTATCCTCAATAGCTAGGATGCTCCCTTACATTTATAAGCATAAATAGACTTGAATATGAAAAAAGCATATGTCTTTCATATTATACTTTTGCAGTATTCACAGTTACATAAAATCCAAGAGACACATAAACTATATTGCTAACAATTTTGCTGGGAGTCTTTTTTGCTTTAAAAGTGTGTCAAGCTTACAAGGTAATGGCTAGGAAACTCTGACAAACTGATTGTTTGACCAAATATCCCCTATACATTTATGTTCTAAAACCAAATTTATCTTCCATCACTATTTATCAAATCTCTCTTTCATAAAGAGGTAAAAGGTCAGGTCCCATTATCTGACAAGGATGAGTACACTAGTTGAATTGATAGAAGAGATGGCTTGAAATCAGATGTTATAAGAGGCAGCTGTTTTTCCCAAGTCTGGCTCGTGGTGGTGGTGGTTTAGCTGCTAAGTCATGTCCGACTCTTGCAACCCCATGGACTGTAGCCCACAAGGCTCCTCTGTCCATGGAATTTTCCAGGCAAGAATATTGGAGTGGATTGCCATTTCCTTCTCCAGGGGATCTTCCCAATCCAGGAATCAAGTCCGGATCTCTGGCATTGCAGGCAGATTCTTTACTGACTGAGCTATAAGGGAAGCCTCTCATGTCTGGCTAATCTTAGCAATTTAACACACATGTAAATTAAATTTAATAAAAATCCTTTTTTTTTGGTCTCAAAACTTTTATGGTATTAAAAGACCAGGTGATGAGAAAATTCTATGTAAAATGGTAAGTTAAAGATGGAAAGATGACTCTTTTGGGGGCAGACAAGTTTGCAAAGCCTTTGAACTCTCATTAGTCTTTCACATGCCCTGGGTGGGGGGTAGGGGGTTACCCTGCCTTTGTGAAGCTGTCATCCCACTCACCTTTGCTTTATCTCATTCCTCCTCCCCCTTCCATGGAGAGACAGCAAATGATTGGGAACTTCCTGAGCTCAGACTCTTCTTTCACAGGAAAACCTGCTTCTCCTGTCCTTGGAGGTAAAAAGGGTACTATCACAAAAACAGAACCTCAAACAGCTCACTGGATTTCCTAGTTTCTGAAAATAACAGGCTTGTCTTGGGGACCAGGAAGCTGGAGTTCCCTGCTGCCCTTATGGCATTCAAATAAAGAAAAAAGCAACCATACGTTATCCCCCAAAATGACACAAAGGAAAACATAAACAAATCTGGTTCCCATGTGGCAGCCTGCACAGTCAAGGCCATTGTTCCCTGGGAACTTCAACTGACACACGCCCCACTGTGCCGGATCAACTGGCTCGTCCTCAGTTTCCAGGCGTGAAGTCACAGCAACAGAGCCTCCATCCCTGGGGTGATTTTCCTCTTCGCTTCTGCTGAGTTGTTTCCTGATGGACCTGCTGTACTTCAATTCAAAACAGTAAGGAGGAGAGAGGATCTTGCTGATATATTTGTTTTATCCTTGTGAGAAATCACCTCTTGAGAAAAGTTGAGAGGATGCTGTGAACTGGATCACAGTTCACTTATAGATAAATCACCCAGGCCACTGACAGTGCTTTGGCCTGGTTACTGTAAAACAGGAAAGATAATATGTAAAGTAAATCCTCACAATATTGATTCAATGATCCATGAAGACAGAACTTCAGTGTTTACACTGCGTAGATGATGCCTTGGATGTAAACTAAAACCTCTGGGGGGCATACACTGGACAAAACGTAACCAGTTTTTAAGGAAATGAACTCTTACTGGTGTGCATGCCTGAGTCATATTTATTAGCAAAGACAAACAAATGAGCTCTATTCCCTGCTAGGTACTGTCGTGCCCAGTGGCTGCACAACCCCTCCCATGCCCCAGTGGCTTTTTTTATGATATTAATACTTAGAGCAGAGCTGAACTTTGGGAACATATTCCAATCTCCATTTTACTGCCTTATTGCCTAACAAGTCTTTCCTCCTTCTCCAACTGAGAACCAACATTAAGAAGAAGCAAAAATGGCTACCAAAGTGGAAGGGTGGGGGAGGGATAAATTAAAAGTTTGGGATTAACATATACACAGAACTCTATATAAAAATGGGCTTTGCAGGTGGTTCTGTGGTAAAGAATTTGTCTGCCAATGCAGAAGATATGGGTTCAATGTGAGAGCTGGGAAGATCCCCCTGGAGAATGAAATGGCAACCCATTCCAGTGTTCTTTCCTGGGAAGTCCCATGGGTAGAGTAGCAAAAACTTAGCGACTAACCATATATAAAATAGATAACCAACATATATAAAATAGATAACCAACAAGAACCTACTGTATAGGGAATTAAACATATATAAAATAGATAACCAAAAAGAACCTACTGTATAGGGAACTAAACATATATAAAATGGATAACCAACATATATAAAATAGACAATCAACAAGAACCTACTGTATAGGGAACTAAGTTCAATACTTTATAATAACTTATAAAGGAAATGAATCTGAAAAGATTTATATATATATATATATATGTTTGTAAAACTGAATCACTTTGCTGTACACCTGAAACTAACACATTGTAAATCAACTATACTTCAAAAACAAACAAAAAAAGAAGACGTAAAAGCACAATTTCTGTTTCAGTTCTAGTATCACGGGCAGAGGCACTCATGGTGGGCAGAGGCAGCTCATGGTAGGCAAAGATTTCTCTTTTCCAACTTGTGGTGATGTGGTGGGAACAGTGAGAGATCTAGAAATATCACCACCACCACCCCACCCCCCGCCAGCTTGTCTCAGGATTTCATCACTAAAAGCTTAGGCCTAAATATCTACCGCATGTCTCCCATGGGCCAGACATTATGTATGCAACAAGGATACAAAGATGAAAATGATACTCTTTTAGTCCACAAATCAGTACGCATTGCCTTCACAAACTGTCTTTTTTGATCTGCTTCTTGAATTTATCTGTCTGGAGCATGATTATTGCTAAGACCTAATTTTCTGTCTCTCCAGCTTTGACCATGAAGGCCTGGCCTCTGTGTGGGTAACACAAGTGTATAATAGTCACTGATACATAGCAGGCACTCCATTTATAAGTGAAGGATAATGAATAAATGAGTTAATATGACCAGCAGAGTGTATCATGAGAAACATTGGGCTGGAGGAAGCACAAGCTGGAATCAAGATTGCTGGGAGAAATATCAATAACCTCAGGTATGCAGATGACACCACCCTTATGGCAAAAAGTGAAGAAGGAAAAAGAGCCTCTGGATGAAAGTGAAAGAGGAGAGTGAAGAAGTTGGCTTAAAACTCAACATTCCAAAAACTAAGATCATGGGATCCGATCCCATCACTCCATGGCAAATAGATGGGGAAACAGTAGAAACAGTGGCAGACTTTATTTTGGAGGGTTCCAAAATCACTGCAGATGGTGGCTGTAGCCATGAAATTAAAAGACACTTGCTCTTTGGAAGAAAATTATGACCAACCTAGACAGCATATTAAAAAGCAGAGAGTGCCAACAAAGGTCCGTTTAGTCAAAGCTATGGTTTTTCCAGTACTCATGTACGGATGTGGGAGTTGGAAGCTGAGCACCAAAGAATTGATGCTTTTGAACTGTGGTATCGGAGGAGACTCTTGAGAGTCCCTTGGACTCCAAGGAGATCCAACCAGTCCATCCTAAAGGAGATCAGTCCTGGGTGTTCATTGGAAGGACTGATGTTGAAGCTGAAACTCCAATACTTCGGCCATCTGATGCAAGGAACTGACTCATTTGAAAAGACCCTGATGCTGGGAAAGATTGAGGCAGGAGGAGAAGGGACGACAGAGGCTGAGATGGTTGGATGGCATCACCAACTCAATGGACATGAGTTTGGGTAGGCTCCAGGAGTTGGTGATGGACAGGGAGGCCTGGCATGCTGCAGGCTATGGGGTCGCAGAGAGTCAGACACAACTGAGCAACTGCACTGATGACCAGCAATACAGTGTGCTTTAATATTCATGTGACAATCATTGACCAGACTCTTTCCAACAAGGAGGCAGCCTAGAGTAACAGTCTTACTGGAGGGCAGAAAAGACCTGGTTAGAACCTGAGGCAGCCTTCAGCAAAAGCACAGTGGTTGACAGCCCAATACCTAATTAGTTGAGGCCCCTGAGAACGTAGCTCCAAGAGGAGAAGGAAATTTGAAGGGTAGGAAGAAGGCACCAAGGAAAGCCTCACCTCCTCTACACCATGCCAAATCTCAGTCTTACTCATGATGACTCTCCTGTAAATTTTTTTTTTTCTTTAGAAAAGCTAATGAGGAAGACAAGTATATATAGTCTAACTCCCTATGGAAGAAAATTTAAAGTTTTTAGGAGACATGCCTTGGCTTATTAGAAAGAAAGGGCAGTCTTTCTCCACGTGGAATCAGCAGATGGATTGAGCATAGCACTGACATTTGGAATTTGAAGTGAGTGAAAATCTCTCAGTTGTGTCCAACTCTTTCCAACCCCATGGACTGCGGCCAGCCAGGTTCCTCTGTCCATGGAATTTTCCAGGCAAGAATACTGGAGTTGGTTGCCATTACCTTTTCCAGAGGATCTTCCTAACCCAGGGCTCAAACCCGGGTCTCTAGTGTCTCCTGCATTGGCAGCAGATTCTTTACCACTCGGCAACCTTGGGAGCCACTTGTTTATTTATAGTAGAACATACACTTTCCAGAGCTCTTGTCTCCAGGCAGGTAACAAACCCAACAGGCAGGTGCACATCTCTCGAGGAGTACAGAATGTTCACATCATATATCCTGCAGAAAACTGCGATTTTTGCAAAATTAGGTTGGCTTTTCAGGATCAAAGCCAACCACTCAGACTGCAGGTCTGCTCAGACTCAGAAAAAGGCTGTCACACTCTATCACACTGCCATCTTTTGGCAGTGAGAAGTATAACCAAAAAGGCAATAGAAAAGAGGCCTTATTACCTATTACTTGTCTTAGCCAAAATCACTGCAGATGGTGATTGCAGCCGTGAAATTAAAAGACGCTTACTCCTTGGAAGGAAAGTTATGACCAACCTAGACAGCATACTAGAAAACAGAGACTAATTTTTCAACAAAGTCCGTCTTGTCAAGGCTATGGTTTTTCCAGTAGTCATGTATGGATGTGGGAGTTGGACTATAAAGAAAGCTGAGCACCAAAGAATTGATGCTTTTGAACTGTGGTGTTGGAGAAGACTCTTGAGAGTCCCTTGGACTCCAAGGAGATCCAACCAGTCCATTCTAAAGGAGATTAGTCCTGGGTGTTCATTGGAAGGACTGATGTTGAAGCTGAAACTCCAATACTTCGGCCACCTGATGCAAAGAGCTGACTCATTTGAAAAGACCCTGATGCTGGGAAAGATTGAGGCGGAGGAGAAGGGATGACAGAGGATGAGATGGTTGGATGGCATCACCAACTCAAGGGACATGAGTTTGGGTAGACTCCGGGAGTTGGTGATGGACAAGGAGGCCTGGCGTGCTGCGGTTCATGGGGTCACAAAGAGTCAGACACAACTGAGTGAACTGAACTGAACTGTCTCAGCCCACTAATGGGAACCATGCTGATGCAACCACCCTCTCAAGTGGTAGAAGTTCTTTGGAAATGAAAGAACAAAACAAAATAAAATGGAGCAGGGCTTCAAGAACTTGCGCACAATTCACCCTGAAACAATTTCAGTACATATTGGGGGCTCTATTCTTTAATCTGTTAACACTATAAGACATTTAATGTTCTCATTTTGTATACCATTTTGTAATATAAAACATACAGCATAGGTTACCTAGGGGCCAGGCATTTTGAGCGTCTTGTGGCACTTTCCAAAATGCTGGATATATGTGTTAGTCATACGGCAGGTATTTGTTTGTGAGCCAAATGCTAGGCCATCTTCTGGGTGGTGGGGACATAGTAGTGAATAAGACAGTCCATGCCTGCTTAGACATTACAGTGTCAGGTGAGTGTTAAACTTGGGCAGTAAAGGCTAATATTGACAGGCACAGGGAGACCTAAGAGTCAGAGAGTTTTATACCTCCGAAATCAAAGTGTGCCTGCTCAGGAAGTGATATTTAAAAAGAATTAGAAAAGGCTAAAAATCAACAAGCTGAAAGTAAAGGAGGATGAGCAAGGGGCTATTTTCCAGGATAAAGAATGAGTCTATACAGACACGGCTACCTTTAGAAAGTCTCATTCCATCACCGTCATGAACATGTTGCTTAAAAGACTGTTTTGACTACAGTCTTATGATTAGTGTGTAACACATTTGATGCATTATTAATTCCCTAAAACTTATTATTAATAAAATTTCTGGAATGTACTGCTTTGACAAGTGATGGACCAGGCTGTTCTTGTCCTTCATGGAACAAGTCTGCTTTAGCACAGTAGAAAGATGGATGTATCCTTAAGTAACTGAGAGCTTCTTCTTTGATTATCCAGAACCACTCCAATTCACTTAATTATCATGCCACCACTCAGTTAGGCTCAACTATTAGAACTAATTGTAGATTAATTCCTAAATAGCCCAAAGGATATGTGTGGTGAGGGTAGGGGGCAGGTGCCAAGCTAGTCCTTTTACCTTTTACCTTAGAATATCTTGACATATTTTAAAAGTTTTGCCATTCTTATAGATTTAAGCACAATTTATCAATTCAAAAATACGCTAATATCTATTTAAACATGGTGATAACCCGCTATAACTTAGGTATATTTTATACATTTTAAATGTCTTCCATATATCTCCTGTGTTGAGGCATGAATATGTTAAAGCTAGAACTGGTCCTAACCTCATCTGTTATGATCTATGACCTCACAAATCAAAAACCTAAGGTTCAAAACGGTAGCTTTTCTAGAGTTAGTGGTTGTCAGAACAAGGATTCTGGTTGGATGCTCTGGTGCCCAAAGCAATACATTTTCTATTTTTTATATTGCACCCAAAGTTTAGTGCACCCAAATCTATGAGTGGGATCTTTTATCTGAAAAAAGTCATAAAATACACACGATTAAAATGGATTCTAAAATAGCATTATTGTTCTAATTATTAATTAAGAATAATTTGCATAGTGCTTTTGTGTTTCAAACTAAAATAATTTTTACCAGATATTCCTTTAAATATCACTGAGAAGAAGATTGTTAAACATTCATTTATTCAACAAGTATTTACAGAGCATATAGAGTTTGCAAGACACTGTATTAGGCGATTGATTCCTATCTTCTTTTATTAAACAAGGTAAATAAGGGGGAAGGAAAATGTTTATAGGAACAAATCATCAAATTCTTCCTTCAGTTTCTCCATTTCTTGAGCTATTCTGATACTATCTGTGAAGCATTTTACAGTTTCAAAGCATTTTCTCATAACATGAATTTCATATCATGTTGTTTTAGCCTCTTATAGCTCTTAACACTTTCAATTTGTTTTTACTGTTTTGGGGGTTGGTAGCTTTGATCTACTTATTAGATTTTAAGGTCATAAAAACTGAGGCTATTCTAAATACCACTGAATCTGCCGCAGTGTCCAACCCACTTTGTTGAATACAGTAGGTGCTCAATGTCTGGTGAATGAACAAATGAAATCTCATTAGCTCTTCAGAAATGTGTTAGAGAAGGCACTGTAACTTAGAGAGATGAAGTCTTGGTTCTCATTGTTAGCAAACCTTAAAAGTCCTAATGGGATCTGTTTTTACTTAAACCCTTAATCAAAATCATGCAATAATTCTTACCTAGAATAGAACTATTTCTTATATTATCACTAAAACAAAAGTGACTAAATAACATATGTTGACATTTGTCAAAGTATCTGATTTCTAAAGTCTGTGTTTACTTTTATTACTCAAAATCATACAATAATATCCATCTCATTTGGGGCTATAATTCCCAGTTTTATTGCTAGGAAGGTGACTGTGACACAGAGAAGACCATGCTCTCTGGTAAAGAGTAAGAGATATAGAAGCTATATTTTTAAGTGTATCACTTAATACTGCTTTAGTCATCTTTTCACTGACCATAACCGACTTCCTCTTCACCAAGATGTTTCAAAAGAAGGGGACTATGGTACTCCATGTCCTGTTCTTGGCAATAGTTGAACTCGGAAGGTGAAACAACTCACATGCTTAACAAGAATACATGAATTTCCATAAAAGTTTTCTTTTCAAAAATAAAAACTTTCCAAGTGTACATCTAAATATTGGTTTAGCCAAAAAGTTCATTTGGGTTTTTCTGTTAATGCTGTATGTAAAAATTCAAACAAACTTTTTGGTCAACTCAGTACTTAGATGGTTTAAATTTTTGTAGCATTAGCAATAACAAAGGGCATCCAGGTAGTTCAGTGGGTAAAGAATCCGTCTGCAATGCAGGAGATACAGGAAATGTGGGTTCACTCCCTGGGTCAAGAAGATCCCTTGGAGGAGAGCATGACAACCCACTCCAGTATTCTTGCCTAGAGAATCCCATTGACAAGAGGAGCCTGGTGGGCTACAGTCTGTAGGGTCACAAAGAGTTGGACATGACTGAAAGTGACTGAGTACACACGAGTAATAACAAAAGAATGTATTCTTTTATGGATCAAGAAATATATTTTCTTTATGGCTCTGTTTTATGTAGATAAAGGAATCTCTGAAAGAAAACTTCAATCATGTGCCCTGAATCTCCTTTTAGAACTGAACTAATTCTAGTCTGCCAGGACAACTGGAAAAGGCAAATTCATTCCACCAAATTGGCATGATTAAAATCAGAAGTAAAACTATTTTCAAATTACTATTTTTAACATGTTTTACTGTTAGATTAGTTAAGGAATGTTAACACAGTCATGAATTTTATACCATTGTTCCTTGGGGAGAACTTTATTGCCCTTGTGTGAGAAATCAGATGGTAGGTGACTAACACTTTGAATTATACTATAGTATCGGGAGTACTTTCATACATGTTATCTTGCCTGACCCTTCTACCTGCCTTATGGAGTTGGCAGGGAAAGTATTATTATCTTCACCTGCAAATGAGAAAAGTGAAACTCACAGAACTTCAGTTGTTTGCCTAAGGTCAAATCATCATAAGTAGTAAAGTTGGGCCTTGAAATGAAAGCCTCAGTCTCCAAACTCAGCACACTAAGTCACTGATCAGTAAAGAGAAGAATAGAAATGGAAATTCTATTACGACTTTGATGAATAAAATCCATTTACACTAAATGAATTCAAAATTTTAAACTAAAATACTAAGGCTTATGGAGAAGGCAATGGCAACCCACTCTAGTACTCTTGCTTGGAAAATCCCATGGACAAAGGAGACTGAGCGACTTCACTTTCACTTTTCACTTTCATGCATTAGAGAAGGAAATGGCAGCCCACTCCAGTGTTCTTGCCTGGAGAATCCCAGGGACAGAGGAGCCTAGTGGGCTGCTGTCTATGGGGTTGCACAGAGTTGGACACGACCGAAGTGACTTAGTAGCAGCATGGACGAGGTACCAAATATAAATACACATTTTAAAACATATATTCTTAATCACCAGGAAAAAACATTCATAGCTAACATCTCAGTCTCAGTTAGAAATCAAAAGCTTCTGATAAACAGAGCAGATGGTAATGTTAATAATTGATATCTTGACCGATATAATTATTTACCTATATATGTTGGAAAAGAATCTCCCTGCAATGCAGGAGACCCAGGTTCAATCCTTGTGTCAGGATATCTCCTGGAGAAGGCAATGGCAACGCATCCCAGGATTCTTGCCTGGAGAATCCCATGGACAGAGGAGCCTGACAGGCTATATACATATAGTCCATGGGGTCGCAAAGAGTTGGATATGACTCAGCAACTGTCACTTGTACTTCACATGTATGTGCTCAGTTATTTAGACTGACCCTGTGAATACAATATTTAGATTCTGTTTACCAGTCCATTTTTGCAGCAATCATCTGAGTTCAACCAACAGGTATTAGGTTGGTACTGTTACAGTATGCTTGCTTTTCAATATTAGGTTTTCACACTGATTTACATGTAGGATCCTATGATATATTTAACAATATGATGCTGAACAAGATTAAAGTTTCATAGTTAAAAGTGTGAGCTCAAGCTGTATGAACTTGGTTGACTAACCTAACCCAAGTTTTTCAACTGTAAAATATAGATAATAATAGTATACTTTGAATTGGCTTGTCATAGGATGAAGGGAATTGATAATATGTAAGATACTTAGTTTTAGTACATGGTAATTATTAAATGAGCCATGGTTTTTCTGTAGAATTTATTGTGTCAATGTTTATATTGTTGTGGTGGTGAAGACACTGTACACAAAATTTTAAAATTCCCTATTATCACAACTGGAATGAAATTTATCCAAATTATTTAAAGCTGTGATGAAAGTGATAAAGAAATTAGTTTTGACAAGTGATTATAACTTAGAAGGGTGGTGGTGTATCTGGATTTTGTGTGCATTAGGCATCAATCTCATCAGAAAAGCAGTTTTTGCTTTGACAGCTTTCTCACTGGCTGGCTTTAAATTAAACGTGAATTAAATATGTCAGTCTTTTCTCTATAAAGATGGAGATAAAGGCCTAGGATTTCAAATGTGATTACTTGTAATATGAGAAGTAAAAAAGAATGTCTTTGAAGATATTAATCTAAAGGAAAATAAAAATTTGGATTGCATGTCATTATCCCTTCTGGACTTCCCAGGTGGCACTAGTGGTTAAGAACCCACCTGCCAATGCAGGAGACAGAAGAGACATGGGTTTGATCCCTGAGTTGGGAAGATCCCCTGGAAGAAGGCGTAACAACCCACCCCAGTCTTCTTGCCTGGAGTATCTCAAGGACAGAGGAACCAAGCAGACTGTAGTCCTTGGGTCGCACAGAGTTGGACATGACTGATGCAACTTAGCACATGTGCATGTCCCTTCTAAAAATTCCAAACTGTATATATTAACTTTTCATTCTGTTGTGTGTGTGTGAAGTGGGGTGGGGGGAAAAAAAAAAGGTGAATATGTATAAAGAGAAAGTGACTTCTCTAGCATGACTTATTTGGGTTTATTTCAGCAAAAAATATTGAAAAGCCACTCTATTCAGAATAAGCGTGATGGTCGTGTACACATTGCTATATTCAAAATGAATAACCAACAAGGACCTATTGTACCACATGGAACTCTGCTCAGTGTTATGTCCCCACCTGGATTGGAGGGAGGTTAGGGGGAGAATGGATACATGTATATGTAGGGCTGAGTCCCTTTGCTGTTCACCTCAAACTACCACAACTTTGTTAATCGGCTATACCCTAATACAAAACAGAAAGCTTAAAGTTTGAAAATAAATAAATGAATAATACCAGAATTAGTGTGATGGGATGAAATTTTAAGTCATACATTTTAAGTTAGAAAGTAGTAAAAATTTAACCCATGAAAATATTTTAAAACACCTATTATGATTACTTCGATAGAACATTAAAAACAGATAAACCAAAGAAATGCTCAGCCCCGCCAGGGACAACGGAGATGACTGCATGATTTTGTTTTGGACCTCGCCCTACTGCTGTGTGATTTTTCCAGGCATGTTTGGCTATGTCAGAAGGATGAGAAGAAGTGGCTTCTTGAAATGAAATTTTGGCTTCATGAAGCCAGTTGTTTCCAGAAAAGTAGCAGTGGAATTGCAGATAAGGAGAAGGCTGATGACTCAAAGGCTTGATGACACTCCAGAGCAGTACTGCCAGTATTAGGACCTGGAAGAGGAAGGAGAAGATGATTTAAGGCAGAGAAAGGCATGTTGAAACACGCGAGTGGAGCCATGCTGAATGCTATGGAAGTCAACATGATGGTAATGTGAGCAGGTGACTGACATGAAGTGGATCTTGAGATCTCTGAGTAGAAAGCCTTGGGGAACTAAAAGACCTCAGTGTCAAATGGGTAGCTAGAACCGAGAACAAACTTCCTAAGCATGCTGACTGGGACTGGAATGGAGTAAAACACAAAGGCTGGCACCTCTCAGAGAAGTGAAAATAAGAACACTCTGAAAGTCAGTAGAACGTATGTATGAGCATGGCCACCATTTCTACACTGAAGTAGATGGTAATGGGGTGGCAAGAATGTGGAAATCAGAAGGGGAGAGAGCTGTGTGATAGGCTCTGCCCTTTAGTCACTTGGCCTTATTCTCATAACCTTTCTGCATTTGATTTCTTTATCTGTGCTTTGGTGCAGCTTTAGAAAGATTTTTTAAGTTCCTATGTGGCGAACATATTAGAGAGAGGAAAGAAACAAAGTAAGGAGGTAATTTAGAATAAATTAAAGAGCAAAGAGTCAGACACGGCTGAGCACACACACACACAGAGCCTTCTAGACCAGGTAAGGTGCCTTGAGTTTTGTTAGTGTCAGGGGAATAGAGACAGTGTGTATTCTAGATAGATTTTAAAAATTGAATCTAACAGAGAAGAGATCATCAAGGTGAATTTCCAGGTTTCTATGCCTTTTATTAAGATGAGAATGACAGGGAAAGAATAAATGGGGAAAAGAGCAAAAGTTCAATCCCACACATTTTATGTTAGAAACACGGAACCAGCAATGTTAATTAGGAGGTAGAATGTAATGATTCTTGTGGTCGGAATAGACTTAACATGTAAATGTGACATTTAGTATCCTCTAGATAGTGTTTAAAACCATACGAACACATGAAAAGAACACAGGATAAAGCCCCAAGGAGTTGTAGGAAACTTTCAGGAGATGTGTCAGCAGACGAGGGCACTGAGGTGGGTAGACCAGGGAGGTAAAAAGAGACTCAGAGGGCACGCTCCAGGGAAGTCAACAGCGGAGAGGGTTTCAAGCCAATGCTGTGGATGCGTCCAGTAAGACAAACTCAAGGAAAGGTAAGTGAACTTAGTGAGTTTGCTGTGAGCAGTTTTGCAAGGAAAATACTTAACTCATACCACTCTTTCCATTGGCCAGAACCCTGACATTGTGCTTTCAGGGTCCCAGCTAAGGGCTGGAGCACCTTTCTCACCAGTGAATCCCTAAGACTACTGAATACTTAGAAAGATTTCTAATGGAGTTGCACCTACTGCCCTTAATATCTATCCCCTCGTTTGTTCATGCACTTTCAGTCCACAACCAGATAATTAGGCAAATAAACAGAGCATGTGCTCTCTAATCCCTGAAACTCCACAGAGGAGTTTCTGCTTTAAGAGTTTCCTCCACTTCATTACAAAACTTGAAATATTTCAGGGAATAAGTCAGACAGTGCCCTTTCCACTTAGACACTTTCCCTTCATTGCCTGGAGTAATAAAACAACCCAACATTGTGGGTAACGTATGAAGAGTGGAATGCTATATTGAAGCAATATACTAAAAATAGCTCACACTTCTATAGCACTTATGTGCCAGACAGTGTTCCAAGTGCTTTACATACATTAACTCATTTATTCTCCACAAAACATCTATGAGGTAGTGAGTTTCTATCATCATTTCCATTTTATACTAGAAGACATTGAGTTTCAATGAGATTAACTTGAGCAATTGCAGCTCCAGAGTAAAGGTTCTTAACCATTAAGCAACACACACACACGTACTCCTTATATGAATTTAAATTAATCTTACAAAAGAGAACCCAATGAACCCAAGTGGCAAGGCTTTTAAATCACTCTGAACTGGCATTTGCTGTCTTCAAAAGTTTCAATGAGGACAAAATGTGAAAATACATCAGCTGATAAAGACATGGACTCTGGCCAACTCCACATCTAGGGCTTTTCATGGGAACTGACCTCTAATCATATCCTAAATTCATTACAGGAAATTTCTGAACATTAAAGAGGCTCTTGTGTTGCAAACTCCTACAGTGGCAAGACAAGGAGAAACACATTCACTCATAAGTGCCATCTTTAATCTGGCTACAAAATTCAACTGAGCAGCAGCCCAAGATGATCTTGCTTTAGAAGTAGTCTTTTAATTTCAATCCGATATTTTTGTTATAAGAATACCTGTATTCTGCTGTATGTCTTCCACTGGTAGTACCAGATACATTTTAACCATTAAAATTCTCTGTGCATCCAGAGACCACAAACCAGCATTATTGGAAAGAACACAGAGAGAAATGCATACACAGTATAATCTTTCTGCTGCAACCTCAAAGATTTGTTTCTATTCACATATATCTTCTGAGATTTTGTTAGTGGTTTACACCAGCTAGCTATATGCGTAGTAGGCTAAGAAGGAAATAAAAGTTACACGAACTGCAGGATGCTTTGTGGTTATTATATTGAGGAAAGATATATTGGTTCTATGGTTTATGTTCAACAGATACAAAAAGTAGCCAACAAAACCTAATTATTTTCACTCTTCATTCATTCATTCAATAATCATTTATTAATGCCTTGCCATATTACAGAACTTGAGTCACAATTACAAGTAATATAATCTTTATTTACTAAAGTCTCATAGTTGGGGATAGAAATAACAATTAGATCACATTAGTACAGCAAGGTGAGTTATGTATAAACACAAGTTGCTATGGAATAATGTGCAAAATCATTGACTTATTTGAAATAGCTGGCAATAGGGGAAAAAAGAACCCTCTTCTCTCTTTAGCCCTCATCAGTGTGAACTTTCTCCTGAGGAATGTTTGTTTTAGAGAAAGCTCACAGGTGAGAGCACTTAAACCTCTCTTCGCCTCCCTTCACCAGTTTCCGGAGCTGTAACTGCTACCTTACATGTGTGTGTGTTTAGTTGTATCTGACTCTTTATTACCCCATGAACTGTAGCCTGTTAGGCTCCTCTGTCTATGGGGCAAGAATACTGGAGGGGGTTGCAATTCACTTCTCCAGGGGGATCTTCACGACCCAGGGACTGAACCAATGTCTCCACTGTCTCCTGCGTGGTGCATGGATTCGTTACCTGCTGAACCATCAAGGAAGCCTCTAAGTGCTACCTTGGGCTGCAGAAAAGCCATAGGTTTATGAGAACCTGGGAGAAATAGGGTGGGGTAAAGGAAAGTAAGGTGGAGGTACCTCGAGGAAATTCAGAACAGCAATTTTATTGTATTTCTTTTCACCTGATATTTTGTGTACAATGCCAAACTCAGCTGGTTCTTCCTTAAAACCACAGGTTCTTTGTTTTATTTTTCATATATTTTTTTATTTTTAATTGGTGGATACAATGTTGTGTTGGTTTATGTCATACAACAACATGAATTAGCCATAAGTATGCAAATGTCCCCTCCGTCCTGAACCTCCCACCTCCCACCAGTCCCACCCATCTAGATCATCACAGAGCGCCGGGCTCAGCCCGATGTGCTGTACAGCACCTTCCCGCTGGTTAACTGTTTTACATACGGTAATATACGTGTTTCAGTGCTGCTCTTTCAGTGTGTTCCACCCTCTCCTTCCTCCTCTGTGTTCACAAGTCTGTTCTCTTACGTCTGCATCTCTATTTCTGCCCTGAAAATAGGTGCATCAGTACCGTTTTTCTAGATTCCTTATATATGTGTTAATATATGATATTTGTTTTTCCCTTTCTGACTTACTTCAATCTGTAAAACAGGTTCTAGGTTCATCTGCCTCACTAGAACTGACTCAAAATTGTTCCTTTTTATGACTGAATAATATTCCCCTGTATATATGTACCACAACTTCTTTATATATTCATCTATTGATGGACATGTAGGTTGCTTCCATGTCCTAGCTATTATAAACAGTTCTATGATGAACACTGGGGTACATGTGGTTTTTTGAACTATGAAACCAGAGGTTCTTAATGAGATCAGTGGAAGAGGTTTAAGGGAAGAGATTGACTCCCTGAACTTGTAGGAAAAACTGCATGCATTTTTCTGGAGAATATTCATTGAGTGCATAAATTTCTTACATCTTGTTTTGAAAGATTAAGGACATTTAAGTGACAAATTCAAACTCTGTAAAGGGAGATGAAACTCTTGGGGCCCTCATTAAGAAAAAGAATGGGAAATTACAAATGTACACTTATTTATGAAAGTGACCATTACTTAGAATTCTGAGAACATAATATCCCTATTATTTGTGAACTGATACACCTCTAATAATACTTTTTCCAAATATTTTGGCTATATCACTTTTGATCATTTCTTCATACGATGGCTGCTATCTCATCATCTCTAATATCATTGAGTTCAATTCTCCTAGATTGTAGAAGTCTTTATATAGGGAGGAGATTATCACAGTAGAAGACTCAAACTTCTGCCTCTATCTGCCTCTATCTTCTGCCCTCAGAATGCCCCATTTTGTGAGGCAGTTCTGAGAAAATGATTCTTTCAGTATCAGTAAAACTCAGAAGTTTGTAAAGCTATATTTTCACACTTTCTATTTCCAAGGTACTGTGTGATTCACTTAAATCTCAACAAGGTTGATACTATTATTATGGTTTATGATGTGTAAACTAAGGTCTAGGAAGAGTAAACACCTTTGCCCAGGCTCACACAGCTGTTAATGGGCAGTGAGGTATTAAACCAAGTCAGACTGGTTCCAGAGGTTGACGAACTTAGCTTCATATTTCACCCTTTCAGTTCAGTTCAGTTCAGTCAGTCCATCATGTCTGACTCTTTGTGACCCCATGGAGTGTAGCACGCCAGGCTTCCCTGTCCATCACTAATTCCCGGAGCTTGCTCAAACTCATGTCCATTGAGTTGGTGATGCCATCCAAATATCTCATCGTCTGTTGTCCCCTTCTCCTCCTGCCTTCAAACTTTCCCAGCTTCAGAGTCTTCTCCAATGAGTAAGCTCTTCACATCAGATGGCCAAAGTATTGGAGCTTCAGCTCCAGAATCTATGCTTCCAATGAATATTCAGGACTTATTTCCTTTAGAATTGACTGGTTTGATCTCTTTGCAGTTCAAGGGACTCTCAAGAGTCTTCTCCAACACCACAGTTCAAAAGCACCAATTCTTCAGCACTCACCTTTCTTTATGGTCCAACTCTCACATCCATACATGGCTATTGGAAAAACCATAGCTTTGATTAGATGGACCTTTGCTGGCAAAGTAATGTCTCTGCTTTTTAACATGCTGCCTCAGTTGGTCATAGCTTTTCTTCCAAGGAGCAAGCATCTTTTAATTTCATGGCTGCAGTCACTATCTGTGGTGATTTTGGAGCCCCCAAAAGTAAAGTCTCTCACTATTTCTATTGTTTCCCCATCTATTTGCCATCAAGTGATGGGACCAGATGCCATAATCTTCATTTTCTGAATGTTGAGTTTTAAGCCAACTTTTTCACTCTCCTCTTTCACTTTCATCAAGAGGTTCTTAGTTCTTCACTTTCTGCCATAAGGGTGGTATCATCTGTATGTCTGTGGTTATTGATATTTCTCCCAGAAATCTTGATTCCAGCTTGTGCTTCATCTACCTGGCATTTTGCATGATGTACCCTGCATACAAGTTAAATAAGCAGGGTGACCATATACAGCCTTGACGTACTCCTTTCCCGATTTAGAACCAGTCTGTTGTTCCATGTCCAGTTCTAACTGTTACTTCTTGATCTGAATACAGATTTATCAGGAGGCAGATCAGGTGGTCTGGTATTCCCATCTCTTTCAGAATTTTCCACAATTTGTTGTGATCTACACAGTCAAAGGTTTTGGCATAGTCAATAAAGCAGAAGTAGGTGTTTTTCTGGAACTCTCTTGCTTTTTCCATGATCCAGTGGATATTGGCAATTTGATCTCTGGTTCCTCTGCCTTTTCTAAAACCAGCTTGAACATCTGGAAGTTCATGGTTCATATACTGTTGAAGCCTGGCTTGAAGAATTTTGAGCATTACTTTGCTAGCATGTAAGATGAGGGCAATTGTACAGTAGTTTGAACATTCTTTGGCATTGCCTTTCTTTGGGATTGGAATGAAAACTGACCTTTTCCAGTCCTGCGGCCACTGCTGTATTTTTCAGATTTGCTGGCATATTGAGAGTAGCACTTTCACAGCATCATCTCTTAGGATTTGAAATAGCTCAACTGGAATTCCATCACCTCTGCTAACTTTGTTCATAGTGATGCTTTCTAAAGCCCACTTGACTTCACATTCTAGCATGTCTGGCTCTAGGTGAGTGATCACACCATTGTGGTTATCTGGTTCATGAAGATCATTTTTGTATAGTTCTCTGTGTATTCTTGCCACCTCTTCTTAATATCTTCTGCTTCTGTTAGGTCCATACCATTTCTGTCCTTTATTGAGCCCATCTTTGCATGAAATGTTTCCTTGGTATCTCTAATTTTCTTGAAGAGATCTCTAGTCTTTCCCATTCCCATTCTATTTCTTTCCTCTATTTCTTTTCATCGATCACTGAAGCAGGCTTTCTTATCTCTTCTTGATATTCTTTGCAACTCTGCATTCAAATGGGTATATCTTTCTTTTTCTCTTTTTTTCATTAGCTTCTCTTCTTTTCTCAGCTATTTGTAAGGCTTCCTCAGACAACCATTTTGCCTTTTTGCATTTCTTTTTCTGGGGGGTGGTCTTGATCCCTCCCTCCTGTACAATGTCATGAACCTCCGTCCATAGTTCTTCAGGCACTCTCTCTATCAGATCTAGTCCCTTAAATCTATTTGTCACTTCCACTGTATAATCATAAGGGATTTGATTTAGGTCATACCTGAATGGTCTAGTGGTTTTCCCTACTTTCTTCAATTTAAGTCTGAATTTGGCAATAAGAGGTTCATGATCTTAACCACAGTCAAGTCCTGGTCTTGTTTTTGCTGACTGTATTGGGCTTCCCTAGTGGCTCAGTTGGTAAAAAATCTGCCAGCAATGCAGGAGACCCAGGTTCAATCCCTGGGTCAGGAAGATCCCCTGGAGAAGGAAATGGCAATCCACTCTAGTACTCTTGCCTGGAGAATTCCATGGAATATTGTTAGAATTTCACCCTTTATAAAACTGAAAATAATACAGGGAAGATGATGCTGTCTACAGAGCCCTGGGCTTCACCTCAAGATGACAGTAAGCAGTGAGATAATGAAAACTTCATTCAAAAGAAGAGGTCATTTGTGAAAAGCAGGAGCTTATGCCCAGTTCACATTGGAACCACAAGGAGGGACTGCTTCACCCACCTTACAAGGTGCCCTGCTCCAACCTGGGTTAAGGCAGCAGAAAGGAAGTGGTACAGTGGTGTGTTCAGTCAGAGGGCACCTTCAATGGCACCTTCATGGTCCCCAAAGCCTCTGTGTGTCCCCTCAACACAAGAAGCTGGCACAGCCATCCTGGACTTCAGCACTGCATGCCTGTGCCCCTCCAGAAGGCAGAAGTGATCAGCTACATTGCAACCAAAAGCAGCAAAAACAGAAGCCAAAACCCAAGGACACCTCCACTGGAAGTCAGGACATCCATCCTCATCATGAAAAGAATGAGCAGAGAAACCAAATTAAATAGCCATATATTTCAGAAGACATGATAAGCCAACATCCACCTTTGTGAAGTTTTTTCTAAGAATGTCTTTTGCTTCTGAGAGGAAACAAATAATTCTTGGCTTGGTAAATTTTAACTCTACAAATGTCTGTCCTCCTGGAACCTGTAAATCTAGCACTTATCTAAAGACATTTCCAAGACCTGTGGAAAGAAACTGCTTTAGAAATGGGTAACATGTGCTGTATGGATATTCGGCAAGAGTTGGGTCTGAGGATTTCTAGAATGAGTTTAGAGTAAATATTCATTTAGGGAAATAATGCCTTTCTATGAATATTTTTATGTGTTCACTGGATTTCTTAAGTTGAGCAGTTGGGGTATTCCTTAGACGAAAGCAGAAGAGGATATATACAATAAAACTGGGACGTCAAAAGGAGCTTTAGTCAGTGTGAATGCCTGAAAGTCCGGTTTATTCTCTGTGAGTGAAAGAGAACAAATTCTTCCACTAATCCTTTGATCTCTTTATGGTTTCATTGTTCATTCTACTGATTGTACCAGAAACAAGTTTCACTTCAGATATAATAGCTAATGACAGACAGTAGTAAAGGCGGTGGGTGTGGAGCTGCAGTTCACTGTAATGACAAGTGTCGTTTGCTATTTATATCATTCATTAAACTTTCATCTCTTCAAATTGTTATTTTCAGGCAGCAGGAAACTCAAATCTCTCAGGTAACATGTAAGCAACGTGAGATTGGAACTGGAAGTAATTTCTGGCATTAGGCAAAAATGTATGACTAAGAAAAACACCTTCTTCACCTTGAAGTGCCACCAGTTAGCGATGAGAAAAGGAAATTAAACATTCACGAAGGAACGTCACAGGGAAAGAAAATGGTCCAATAGAGGGTTTCTGTCATAAGATACCATCTGTGAAGCAAAATTGATGAAATGTGAATTTGGAACAAAAAGTCTTTTTTTTTTTTTTTTTAATTGAAGCAATTTTGTTAAAAAGAATTTGTCAGAAACCATTTGTCCATCTCTAATGAAAAATATAATTGTGGTGAGACTGGAGAGGAGCTGGATCTTAGATTAGAAACTGAGAGCTGTGGTTTGAAAGCTTCTAATTACTGACTCAATGGACATGAGTTTGAGCAAACTCCAGGAGATAGTAAAGGACAGGGAAACCTTGCGTACTGCAGTCCATGGGATTGCAAAGAGTCAGACATGACTTAGCAACTGAACAACACAAATTTACTGCATGACTTGGAAAACTGTATTGCATTGAGCTGTCCCAAGTTCCTCCATGTTTGAGGTCCTGAACCCTGTGGTGAGCTCAGTCCATTAGGATGGAAGAAGGGATGTGGGGTTGGGAGCGGTGGCAGGATGGGGGGCGGGGGGATAGGCTGGGTCTGAGTCATGTGGATCCTCGCCTTGCCTCCTCTTATGTTGTAACAACTCATGTTTAGTGTTCGTTCATTTTTAGTAACTAATTTATTAAGCCAGAAAAACATATAAACAAAATTTTTAAATTATGTCAAAAAATAATTCAGAGATAAGAACTACCCATATTTTTAATTGAATATAGTTGTTTTACAATGTGGCTTTAGTTTCAGGTGTATAGCACAGTGATTCAGATATACAGATGGATTACCTATCTATCTATCCATCTATCTATTCTTTTTCAGGTTCTTTTCCCTTATACGTTATTACAAAATATTAAATATAGTTCTTTGTGCTATACAGTGGATTCTTTTTGGCTATCTTTATATATGCTGCTGTGTATCTGTTAATCCCTAACTCCCAAATTATCCCTCCTCTCCCCTTTTTCCTTTGTTAATCATGTTTTTTTTCTATGTCTGTGAGTCTATTTCTGTTTTGTAAATAATTTCATTTATATCACTTTTTTAAGATTCCACATATAAGCAATATTGTATGATATCTGTCTTTCTGTGTCTGGCTTACTTCACCTAGTTTGGAGTAAGGTCTCTTTTTAGACCTTGAGGTCTGTGTTGGAACCTTTATTTACAATCTTCTGGACTTACCGTATATGTACAACATGTTTATGTAAATCACTGTTGCTAGGAAAATCTGGATAATTCAATCCTCATACAGGTGTCTCCTGAGTTGAGTCCGTTTTATAAACTGGTGGCAGGTGGATCATAGAATGAGGCTAGTGAAACACACAGGGCTGAACAAGGAAAAGAGATTGTAGCAGCTGCATGCTCAAGGGAGTGAGGCAGCAATCATCTCTGGGGAAGCAAGGATGTGGTCTCTACCTGAAGTTCAGTGATTGTACTGAAATGATCCTAAATGTGGTGGCACTGACTCCTGCTTGAGATGTTTAAATAGCTAAAATGTATTTCATTTTTAGGTTTCAGCTCAGCATTCAATTATGATATGTCTTGTTTGTGCCCAAGACTAATTGCCATGGAGAATACTTTGAGTGAAACATGATAAACAGAGAAGATACTGGCCTTCAGTCCCTTATCTATTATCAATAAAAACGTGTTTGCCCTATAATATACATGAGTTGAAAATTCTGATACTCTTGATTTGCCTTTCTTTTTACACCAAATAGTATCATACTGATAGCTACAATCTGTGTTAATTGTTTATCTTCCTTGTGACTGTGCAATCACAGGTTTCATGCAGGTTTTATATATATTTTCACTACAGTTAATTAAAGCCACAGATATATAATGCTCCCTTTCTATGTATAACTTTTTATGGCAAAGGCTGAAGAACATAGAACTTTTAACGACTGGATTTATCCTTTAGGAAATAAGATCATCACCGAAAAAAAAAAAAAAAAAAACTGGTACGACAAGGTCAGCAATCCCCAGCAGACAAGGAATAAGAACTAAGAATATAGTGATGTAAGAGGTCAAGGGAGGGTGAGCTCGTTAGGCTGGGATAGTCAAGGAAGACTTCCTAGAAAGGGTGGGGTTTGAGCTGAACCTTGAAAGGGAGCACAGGTTTGAGAGGTAAAGAGAAGGCAAGTAAAAGGAATGGCGTGTGTTCCAGTATGGTTTCTTTGGAGGAACCTCTTCACACTAGGTTTAGAAAGAACTTCTTCCTTTGTCCCATCTTCCCCATCCCCCAGCTCCCCCACAAAAAAAAAAGAATAGAAATTCATTGGACTAAATATTTAAAAATCTAGGGAGTAGCTCGAGCTTCAGTGGCCAAAGGCAAATCCCCAAATGTCACTGTGTTTCTCTGTGTTGGCTTCGTTCTTTGCTAGGTCCTCCTTTACCATAGGTCCAAGAAGCTCCAGGTTCATAGTCTGACAACCGAGGAAGTGGGCAAATGCATATATTCTAGGGTTGAATTCCATTTTCCGGACTGGGGACAAAGCTGCTTCTGAGCAATCCTGAGGCCGAGTGACAGAATCTTCTTATTACCTCATCTAGGTCACAAACCTCTGTAGCTGGATTAGACTGGAGATGAGAGATTAGTGCCATCTTAACCTAAAAGTCAACGAGCTACATAGAATTCTGTAAAGAAAGATCAGAAAGGAACTCTTGGAAGGAGAAATGGATGTTAGTAGTCAGAAACCATGATGCTATAAATAACTATTTAGAAATGAGAGGTAGGTCAAGGTTATACAGACCTAGACATCCTTAAACATGAACACAAATGGCTATCATGAAGATAAATTAGGATGTTTTCAGATATTTGTCTTACTTTGTATCTGTTTTTCAAAGGTTCCACCAAATCAGGCTTTAAAAACATTTAATCTACAAATCGTGTTTGTTGTCTACTCTTCTCTTTCCATCCCTGACTTATTATTATATCTTCCTTACTAAAAAATAAGAAATAAGTTAGCTGAGAAATGGAGCAAAGTAGTTGCAATTCTCTGCTCCCTGTTGCTCAGGACAGAGTATTAAGAAATCCTTTCTTGGGAATTCCCCATGTTTCAGAAAGAATAGAAATTAAGTGGCTGATTCATTGTTTGTAACAACACGGAGAATGTTCTGAGGTGCCAATCCATCCTAATCCTAGCAGATCCTCCCTAATGCTTGTACTTGCAAAATGCCTCTGAAATTTCAGGGATGTTTACTGGCATTTGTTCTCACCAAATACTAATGTGCTTGTGTCACGGTACTTTGTTTATGTACCACAGATGTTGGCATGCTTTGTTTTTAAGCAAAATCAATGGCATTTAAGTAGCACTGAATATTCAGTTTAGATGACATATAATTTTTGGCTTTTCGTTGTTACCGTTACATAGTCTACTTTTTTAGAGTTTCACATTTCAAGCAAATTAGCCTATTAAAAATATCAATGTGTTGAAACTGCAGTTGCGAATGTTTGCAAAGTACATAATTCATTCAGTTCAGTTGTTCAGTCATGTCCGACTCTTCGCGACCGCATGGACTGAAGCAAGCCAGGCTTCCCTGTCCTCACCATCTCCTGCAGCTTGTTCAAACCTATGTCCATCTAATCGGTGATGCCATCCAACCACCTCATCCTCTGTTGTCCTCTTCTCCTCATCCTTCAATCTTTCCCAGCTTCAAGGTCTTTTCCAATGAGTTAGGTCTTTGCATCAGGTGGCCAAAGTATTGGAGTTTCAGCTTCAGCATCAGTCCTTCCAATGAATATTCCGGATGATTTTCTTTAGAATTGACTGGTTTGATCTCCTTTTAGTACAAGGGAATTTAGGATCTCTCCAAAAACCTTGTAAAGCCCTAATGAATTAAGTGGATATGGCAGGCTTTAGGGCATCTTGATGGCCATTATGTAGTGAACACTGTCCCTGAGACAAACTTTTCATCTCTTTGGGAATCTAATGATTTTGATCACCTGTTTCTGAGTCATTTTTCTTCACATTTCCATTTATTTACACCCCATAAAGTGAAGCTTTTTTGACCTCAAAATCACTTTCATCTTCTTACTTCAGTCTTCAATACTCACTGTCCACTAGGTCTTAATATTGTATTGTTTAGTAGAGCCCTCAAAAACTTTTTGAAAACTCTGACCTCTCCCTCCAGAAAAACATATAAACACATCAAATATTACTTAAAATTAGAGAAGATACTCACATCCACTTGTCTCATATATTAATCTATTTGAAATCACCTGCTTTTGAACTTGACAGTTGAAAATGTGTATTTTATTTTCCACATCAAGTACTTTTGGAAAAAGATGCCTGTGATCACTTCATTTGTCTTTTTCTTGGCTGGCCTAGTCCCTATTTTCGCTTGTGTGCTCAGTCGCTAAGTCATGTCCAGCTCTTTGCGACGTCAGGTACTGTAGCCCACCGGCTTCCTCTGTCCATGGGATTCTCCAGGCAAGAGCACTGGGTGAGTTGTCATTCCTCCTCCAGGAGATCTTCCCAACCCAGGGCTTGAACCCACATCTCCAGGGGCTCCTGCATTGGCAGGTGGACTCTTTACCATTGAGTCACCTAAAAGATCTCAGAGAAAGAAGAGTACAGTTAATCAGTTCTCTTTTTCTGCTAATCTTATTATTGGGTTAAAGGAATGCTTTGGATTCCATTAACTGTGAATCAGAAATGCCATCTGGAAAAAGACAAGCAGCCGCTTGTCCAGTGACACATAAAGAATGCTGGATTGGATATTCAAAGCCTAACCAAATCTTAGGGACACACCAAGAGGCTTGCCTTCCCTTTCATTCATCAAATATTTCTTGGGTGTCTTCTATGACCAAGGTACATTAGTTAGTTTCATCAGTGGTTTGGGCAAATGCCTCACAGATAAAATGTGCTCAATACATATTTGCTGAAAATGAATATAACTAACATTTGCTGAGCAATTATTAAGTTCCAGAAGGTTTCATTCTCAAAGCAACTATGTGAAGTAGGTATCATTCACTGCAATATACAAATGAGGAAACTGAGGCACACAGAGGTTCAATAACTTGACCAAGGTGATGACACTATGATGAGAATGGATCTGATATTTTCAGCCACTGCATTATCCTACTCCAATTCATTGTGGTAGATGTGACTGTTTAACCATTTTTTAGAGATAAGGAAGTCAAAGTTCAGATCTTGTGAATGATTTCCTCAAAAGAACACAAGGCAGAGCCTGGATTAGACCTGAGTTTCATTGATTCCAAAATGGCAGCAGCTTTCTGACATCACTGCTGCCTTCTGTGCTATGGTGTGAATTCCATCCATACATCACCTTCTCCCCTAACTTCCATTCCATCTCCATGTCCATAGCCAATAATCTAAAACCACCACTTTATCACTGGGGTATGAATGCACTAATGACTATTAAAATAAACAGCTCATATTTCAGGGCAAAGACCGTCACACAATGATCCTGCAAAATTTCAGAACTTATTCGCTGTAATCGTCATCGGTCAGTTACCTGCATACTTTAAACTTTGTGGAGTTTTAGTTCTCTGAAGGATTCAGGACAGAGTTTTGACGGCAACTGGGACTGAGAAGAAGAAAATCAAGCTTCTTAAGTTTTTCTGTTTGATTAACTAATCTTCATAGGTTTTATGTTTATCATTATTTCTGGAGCCTGCCCAGTGTGGCCATCCTCTACCCTTCACCTAGAGGGCTGGGGGCCTATAGCTGATTTTCTATGGAAAACCTATATAAGAATATCATCTGTGCTAATCTATGTAATCAATTCCATTCATCATATTGCCCCTGTGAGTGTGCATGTGTTCTAAGTCACTTCAGTCGTGTCTGACTGTGAGACCCTATGGACCATAGCCAACCACCATTCCTCTGTCCATAAGATTCTCCAGGAAAGAATACTGGAGTGAGTTGTCGGGCCCTCCTTCAGGGGATCTTCCCAACCCAGGAATCGAACCCATGTCTCTTATATATATTGCACTGACAGGTGGGTTCTTTACCACTAGCACCACCTGGGAAGCCCCTTATTGCTCCTACATTTGCTAAATCATGAGTTGGTGCTGTTGTCTAGCACAAAGTCTAACAAAAATCAACCATCAAAAATTATGGCTTCTGGCTGGCTTCATGTATGAGTAGTATGTGAAGCCTGAGTCTCAACATTAGATTCCTAATCATGATATTAAGCCAGACATGTCCTGGCTAACAGATTTACATAGGGGTTTGAAGGCATTGTTAGATGACACTGAGAACCAGCCCCACTATTTGGGGGTTAAAAATCTCACACCTGCGTAGACAGAGACCAATACAAAGAAGCATAAACACAATCAAGCAATAAATACACTGAGCAGATTCTTACTCATTAGGAAGAACAAACATCTGTTGAATGAGACAATTTTCCCAGTTCTGAAAAATATGGAAGCATGAGTTTGAACAAACTCTGGGATATAGTGAAGGCAATGGACGTCTGGCGTGCTGCAGTTCATGGGGCTGCAAAGGATTGGACACAACTTAGTAACTGAAAAATAGCAACAAAGCAAAGGAAAGAAAGGTATCTTCCATGATTAGTGATGATAATATGCCCTCTAGTCTACACAAATATTGTAATGCAGAGACTTTTGAATTGCTTCTCCTGATATTAGGGTGCATTGTGCTGACCCTTCCAAGGTCCCTCACTCAGCTTTCCTGTGACCACCTTCACCAGGTATCTGTCAGCTAACACTAGGTTGTGGGCTGCAGAACAAAGTCAGAAAAGCATGACCTAAAACTCAATTCAAATGAGTCACCTGGACAAAAGACTAGATGTTTCCAGAATTTAAACCCAGGACCTCTGAAGCCAATCACTCAGCCCTGCTTGTGCAAAGTAATGCACTGGGCAGTCTGAGCACATAAGCCTTCGAGCGGTGCCATGCAGGAGGCTGAGTCTGTGCTCACACTCACACATTTAGAAGGAAAAGAGCCAGGCTTTCAACTGGGTCATTGGTCTTTCCACGACTTCACATGCCCAACTCTAAAGAGGCAGAGATTAGAAAAATCTGCCCCTACCAGTGTGGCCAGCTTCACAGGGTCAGTGTCAGGATCTGAAGGTTCCTATGCTGGGTTTAATGTTCTGTTGCCATTGTCTTGCAATTCTTCATAATTTTTCTACATGGGACCCCACATTTCATTTTACTCTGATTTTGCAAATTATCGAGTCCTACCTATACAGATGCTAAGATGCTAAGTTGTGTCCAACTCTTCGCAACCGCATGGACTGTAGCCTGCAAGACTCCTCTGTCCATGGGATTCTCCAGGCAAAAATACCCGAGTGGGTAGCCATTCCCTTCTCCAGAGGGTCTTCCTGACCCAGGGATTGAACCCAAAACTCTTGCATCTTTTGCATTGGCAGGCTGGTTCTTTATCACTAGCGCCACCTGGGAAGCCCACCCATAAGGACAGCACATAGCAGAAGGAACAGTCTCATTAAGGTACTCTTTGTGGACATTGGAATGAAGAGGGCTGCCTTCTGTGTAGTTAGTTGCCTAGTAAATCAGTCACAAAATTGACGTCAAGCATTCCAGGTATTTGGGGAAATACTCAGATTTCTTTCTTCTTGAGTGGAGATAGAAAGAAGTGAGAGGTATGGTTTCCTTGGTGGCTCAGTTAGTAAAGAATCAGCCTGCAACACAGGAGACCCAGGTTTGATCCCTGGGTGGGGAAGATCCCTTGGAGAAGGAAATGGCAACCCTCTCTAATATTCTTACCTGGAAAATCCCATGGACAGAGGAGCCTGGCAGGCTAAAATCCATGGGGTCTTAAAGAGTCAAACACAACTGAGAGTCTGAATAGCAGAGAGAAGAGAGAGGTAATGTCTGTCCGGAAACCTGGACAGACATTACCTCTCCATAATTAGCTGTCACATCTAATAATTTCCTTTACATTTTGAAGTGTGTGGCAATATCTCACACCAAGTAAGAGCTCTAAAGGAAAAACTAATCTTCAAAAGTCTTGAGGTTGCTTCTTTTTGTGAGTCAATGCACAGCACATGTGCTCAGTTGCTCAGTTGTGTTCAGTTCTTTATGACTCCATGGATTGTAGTTCACCAGGCTCCTCTGTCCATGGAATTTTCCAGGCAAGAATACTGGAGTGGTTTGCCATTTCCTATTTCAGAGGGTCTTCCTAACCAGGGATTGAACCTACATCTCTTGCATCTCCTGCAAATTGGCAGGCAGAATCTTTACCACTGTGCCACCTGGGAAGCCCCTCACAGAACATACCCATCCCTTTCCATTGTTTGAAGGAATTAACAAATCTTCTCAACTTTACAACAGTAAATACCATGGCCAAGTCTACTGGAAATGCAAAGAGAACTTATATCCTCCCAGTTTAACAACCCCCACACAAATCCTATAGATATGCAAAGAAAACATCAGCTTCTTTTACTGGTTTAAAAATGAACAGTACTCTGTCAACAGATACTGATCTGAAATGCTCAGAGCACCACCTGATGATTAGTATTAACAATTACAACAGAGAGGGAGATTCTTCTCTTGCAGACAGTGACTAGATAAAAACTATATGGGTTTAGAGACAAATTGTATGCGAAAGGTTTGGCTTTAGATGTAGGTGAAAGCTAGAACCTTACAGGGAACAACTGACTGGTTCAAAATTGGGAAAGGAGTATGTTAAGTCTGTATATTGTCACCCTGTTTATTTAACTTATATGCAGAGTACATTATGAGAAATGCTGGGCTGGATGATTCACAAGCTGGAATCAAGATCTCTGGGAGAAATATCAATAACCTCAGATATGCAGATGATACCACTCTAGTAGCAGAAAGGGAGAGGAACTAAAGACCCTCTTGATGAGGGTGAAAAAGGAAACTGATAAAAGCTGGGTTAAAACTCAACATTCAGAAAACTAACATCATGGCATCTGGTCCCATCAATTCATTGGCAAATAGTTGGTGAAAATGTGGAAACAGAGACAGATTTTTTTTTCTTGGGCTCCAAAATCATTGCAGATGGTGACTGTAGCCATGAAGTTAAGACATTTTCTCCTTGGAAGAAAAGCTATGACAAACTTAGACAGCATATTAAAAAAGCAGAGACATTACTTTGACAACAAAGGTCCGTATAGTCAAAGCTATGATTTATCCAGTAGTCATGTGTGGATGTGAAACTTGGACCATAAAAAAGACAGCACTGATGAGTTGATGCTTTTGAATTGTGGTACTGGAGAACTCTTGAGAGTGTCTTGGACAGGAAAGAAATCAAACCAGTTCATCCTAAAGGAAATCAACTCTGAATATTCACTGGAAGGATTGGTACTGAAGTTGAAGCGCCAATATTTTGGCCACCTGATGTGAAGAGCCGATTCATTGGAAAAGATCCTGATTCTGGGAAAGATTGAGAGCAGCAGGAGAAGGGGTGACAGAGGATGAGATGGTTAGATGACATCACTGACTCAATGGACATGAGTTTAAATAAACGCCGGGAGATAGTGAAGGACAGGGAAGCCTGGCGTGCTGCAGTCCCTGCGGTCTCAAAGAGTTGGACATGACTTAGTGACTAAACAATAATAGCAAAAAAGTTTCTGTGATATTTTAGAAATACAGAGAGGTCTCAGTTACCCCAAATTTTTAACCTACAAATTAATATGGTATTTGGAATTCTAACACCGGGGTATCATTATTTTGAGTTAAAAATTGCCTTATTAAATCTTGTACCTTCATATGATACCATCACTAATCCCTTTTCTGCATGGTTGAGGGTACTTAGGGATACAAAAGCAAGGGGAGGACATCCTAAAAGAGGAAAAGGGTCTAGGGAAAATGATTTTCCTCCATTTTTTTTTTCCCAGTTCAGCTTCATAATTTTGTCTGAGACTAATGCTGAAATCTGATATGAGTAATATTGAAGAAGTAGCAGTTTTAACATCAACAACATTAATAATCTTTTAACAATGAATATTTTAGAGAGTTGTGCCAAGCACACATTTTATGAGTCATCTCATTTAATTTTCAAAACAACTATATGGAGGTAATTATTTATATGTGTTCAAATGCCTTCAGTTGCAAGAGCTAAGATTAGACTGGATTAAAAATTGTGGAAATAATAAAAGAAATCTGTTATTTCAAATAATAATTCTGTCATGGTGAATAGTGCTTAACCTAAGCAATATTTTCCTTCTGAAACTGAGAACGGGTCCAGATTGCTCTGCATGCAAGGATGGCCCAAACCTGAGTGAATTAGTCCATGTGTTAGCAAGGAAGCAGGAAGGGAGTAGATTTTGCATATCTACCCATTCCTTGTGCCCTAGAGCTCACAATGGGGAAGCTCAGCAAGCCAGGTAACTTGCTCCAAGACACACAGCTGGTGGGTGATAATGCCAGGACAGAGCCAGCCCTGGTCCATGGAACTCAAAGGTCATGCTTTTAACTGCTGTGCCTTTCAACACACCCACTTTTGGTACACATCCATAACCATTCCAAATTTTTGTAAAAATCAGTTTAAAAATTAAGCACCATTGTATTATCATCATAAGTTTAAGAAAGAAATTTAGAATGATTTCTTTCTACCGTTATGACCTGTATTAGTATTATACAGACCTCCTAGGAAGTTTTAGCTTAAGAGGACCACTTTGGAAAGGAGTTCCCAAACAATGTCAGCCACTGAATATTCCAAGAAAATGAGAAAGATTGTTCCTATTTAAATGCTTAAAATTTGATAATGTGATAACTATGGGACAATTGCTAAATGCTGTGTATCATTGGCCATAATACTCCCCTAAGACTATCTTGTCTCTTACATACAGGAAAACTTCTGCTGCTGCTGCTGCTAAGTCACTTCAGTCGTGTCCGACTCTGTGCGACCCCACAGATGGCAGCCCACCAGGCTCCCCCGTCCCTGGGATTCTCCACGCAAGAACACTGGAGTGGGTTGCCATTTCCTTCTCCAATGCATGAAAGTGAAAAGTGAAAGTGAAGTCGCTCAGTCGTGTCGGACTCCTAACGACCCCATGGACTGCAACCCACCAGGCTCCTCAGTCCATGGGATTTTCCAAGCAAGAGTACTGGAGTGGTACAGGAAAACTAGCTATTCCTAAATCACTAAATTTACTACAAAGATAAATTCTGGATTTTCTGCTGCTAGTGTTTATACAAGTTAAATTTGGATAAAATAAATTATTGGTTTCAGAGATTATAGAGAATTAACTATTTGGGAGAAAAAATAGAAAATACACATATATTCTGTATTTGTTTTTATTGTAATTGATTATTTTAAAAACAAAGGGAATGGTGATAAATTTACCAAAAGCTTGTACTTTAATGGATATAGTTAAAGACAGGAACTTATTAGTACATTAAAATTCCTAGGTGACTTATTTCTTCCAAATTGGAAGTCATTTGATTATACAATCTTCAGTGAAAATGAAGAGCTGAAAACTGGATCTGAATTTGACTATTGGAAGCATTCTATAAAAATATACAAAAATAAAAAGGCTAAAAAGCTTCACTTAATTAATTTAAAAGTTGAATGTGCCTGTGTAATTAGTGGGAGGGAAACTCAGTTTTACTTTTATCTTTCCTTACTTTTGTTTTCCTATTAACCCAACTCCAACCTCACTGTTCCCCTCATTTTTTTAACTTGTATGAAGCGACTTAGCAGCAGCAACAGGAGGCAAAAACTAAGCAGATATACTTCTTACAGTTTTCAAATTGAAACATTTTTAAGCCAGCTAAGCATGGGCTTCCATTGTCGCTCAGCTGGTAAAGAATCTGCCGCAATGCAGGAGACCTGGGTTTGATTCCTGTGTTGGGAAGATCCCCTGAAGAAAGGAAAGGCTACACACTCCAGTATCCTGGCCTGGAGAATTCCATGGATGGTATATACATGGGGTCACAAAGAGTTGGAACTTGACTGAGTGACTTTCACTTTTACTTAATGAACCTATTCATTTTTTCTAACAAATAGCTGGATATTTTTTTTATCCTAGAGACACTGCATGAATTCAGCAGAAATATTTGAACTGTATTCAGAGGAAAAAAAAAAAATCTGTTCTCCAAGTAAGTGATTTATTATTATCAAGATCATTTTGAATATGAAAAAAAAAATACTTCCATTATTATAAAATATAGTTTCAAAGGAGAAATCTTAACAATTACTATAAAAAATTACTTGTCAGTTCATGATTTTGTGAGATATTTCATATTTAGATCACAAATAAAAAAATGATAAGGAAATGCAACTACATAAGATTTTATTGGGTGCAGGGATCCTAAGAATAAGGTTTTATAGTACCTTACATAAACCAGAGGTGACAGCTTAGAAAATATGAAAAGGCATGGGAAATGAAAAACTAATTTTGGACCCTGAAACTTCTCAAAAAAAAAAATAGAAAATGAGATCATAAAACTTTGTTTTTCTCTAGTAAATTTGGCATTAGAGTGACTTGGAAAAACCATTGAAATAGTCTAAGATGCCGTCTCTCATTTTAAAATTTCACTGATTCATTAAAACCCTAGAGGGTATTCTTAGCAAATATCTTGCTGAAAGAATGAAGGAACCAATGGCATGAATGAAAATATACATAAATATCTCTATAATAATTAAGATTTTTCAAAGAGTTTTTAAGGGAACACTTTAGCATTCTATGGTGGTGAAAGAGATGGTTCTGGAGGAAAACTAGTTTACAAATTAAATTCTTGCACTGAAACACAAATAAAATTATAATTTAGATTTCAAAGAAGGAAATGTAGTTGGGTTAGGGAGGTCCAGAGGCAAAAAAAGATACTGTTGTTAAAAATGTGTATGCTATGTTCCATTCTCTATCTGGTTTCCATTTACTGATCCAATTTCCTGTTCAGTGAAGTGTGTACTTTGCTATAACCCATGGAATGTGATCCAGGTGGAGTACACACCTAATCCTCCTGAACCAATGAGTCAGACATGACATCCACAGTAATCTGCGAAGAACCCAAACTTGGGAACTGCCATTACTGCAATATGACCTACTTAGATGTCTTACCTGTGGCAACGCAGAAGAGCCAAGTCAATAAATGTATATACACACATAAATATATATATATATATATATTCTATAAATTTTTAAAGATTTTCTAGTACTTTTTAATCTATGGTTCTAAATATTGATAAATTTTTGGATATTTTAAAAAATATTTGGCCATTTAAATATCACTTCTATTATATGGTTAGAAACCTCAAGATAATGTAAATATTGGTTCTATTTTTAAAAACTGTAGTTTCCATGCTACAATTATTTGCATAGAAAGAAGCACAGTGCCTGAACCTCTCAATGAAGTGTGTATACCCTCAGATTCTCTTGGTCTTAACCCAGATCCCTGCTGCTGCTGCTGCTGCTAAGTCGCTTCAGTCGTGTCCGACTCTGTGCAACCCCATAGATGGAAGCCCAACAGGCTCCCCCATCCCTGGGATTCTCCAGGCAAGAGTACTGGACTGGGTTGCCATTTCCTTCTCCAATGCGTGAAAGTGAAAAGTAAAAGGGAAGATGCTCAGTCGTGTCCGACTCTTAGCGACCCCATGCACTGCAGCCTACCAGGCTCCACCGTCCATGGGATTTTCCAGGCAAGAGTACTGGAGTGGGGTGCCATTGCCTTCTCCAACCCAGATCCCTATAATTACACAAATAACAGTAGCCACTTTTAAGTTTCTGCCTCAGACATTGCCCACTGACATACCTTTGCAAAATAAAATATAGGAAAGGTGTCAAGTTAAAGACACAGTGTCAAGAGTTTCAGACCTAACTGGACTCACATAGCAAGATTTTCTACCTCTTCAAAGGAGGCCTCAGATAAGGGCCTAAACAAGGCCAGGAAGAGGGAAGCTAGATTAACAATTTCTCCAATGAGAGAAAAGTCAATCTTTTGCACTTAATGACTGGCCTGAAATGGCCCAGTGTGGAACCTGCTTTGATTCTGATACAATATGCATTTATTCAACAATATTTAGAGGAGTTTTCTAGGCACTATGCTAGGGTCTGGCAACACAGTGGTGAATAAGACACACTGAGCTTACAGACCAGCAGAAAAATAGGACATGAATAAATACTTGCACAGTTAATTATATACAATTGTAAGTTTGTGTATAGAAGAAAAGTAAAAGATGTTACAGCAATGTAGTATAGGTAGAAAATGTGTACATCCCAGTAAGTCTTGAACAAGTCCCACATAATCCTTTTGTCCTAGGCTAATAACCAGTACTGTCTCCTTTCACTGTCATGAGTGGTTATGGGTGATAAACAGGTGATTACTGCTCACTTTCATAAGAGGAGATCTGACTTAGCCTGAGAGATAAGATTTCTTTTTCAAAAAGTGACTTTTAATCTGAGACATAAGAATGTAAGAGCTACCAAAGGAAGGGGTGAGGTACTATAAAATTAAGAGAGAACAGGAAAAGTTGCATGAAAGTACAAAGTGGTTAAACCTTTGCCTTCCAATGCAGGGGCTGCAGGTTCAATCTCTGATGGGGGACCAAGATCCCACATGCCTCACTGCTCAAAAACCAAAACAAAAAACAGAAGCAATATTGTAACAAACTCAATAAAAAATTTAAAAATGGCCCACATCAAAAAAAGTCTTTAAAAAATTCATTGTTAAAAAAGAAAAAAGACCTAAGAAGTGAGGAAGCTCAATCCATTTTAAGGACTTGTGAACAGGGCATGGTTTGGAGACCATGCAAGGACATAGTGTTAATTTTATAGGTTTAAGACCTCAAGCAGTGGGAAGCCACTGATTCATAATAATAGTCATATATTATGCATGCTAAGTCGCTTCAGTCACGTCCGACTCTCTGTGATCCCATGGACTGTAGCCCATCAGGCTCCTCTGTCCATGGGATCCTCCAGACAAGAATACTGGAATGGGTTGCCATTTCTTGTTCCAGGGAAATAGTAGTCATAACTATTGATGAAAGGTAGTATTTTAGGTGTGCCAATATCTATTTGACACATGTTAGAGATATGAACAGAGAAGGCAATGGCAACCCACTCCAGTACTCTTGCCTGGAAAATCCCATGGACGGAGGAGCCTGGAAGGCTGTAGTCCTTGGGGTCGCTGAGGGTCGGACACCACTGAGCGACTTCACTTTCACTTTTCACTTTCCTGCATTGGAGAAGGAAATGGCAACCCACTCCAGTGTTCTTGCCTGGAGAATCCCAGGGACGGGGGAGCCTGGTGGGCTGCCATCTGTGGGGTCGCACAGAGTCGGACACGACTGAAGTGACTTAGCAGTAGCAGCAGCAGAGATATGAACTCAGTTGTACAACAGCAATTCGAAGGAGGTGGTATTATATCCTATGTTTCAGGTTAGGAGTTTGAGGCACAACGTATTAAAGCAACTTGCCTAAAGCCTTATATTAAGAAAGTGATGGACCAAAGGTTCCTATGAGGCAGACTCACTCCAGAGTTCTTACTCAGTTAATCAAGGTTTGCTGGTTAAAAGTTTAATTGAACTTAAAAAACTTCTACGTTTTGAGTTTATACTTAAATGATTAAACGACAACAAAATATTGAACTTGTCACTTTCTCTTCTTTAGGTTTAAGTTCACATTCTCAGAATAATGACGTCTGACCTGTGTTAAATAAAAAAAATGAAAGTATATACAAATGGAAAATAACTGGGTGGCAACATCAAAGACTGTTAAGTGGTTGCTTCTGAAGATTTGTTGGAATGAGAGAGTATGAGTAAGGGATTTTACATTTCATTCTGAATTGTTATTTTTTTGCCCATGAGAGAAATATTTTTAAACAATTAAAGTCAAAAAGTACCAACATCTGCAAATGTTCCTGCTTGCTAAGAAACATACAATGTTTTTGGAGTTGAACAGTGCTGTTAGTAGGAAAGGAATCACTGCCTTCATCTGTCCTGTGAGAACAGATGGTCATGAGAAAAGACTTCAAACAAACCACATAACATGTTTGTTTGAACAGGAAATTATGGATGTTCGTATTACCAAGGTACTGTATGTTCTGACCATGAGTGTAATCATATTCTTTCTTTCCTGGTAAGAAGAGTAACCCTTTGAAGAGAATCTAATGCTATCACAGTCAAAAGACAATGCAACTCAGCATGGAGACATTTTTCAGGTAGTATAAACCAGTGTTAAGTAAAGTCTAAGTAAAATTGTGGTGTGGTTAAACTGAATTTTAGTCCAATTCTGTATGTCTCATAATTTTCAAGACACAGTCTTAAGTCAATAAATTAATCAGCCAACCAAAGAAAACAGTTCTTAATGGTCCTCCAGTACCTTTTATCACTAGTATGAGACTGGCTATGTGTACTGGTGCTTTTGTTGAGCTGTGGTGGGGACTGTAAGACTACAGCATCTTTACCAGAAAGAGTTGTCCTTTTCCTAAAAAAAAAGTTTCAGACTTCTCCCATTTACTTAACTGAGCAAGCAAACTGAAATTTCCCTTTGCTTTATATATAATCTTGGGTTTATATTTGTGTCCATTCCATGTTTGGATTCCTCTGTAATATTCATGTGCATGATATTTTTTTTTCAGAATAAAGCTTAAAGTGCTATGATGATAAAGGTAGATTGATTTTACTTAATTATGATGACAGTGATGTAAGACTTGAAGATTGTAGTAGAAGTCTATTATTTCTTTAGAAATTTCACAGCTCTAGGCACTCTGAGCTCCAGGGGTTTTTCAGGTCGCAGATTGCTTTGTGTTTAAACTGTGCTGTCTTGTCTGTGAAGTAGTTTTATTGTGTTATTCTGCAAAAGATGAGTGTCAGGACATGGACTAGTCCATTTAATTTAAAGTCAGATGCAATTGCCAGTATGGTGATGTTTCTTACTCCTAGCACTGCCTGTATGATCGTACACGTTTAGAAACTTATAAACAACTAGGAATACTTTCTATTTCATTTGTTTGACACGTATTTTGTTTGTCTCCATGTAAAAGAGAATCTCTTTTTTTACTTCTTTGCATCACACAAAACATTTTTTTCTTCATTTTTTTTGTTTCTGTCTTCCACTTTAATTATATGTTTTAAAGGATTAATATTCAGTATTCTTATCATTATTATTACTATTTCTTTTCCAATGCTAAAGAACTGCTACTTCTAAGTCGCTTCAGTCGTTTCCGACTCTGTGCGACCCCATGGATGGGAGTCCACCAGGCTCCCCCATCCCTGGGATTCTCCAGGCAAGAACACTGGAGTGGGTTGCCATTTCCTTCTCCAATGCATGAAAGTGAAAAGTGAAAGTGAAGTCGCTCAGTCGTGTCCGACTCCTAGCGACCCCATGGACTGCAGCCTACCAGGATCCTCCGTCCATGGGACTTTCCCAGGCAAGAGTACTGGAGTGGGGTGCCATTGCCTTCTCCGATGCTAAAGAACAGTATCTCACAAATATAGATAATAAGTTTTCCACACATATGTAGATTGAAAGAAGGAAGGAAGAAATTAATAAAGGTATGAGGAATTATAGACATATACATTATTTTGGCTAAGTCCTTTGATTTTAGTAATTATTGAAATAATCAATTTATGAACAGGGAAGAATAAAGAATACATTATTATATATATTATTCTGGATATTCAGATGGAGTGGATCTGATTAAGAGAGAAATGAATGAACAGCATGATTGTCTTAGTTGTGGCAGGTAGATAAAAGAAATGATACATGAAATAATCTGAGAGGAGTAACTAACAGTTATTTCTATTTTCAGAGTATCTGGCAAATAGGAGAAAAAGAAAGAAATGTTTGCTAGCTATAGCCTTATAAGGTAAAGTAACAGTTGAATACTGCTTCTTCAGACAATAAATAGATAACTATAAAACATAGGTGGACTATCTCACCCTCCAGCAGTAAAAGGACAACCACATCCATTCTTCAGGACCTAGGACAGAGGTCTCAATAGCAAAATTACAAAAGACGAAACGACGGTACTAGGATTCTTTGCATAGGTCAGCAGCATGAGTGAATTGCTAAAGATGGCTCCAACCTTACTAGATAGTCACAATGAGTTCACAGCAAAGACACATGGTATAGTCTCCACAGTAACAGTCCTTGGAACAATCTGACACGTCATATGTCCTAGTTATAAAATGTTTCAGTCCCATGCCTACACACCCTTAGTGTTCAGGAAGTGAAATGACATAGAATTTCAAAATCTTTATGAGACCATATTGAAAGTCCAGCTATTTGAAGATTTATAAAGATCCTAGTATTCACGAGAGTAAAGGGAAAATAAAATGGCTTACCTGTGATTTCCAATGAATAAAACAAGAATACTTTATTTGTGGATATATTCATATTAACTAAGCCTACAAAAAGTCCAAGAAACTATTTGGATTTTTCTGCAAATTACTGGAATTCATTTCTATGTCATCTCTTATTTACAAAGGAAGGTCTGTAAGATCTGAGATATATGGGATGACTAGAAAGGAAACTTAAAAATAATGATTGATTCTGAATGCTTTTGAATACTGCCAAATGCAACTGGACACTGAGGTCTAAGAACCTCATCAGAAAAAATTCTGAGAAACAGTGAAAGCCTGAATACTTTCCCCCTAAGTTAAAGAATATGTGAGTCTGTCCTCTCACAACTCCTATTCGTTATTTCCCTAGAAGTCCTAGACAGTGCCAAAAAGAAGGAAGGGGAGAGAAAGAAAGGACATACATATTGGAAAGGAAAAAATAAAATTATCTCTTCAGTTTCTATTTCTCCTTCTATATTAACTATGATTATCTCAAAGTTTTGCATCAAGTCATTTACTTGTCTGTCAACCATGTCTAATATATTACATGCTGTTTCCATCATATTTAGATATTTTTCCTTGGTTTGGAATTGATTTTCTTTAATCTTATTCTTCTCTTGTTTCAGAGTTCAAAAGTTGTTTTATTAAATTATAATCTTGTTATTATCTTCTACAACACGATATACTCAAGGACACTCTTTTCTTCTATAGGTTATGGTTTCTTACCTTACAGAACTCATGATATTTTTATACCCAATGGCCCTTCCTTTTCTTTGTTTAGTTGTCATGACGTTTCCTTATATTTGTTTCATACTTGAATTAGACAGTGCTGTATACACTCAGAGAAGGCAATGGCACCCCACTCCAGTACTTTTGCCTAGAAAATCCCATGGACGGAGGAGCCTGGTAGGCTGCCGTCTATGGGGTCACACAGAGTCGGACACGACTGAAGCGACTTAGCAGCAGCAGTATACACTATTTCTTGTCTCTCCATATAGTTTGAATGACTTCTGTTTAACATTCTATGTACCATAACTTCAATTCATTTATCTTTACTCTAATGAACTTCAGTAGGACTGGGAGTTGATTTCTAGCCAATTTTCAGAGAGAGAGGGGGAACTCGACTGTGCATTGGGACAATTCCTTCTAGAGGACTTGATCATGGTTCTGTCCTTGAGAACCAGAGGAAAGTCAAGTACCAGGGCCTCCTTGACCATAAGTACAATTCTCTTCTGTCAATGTTTTTCTCATCTACCTCAGTTCAGCAGACCTATTAGGTGGCAACTTTTGGCAGCCATTCTTCCCTCTGAGGGTATTTTCATAACTTTTCACAGATCTTCCCACTTAAACCATAGGTCACATTTTTACAAGTAGAAAGCATTCATGAGAATCTTCATGAATTTGCCAATCAATACAGAATGGGGTGAAGTTGAGGGCCTTTTTCCACTATATGACACCAGAGTATTCAAGGCTTCTATTTTTAATGGTCACTTTTTCTCTTTTTTTGCTGTGCTGGTCTTTCTTGTGGCATACAGGCTTAGTTGCCCCAAGGCATTTGGAATCTTAGTTCCCTGAGGACCAGGGACTGAACCCATGTCCCCTGCATTGGAAGGTGGATTCTTAATCATTGGACCACCAAGGAAGTCCCTCGTGGTCACTTTTTACTTATTACCTTTTAATTGATTGAATCATGGTCACTATTTAAAAGTTCGTGATGAGAGGTTACAATCCTTCTGTTTATTACCGTTAGTAAATAGTGTTGAATAAACCAGGTTTTACTTTGTATTCATTGTAGATCTGCCAATCATGCTTTACAGGGCCATTATTACAGTTGTTGGGGAAAGAGTTCAGTTCAGTCGCTCAGTCGTGTCCGACTCTTTGCATCCCCATGAATCACAGCACGCCAGGCCTCCCTGTCCATCACCAACTCCCAGAGTTCACCCAGACTCACATCCATCGAGTCAGTGATGCTATCCAGCCATCTCATCCTCTGTCGTCCCCTTCTCCTCCTGCCCCCAGTCCCTCCCAGCATCACAGTCTTTTCCAATGAGTCAACTCTTTGCATGAGGTGGCCAAAGTACTGGAGTTTCAGCTTTAGCATCATTCCTTCCAAAGAAATCCCAGGGCTGATCTCATTCAGAATGGATTGGTTGGATCTCCTTGCAGTCCAAGGGACTCTCAAGAGTCTTCTCCAACACCACAGTTCAAAAGCATCAATTCTTCGGTACTCAGCCTTCTTCACGGTCCAACTCTCACTTCCATACATGACCACAGGAAAAGCCATAGCCTTGACTAGACAGACCTTTGTTGGCAAAGTAATGTCTCTGCTTTTCAATATGCTATCTAGGTTGGTCATAACTTTCCTTCCAAGGAGTAAGCGTCTTTTAATTTCATGGCTGCAGTCAATATCTGCAGTGATTTTGGAGCCCAAGAAAATAGTCTCTCACTGTTTCCATTGTTTCCCCATCTCTTTGCCATGAAGTGATGGGACTGGATACCATGATCTTGGTTTTTTGAGTGTTGAGTTTAAGCCAGCTTTTTCACTCTCCTCTTTCACCTTCATCAGTAGGCTTTTGAGTTCCTCTTCACTTTCTGCCATAAGGGTGGTGTCATCTGCATATCTGAGGTTATTGATATTTCTCCCGGCAATCTTGATTCCAGCTTGTGTTTCTTCCAGCCCAGCGTTTCTCATGATGTACTCTGCATATAAGTTAAATAAATATATATAAAACATCTTATTTATCCACTCGATGGACATTTAGGCTGCTTCCACGTCTTGGCCTTCGTAAATAGTACTGCTATTAACATTTGGGTGCATGAATCTTTTTTAATTTCTTTGAACATATGCTCAACAATGGTATTACTAGATCATATGGCAACTCTAGTTTTAGTTTTCTAAGGAAATTTCATGCTGTTTGCTGTAATGGCTATATTAATTTTTATTCCCATCAACAGTGTAAGAGGGTTTCTTTTTCTCTACATTGTCTGCAGCATTTACTATCTATAAACTTTTAATGATGGCCATTCTGGCCTGTGTGAAGTGATACCTCATTGTACTTTTAATTTGCATTTCTCTAATAATTAGTAATATTAAGCATCCTGTAATGTGCCTTTTGGCCATCTGACTGATTTTTTTTTTTAGTCAGCAAAAGAAAACATGAAACAGAGCAAAATGTCGTGCTTTTTATACTAAAATTGTCATAAGGACTTACAATTCTTTCATAGGTGATGAACTTCTAAAAAGTATTAGTGGAAACTTGGTCTGCTTTTTATGACTCTCAGTCTCATAAATAGTAGTCTGTCAATAAGACTTTGTTTTTGTTGTTCAACTTTAGTGAATGTATAAATTAATGTCTAGGATCTTATGCATGAAGTCAATTGATGTTGAAAACATTTCCCCTTCTGAATTCATAGTTATGAAAGTCTCAGTAATTGTAGCCTATGCAAGAAAAGAGTGGTAGCCTCATCAAATTATTATATAATCTTTTTGAGGTAGTATTCATAAAGCTGATGATGTTAAAGATTTTAGAAACCCATTAAGTGAAACTTTTAAATTAAGAGCACAATTGTTATTAAATGCATTTTACATACACGTACTTTATATTCAGAAACCTGGAGTGAGTATTGCTTGTTTGTATCGACTGTATTTTTGAGCTACTTGCTTGAGAGATAAGACACATTCTCCCCATAAGGCAATCATATATTTCTTAAAAACTTAAAATATTTAGTTGCTTAACTAGATCCCACTAGAACTGATATGAAATAGGGACAGGTTTACTTAGTACCTATTCAAATAATCTTATACTTTGAATCAGGGACAATCCAGTATAACTGAGTTTTATTTTATATTCAAGGCACTTCCCAAAGCTGTATAGAAAGGCTAGGTCTCCATGGAGTTAGCAGTTTAATATTTCTCACTCCACTAAACAACCAATTAAATTCATTGAAGCTTTTTCCTCCATAAAAAATTCAACTCAGAGAAAGTAGCCCATTTAATACTCTCAATTTAGAAGACTTGCATTTAGAAGTAGGAGCAAAGATTATTTTCTTTACACTTGGATTCATCCAGAATGGCTTGTAACTGATATCTCCAACACCCACACTGCAAATTGGAGTTCAATGAACTTGAGGAGGAAAGAATGAAAGGGGGCTATCCTTTGCAGCATCAACATAATGTTTATAATCTTTATTAAAGACTATGTTCATATGATTGAAAGTTAAAAATGGTATTTATCTTTTTATAATAACAAGCTATACATATGCATATGTTTGTACACACACACACGCACAGACACATACATAAACACATGTCTGCCTGCACTACACACAGACATACACATACACAAACAGACATCTACATGCACTACACACAGACACACACATGCACAGACATAAGCACACATCTGCATGTACTACACACACACAGGCACAAACATATACAAACACACATGTGCATGCACTACACAGACACACACAGACACACACATGGACAGACATAAACACACATCTGCATGCACTACACACACACACACAGGCACACACACATACAGCTGCAGCAGCAGTTGTGTTTTCTCTCCCTCTTCAGTCTTCTCATCTTCTTAACTTTGACCTCAAACTGAGAGAAAGAGGGTCAGAGGAAAGAAGGAGAGCCAGGGAGAGATGCTATATGAACAGTATTTAAGCCTGCCAGTGCTGGATTTGAAAGTACAGAAATAGGTAACAGCATCCTTTTCTCTAAGAACTGTGCCTGCCTGCCCAACTTCATGTTGTCAAAGTCACATGCTCTGGTCCCAGAGATGGGCACTTTGGTACACAGGAATTTTATGCACAATCTAGGATCACTGAACAGAAATAATACAATCCTACATTTCTCTGTAGCCATGAATTTTCTCCAGAGTATAGAGATTTCCCTCATTCAAAGGTTGTCCCCTTCTCTAGATATAAAGTACACCTACTCTGTGTAAGGCATCACACAAAATCCAGGACAGTCACCTGGACAAAGGCTGTGTGCATAAGGATCAGTTCCGTTCAGTTCAGTTGCTCAGTCATGTCCGACTCTTTGCGACCCCATGAATTGCAGCACGCCAGGCCTCCCTGTCCATCACCAACTCCCGGAGTTCACTCAGACTCACGTCCATCGAGTCGTGATGCCATCCAGCCATCTCATCCTCTGTCGTCCCCTTCTCCTCCTGCCCCCAATCCCTCCCAGCATCAGAGTCTTTTCCAATGAGTCAGCTCTTCGCATGAGGTGGCCAAAGTATTGGAATTTCAGCTTTAGCATCATTCC